>NW_003852532.1:6732-22840 GCF_000181295.1 Otolemur garnettii | reverse complement strand
TCCCATGTAAGTTTGTGTAACACAACACTCCATTATGTTCACATAGTGAAAAAATTGCCTAACGAGGCATTTCTTGGAATGTACACCCATCACTAAGTGCTCATAACTGTACATTAAATTTGAATAGCAAAACACTTTTTAGAAGTATATTCCCATGACTAGCTCCTTTGGAGCTCTATAAATCTCTGGTCAAGCAATTCTGCATCAGAGAGTCCCTTTCTGACCTCTCTGGAAGGTCAGAGAAGGCTCTTTCCCAGTCTCCTACTCCATGTCTTCCACAATCATTTCACTGTCTGTGATTCGCTTCTGTGGTAGGAGGAGTTCTAAGATGGCCTTCAGAATTCCCACACTCTGGTGTATGAGTTGTGCATGATCCTTTGCCCTTGAGTGCAGGGAGAACTTGTGACCATGGAGGGATATCACTGCTGTGATTGGGTTGCTATTGGCCAACTTTGAGTTAGTCAGAAGTCAGGTTATCATGGTGGGCCTGACCTGAGGAGGTGATTGCTTCAGAGGGGCTGGGCCCTTTCAGAAGTCAAAGAGATTTAAAGCCTGAGAAGGTCTAAGGGTCACCTGGGCAGGAACTGGGGGCAACCTGAGTGACCCCCCCACTGACAGCCAGCAAGGGAACTGGGGCTTCCCTTCTGCTATTGACGTGGAACTAAATTCTTCCCACAATGACATGAACTTGGGAGAGAACCTTGGCTAATAGTTATGAAGCTGGCTGAGACCTTGATTTCAGCCTTGGAAGCCCTGAGCAGAGAATAAAGGGGGATCCTCGCAGGACTTCCAGCAACCCTTCCCCTCCATCTGTGTTCCATGGCTGCCGCACCGGCAGCTTATAAAGTCAAAACAATCTACATGTGGTTTTCATACCAACTGCTTGTTGATAATATACTTGCGTTTAAAAGATTATTAACATCATTCAGTGGTTCTCAACCTTCCTAATGCCGTAACCATTTAATACAGTTCCTCATGTTGTGGTGACCCCCAACCATAAAATTCTTCATAAAATTATTTGCCACAGCATGAGGAACTGTATGAAAGGGTCGCGGCATCAGGAAGGCTGAGAACCACTGACAGTATATTCCTATGCAAGTCATATTGTTTTCCTATCTCAAGGTTAATAATATTTATAGACATAAAAAAGCAGCCTACACTTACCTGGTTATAAAAGTGGTAATAAAAATAAATAACCTAAAGAAATATAATAATGTTAATTAAAAAAGTTATCCCCAGCACTAAAAGTAAATTTTAAATGTTGTATTATTATGGATTTATTGACACTGATTTAAGTAATTACCAAGCTTAAGTTTAAATTTTAGGAGCACATCCTTTAGCCATGTATATAGTTACCTTTTAGGTTATCTTTTCTATTTCTTGTTAATTTTTCACCTAATAGCAACTTGTCATGAAAATGAAAATTAAGCAAATCGTGTACGGTTCCTCTTTGGAAGTGTCATATGGAAGGATATATATGTGTCGTTTATCTTTAAAATTTAATTTTCTTTAAAAATTTATTTTCATTTTGAATATCTTCATTTGACTATTTTCTACCTATTACAATCATATCACGATATACTCTGGTGATAATGCATTATGGAAAGAAAAAAATTGTCATGATACTGTTCAAAAGATCTGAGATTAGGTGTGTCATAACTTACATAATCCTGCTCATTGGGTCTCTTAAATATTTTTCTCTTTATAAAAAATTATCTTTTTATCGGAAAACTAGGTTATGGACCAGTTCTGACCACCTGAGTTTGTCTTCTAGGTAAGGTGGTTGTAACAAGCACTTTTAAAGAGCAAAGATGATGAATCGGAGAGTGTGAAAATGATTAGCTCTTCTCATCTTCCTCTCACAAGCTTTCACCCCGAAGCTTTCTCCGGAGGCTTCCATTCGTGAAGAATATCCTAGTCAGAACAACAGATGCAAGGAATTGGAAGGGAAGGAGGGGGGTGGGGAGAGAAATAAAAGAAGACCCTAGCCAGGCACAATTTATTTCTTAGGGGAATAATGTTACTTAATTGAGCAGCATTATGCAAAACAAAACAGAAATTATCTGCAGGTTGGCAGACGCTGCTGAAGTGCAGCATAAATAAGAAAGTGAGTTAGCAGAGTTAAGAAATGCTCACGGAGTCGCTGTGAAGAAAGCAAGATGCACGACCCCCAGCCCCAGGCGTAAATGAACTCGAAGCAGACTCATTTGCCATGAAGGATGAGATGTGGAGGTGCCCTGGCGCCTGGGTCTCTGCCTCTCCACGGCTCCTTCCCCTAAGTTGTTCTGGTGGGTTTTTGTGTCCCAAAGTTGTCCCTATGCAAACAACAGGTTGAATATTGTAGGTGTGGGTTATTAAAGTGTCCCTGGGACAATGGCAGTCTGTGTCCCATTTGTAACGCTTGGATTAATCTTTGGAAAGTGCACACAAAATGTGACATGATGTTGGCTTCCAACATTATTCAGTCTGCATAGCAGCAAATCCTGCCCTGTCTCCCTGGAAATAAAACTCCACAGACACATCACTGCCGTCTAAGGGGAACCTACCCTTTATGCTACAGTTTAGGGACACCCTACTAGAACTGCAGTTAGGAGTTTGATTTTCTAGTTTGGAGAAGCACTTACACTGGAACTGAATTCTATTCTGTCATCTCAGTCACAGACTCCCAAAGAAAGTCTGCAATCAGGTAAACCAGATGATTCTTTTTGCTGCAGATGGGAGAAATAAGAAAAGCTTTATCCTTTAAAGACAATTCAGTGTTAGTTTAAGATTCTAAGCAAGGACTGGCCTTAGCAAAAGGCAATCTTCTTACGGTTTCCCCTCTTTTCTACTTCACTTTTCCTTTTTGATTGTAAAGGCTCTGGAGGAGAGAACAAAGAAGTGGGAATCGCAGGAGAAAAACAGGCCAAGGAGAGAGGGTGTTGTCCTGGTCCCTGTCTGCTTTCTTACAGCTGGGAGCTTGTAAAGTTTGGAGGCGCAGCTTAACCCCAGTTGTTCTTTAGAAAACTATCAACTCATAATTTTGCGTCTGTTGTTTACAAAAGTACGGAGTAGCATTGTAGAATTTGGGAATGTAGCCTCTCGAATCATTTGTTTTTCAGTGCGTGGCAGTGTTACAACTTTAGAAGACAATTAGAACAAGGGTAATAGGAATGGAGAGAAGGCGTGTTGAATTGTAGACGACCATCCCCAATGGTTGGAATTCTCACAGAACCAAGTCAGAAAAGATAATCTTCCATTTAAGACCACTTCACATACAGGAGGACTTAGATGATGCCTAACAAAATGGAATTAGACGAAAACATCATGGTTCTAGAACAATGAATGATCTTTGATGTGTGTTATAGATCAATGCTTCTATGTTCATTATTAGAATTCATTTATTCCAAGTGTAATTTTTTTTTTTTAAATCTCAAGAGGTGTAAGGCATCATCAAGGCAGGCTAGAACAGCTTCCCTCAAATTCTGTGGTATAGACCCTTTGTTTTACAGCTTTTGTATGTGGGTTCATCAAAACACCAAAATAAGTTCAATGCTCTATCTTTAATCTAGAAGTCATTCATTTTCTAATGTATTGCCTTTTAATAAGTAAAGCGGGTTTTTGTGTCCCAACGTTGGGACACAAAACATTTAAGAGATACAAGATTGCCTTTTAATAAGTCCTGAATTTTAAGTTATAAAACAAACACGTTTAAAATACTGTTTAGTTTGTTTGGTACAATGGTGACTGAATAAGGTTTCATTTAGGCAAGAACATATTTTCCATTGAAAATATGCTTTTAAAAAGGGATGACAAGGGACTGTGGCTAAATTCCACACACACTGCTTCACGGTTTACTTAGAAAAGGTGGGAAAATCTGTGGAGCCTGAAGTCCAGCGCTTTAAAGGGTCTGTATGTGGCAGTGGTCAGAGGAAAGCTGGAACCTGGGGACCACGAACAGTCACCACTTGTCCTCTCCTCTCCATCGTGCATCGGGAAAACTGGGTGAGACCAAGGCTGCACCTGGGTGACAAATGCCCCCCTTGTATGGACTCTAAAATTGCACACGGCCTTTTTCTGACGTGTCTTCCTTCTTGAGTTCATTTTTCACCTGCAATCTGTCTGTTTGGACCTGACATTCCAATTGTTGCCTTGATTTATGTTTCTCTGTCATTCACTCTATTCAGAATTAAAGGTGGGGTGGAAGGGGTAGGGTAGGGTTACCCAGCATGATTTTCGTCCTGGGTTGAACAAAAGTAAAAAGAGGAGACCATTGATAGCAACACAGATGAGGAAGAAAGTGGTGCAATTTAAAATTTTGTATTAGCCAACTCAGCTTTCAGTTTGGGGTCTAAATCAGTTAAACTCCAACTTAAAGAGATGAAGAGTACGTAGAGTGGGCTAGGCATTGAGCACAATTAGTGGGAGGATGTGAGCGCCACCAGACTAGCCCCAGAACACCACTTTCCTAGAAACAGTCTCACCAAAAGAGAGATGTGAGGTTAAAATTGAGTTAACTTTTGCTGACAAGTCTTTGTTTTTTGCAGACCTAGGCAGTGGATTGAGGCTTGGAGATGTTGTAAGATTTTATTTAGGAATTATGAATATATAGAAGTAATATGGAAGAAATATAGCCAGTTAGTTTCATTTTTTTATTTTCATGAACTAAAAACCAATGATGCAAAATACCACCACCTATTTTCACTGCTTTGGAAAGCATACTTTGTAAATCATCTACATTTCCAGTTTTGGATACATCCTTGTGTGCAGAATAAGCATTAAAACAATCTAAAGAGCTTGAAGGGAGGGCTTATCCATCACTAGAAGAAGAATAAAATGTGCTTAAAGAAAATTTCTTTTTCAGGAGAAAGTTGTCCTTTCACAAAATGCGGTTGCTTGTAGAAAATGGAATTCAAAGGTGAATTCTCAACAGATGGTACCACAGCGCCACCATCTGGCTTTACAAAGGACAGCAGAAAGTTACAGTACAATACAGGAGGACAAAAGTCCAATGTTTGCCCTAAAGAACCTTCGGGAAAAGGAAAAGAAGGGACTTTCTCAGTGTGGCCCTGTAATTGTCACAATTTTAGCAAAAGTTAAATGCCTATGGTGCCAGGATCTGTCTCTATCTCTTTTTATGCTTCTATTTTAATTTGAAAAATGAAAACATTTGAGTGGATAAAACCTTAAAAAATAAAAATTTCTTTAAGGTTAGTAATCTTTTCCCCCCCTTTTTTGAAAAAGGTTCTTTTTCAGCCTTCAAAGTCTGTAACTTTGGTGTTAGTTTGGTAGAGCTTTTATCAAGAAGCTTGCCTCACTGATTTTCAACTTGCCTTTCAATATGATCTTTTTGTAATGTTGCTAAAACTTTGAGAAGTTTTAGACATATCTAAGATAAAACATCTTTCAACATGTAATCAGAAGAACAATTCTGATCCTGAAGACATAGTGCATATTTAAAAAAATCTGCTTTTAAATATGATATAGAATGCAATTTATACTTCCAGAATCTGAATGTTTTGATTTTTTTTTTACCTTATACTGTGGGTTTATAAGATTGTACTAAATCGCTAAGAAACAGGATGACTAATGCATATATTGTCATTTGTGCATCTCTGTCACAAAAAGTCTTTTGGAACTGGGTTGAAAGATTAAAATGTTAGATTTTACCATATTTTACACCCTTGGAGCATTTAGCTTTTAATTAATTCTTGTATTTAACAGAAATATGTGTAAAGTCGTGACCTTGTAACACTATTTTGAGACAACTGTGAACAAGAAACTGTGCTAAGTGCTTTACATCTAGGAAGACACTGAATCCTTCCAGGAGTACTAAGGAGAACGTCTGGTTACAGTTTCTACTTTGTGGAAGAGAGAAATGCCAGGCAGAGACACGCAGTAACCAGCCTGCTGTAACACAGCTGACACACAGCAGATTCGAACCCTGGCCTTTACAATCCGTGCTCTCCATGATGACACTGAGTCTTCTCAGGATGCCAGTATTCTAAAAACATTCAACATTTTAAGCTCTGTCATATATATTTTCTCTTTGTGTGAGAACATGTTTCATGTCAAAAATGTGAGATTTGAACATTTTCATTAAATATTTCAATCATTTCATAGTTAAATAACATTTTTTGAAGACTAACCTAAGAAGCAAGCCTTAGACACACATTCCCCCCCCCAAAGAATAACATGCTATATGTTTGAGATAAATGGCTTGTGGAAATGAATTTTTTTTAAATTAGGGGTTTTTTTTTTTTTTTTTGAGTTTTAGCCAGAGCCGGGGTTGAACCTACCATGCCTGGTATATTGGGGCCGGTGTCCTACTCCTTGAGCCACAGGCGCCGCCCTAGGGGCTGCTTTCATTTTGCCTGATTTTCTGTTTTAGATTCTAAGTAATCACTATAGATAATTGTATTGAATCATTCATGTTCATTTCATTGTAATGTGTTTTAAAAAGTAATTAAGAGATGGGCTGTTTATATTTTGGGCACATACAGAGAAACTGTTCGATTTTCCTATAGTATTTGTTAAAAGGTTTGGAATTTTCTGACGTTCTCTCTAGAGATTCAGACATTTCTTAAATTTATCCTTTATCAATTTTAAGGAGTTTGTGGATATTTAAGTCTTATGAAAAATTAGCTTCCAAAACTGCTCACAAACTGGTCTCGAGTTTTTTCTTCAATATTAAAAAATGTTCAATATGTCCCATATTATTCTAATAGTAATATAAAAATATGGAGCCATGGTGCTTTACTGTAATTTCAGTCAATGTTTTATGAAGAAATATTTGAAAAATGTGAAGCCAAATGTCCCGTGAGAATGTACATTTTTTGTGCTGTTTGCTGGACTGGAAAGTTGATTTGACCAAGATTACGTCGGGGTTGCTGGCTAAGTGATGTTTTGGCTTATCAAGTAATAAGAAGCATGAGCTCAATATTAGGCTAACTATTCTATGAACTGAATTCATAACTGGAATGTTAAGCATGGATTTATTTAATATATCTAATTAGTAATTGATGTGAAGCTTGAACATAATCTTCAATAAGTAATTTTACAAAATGTGGCATTAGTCACATTTTAACTTATCTCTTACTAAATTTCATAATAATTTAAATGAAGTTTTAAAATGCAAGCATTCAATATAAAATTAAAATTTATTTCTGTGGCTATAAAACACTTTGGGCAATCTGCCTAGCGATTGTGTTTGTTGAGTCTGATTTTTGGCAGTATTACTATTATTAAAGTGTAGATAATATTGTTTTAACAATGGGTATATATGAAGAAAAGAAATACTGTGAGGACTAAAAAGGTTATTTCTCTAAAGACATAGATATGGAATAATAAAAAAGTTATGTTCTTCCCTGTTTTATTCAGGGTATGAGAGATGGGCCTGTTTTACACAGAACCACCACAAGAGGGCGTGGATGCTTAGTTTTTTTTTTTTTTTTTTTGCTTTTCTGCAGTGTATATGGTACACTTTCTATAATTATGCTGATATGGATTAAATGATGCAGTAAATTTTTCCTTATGAGAATATTTTCTGACAGAATTAAGTTGTTATATTGTTATTTTACCTAATGGGAAAACATTAGATTAAATATCATTGAATGTGCCCCAGATAATATAATTTGCTTATTCTACACTTCATTGCCTATTGGATAACTTTCCAGCTTCTTATCCTGAGACTCTTAGGATTTTTTTTTTGTTCCAGATTTATTAAGGTTTTATTGAATTTATATGTGTGTGTATGTATATACATATATAGTCTACAGTGTAATGTTTTGATAGATATATATGTTGCAAAATGATTTAATTAAGCCAACATCTATCACCACACATACTTATTATTCTTTTTGTGTGTTGAGAATTGAAAATCTTATTATCTTTTCTTTTGTTATTATTATTGTTATTTATTTTTAGAGACAGAGTCTCACTTTGTTGCCCTTGGTAGAGTGCTGTGGCATCACAGCTCATAGCAACCTTAAACTCTTAGGCTCAAGTGATCCTCTTGCCTCAGCCTCCCAAGTAGCTGGCACTACAATCATCCTCCACAGTGCCTGGCTATTTTTAGAGATGAGGTCTTGCTCTGGCTCAGGCTGGTCTCCAAACCTATGAGCTCAGGCAATCCACCCGCCTTGGCTTCCCAAGTGTTAGGATTACAGGCATGATGAAAATCTTATCTTTTCTTATCCTGAGGTTCTAATTCTCAGTGTTTTGCTTAAACCTAGGCTCTACACTTTCAATGTCTCTCTCTCTCTCTCTTTTTTTTGAGACAGAGTCTCACTCTGTCACCCTGCATAGAGTGCCATGGCATCATAGCCTCACAGTAACCTCAACCTCTTGGGCTCAAGCAATCCTTTGGCCTCAGGCTCCTGAGCAGCTAGGACTATAGGAGCCCAACACTATGCCCAGCTAGTTTTGCTGTTTTTAGTAGAGACATGGTCTCCCTTTTGCTCAGGCTGGTCTCAAACTCTTGAGCTCAAGTGATCCACCTGCCTTGGCCTCCCAGAGAGCTGGGATTACAGGCACAAGTCACCATGCATGGCCCACTTTCAAGGTCTTGCTGAGTATGTACATTTGGATATTTTACTTTTGTTTCAAATATGATGCTTCTAAAGCCAAATATTATCTTTTACTCCACATATAAAATATTTTTCCTGAGTCTACTGTTTCCCCAGACATCTTGCCTTGAACTATTGCCATGGTGCTCGAGTCTTCCTTCCCTTTCCCCAACTAGACCAGTATTAGTAAATAGAGTACATTTCAACTTGAACTTGACCTCTCCGTAATAGACCTTTGTTAACCAATCATGCCATTAATTCCTTCAACAAGTAATAATTCGACGATCCTCACGTACTAGGTATTGTTTTTGGCACTGAGGAAAGAATGATGAACCAAACAATGAAAATCCCTGCCCTTGATTTGCTTATATTATAGTGGAACGAGAAAGACAACAGGAGGTAAGTCAGTAGTGTAGTATGTTAGAAGGTGCTGTGAAAAAGAATTGAACCATGTCAGGGGGAAGTGGGTCATGTGGGTACAAGAGTCTCAACTTCAGATAGGGTAATTAGAGTAGGCTTCACACCCTGAATTTGAGCTTATAATTCTTTTTAATACTGTGCTTTAGACAGAACCTTATCATTCTTGGTCTAAGCAATCACGAATTTTTTTTTTTTTTTTTTCCTTTTGTTTTCTTTTTCTTTTTTTTTGTTTTTTTTTTTGTTTGGCTTGTTTTTTTTTTTTTTTTTTGAGAGAGAGTCTTACTATGTCACCCTTGGTAGAGTGCAGTGGCGTCACAGCTCACAGCAACCTCTAACTCTTGGGCTGAGCAATTCTCTTGCCTTAGCCTCCCAAGTAGCTGGGACTACAGGCACCCACCACAATGCCCAGCTATTTTTTTGTTGCAGTTGTCAATGTTGTTGAGCTCACCCCAGCCAGGTTTAAACCCTCCAGCCTTGGTGCATGTGGCTGGCACCATAACCACTGTGCTACGGGTGCCGAGCCTGTTCCTTTATGCTTAGATTATTACAAAGCCTCCTAACTTGACTCTATGCCTCCTCAGTAGTCAGGTCAGATGTTTGTCAAAACTGTTTCCATGTGGCCATGTGACAAGCCAGTGGAATAGGAGTGGCCAAGTGTGTGCAACTTCCAGGTCTGGTTCACTGAAACTCCTCCAGTCCTCCACCTACTGTCTTTGCCCCATCTACCAGCTGGGTGCAGAAGACCCGGTGGAGGACCCCAAAGTCCCAGGGTATAACAAAACCACAAAATAGAAGGAACCTGGGTCTGGAATTGCCACACGAAAGCGGACCCTCTCCTTGTCTTCAACTTTCTGTGAACTAAAAATAATTTATTAGATTGCACTACTGAGATTTGCTGGGATAGGGGAAGCATGCTTTTAATACCCTAACCATTATGACCTCTCTCTCTGTTTCATATATCCACCGGGACACCCCAAATTTTTGTTTAGTGCTACTTTGAGTGTTCACTCTGCTACTTATCATACTTATGTTAAATCTATAATTCTCTGTTAAATCCAACTCTGCCTTCCATGGCTTGCTAAAAGCTACTGAAGATGGCTGAACCAAAGTACAACTGTATATAGATCAGGCCACGGTAAGGTCCTGGCTTCCAACTTCAGCTGGGGCCTCAGAACTGCGCCTCAGTCCCACCTCCTGTCCTAGGTAGAGCTCCCATTCTTTGTTCTTCTGAAGTCTCTGAGCCCTCACGCTTAGCAGTGCTTTGCCTTCCTCATCCTACAGAGCACAGAGTCCAACAGAGCTCCGGCTGAACACCCTGCTGTGGAACCTGGAGGTGTATCTGTGTTCACAGCCATCCTCTCTCCCTTCCCTGTAGTTACAGTAACATCTGTGTCCCTTCTCTCACTGAGGACTAATTGTGCCCTGGGTCCAATTCCCTTTTCCCTTTTGAATGACCTACTTGTTACTATATTCTCAGCCTTTGCTTCGCTAATGGTTCCTTCCTATTTGCATTTAAATGTGCTCAAGTCTCTCCTGTCCTGGAAACAAACACTCTCCTGGGATCCCATTTTTCCTTCAGGTGTGGCTCCTTTTCTCTCCTGCCTTCATGACTGTATTCTTGGGGAGCACAGCGCCTGGGCCCTGTCACTTCCCCTTCCTCCAGCTGCAGCCTGGCTTTAGTCCCCCTCATTCTGAACACTGTTCTTGCCAAGGACCTGAGGACTTCCTGTGGCTCATTCTAAAGGCATTTTTCCTTCTCTGAGTAGCACGTGACAATACCAGCCTCTCCCTGTTGAAACACTCGAGTCCCTTGACTTTGGACAGGGCTCACTCCTATCATTCTCTTTTCAGGTCTCTTTAACCTCGCTAGTCTGTTTTAACAGGCTCATCTGTCCTTTGATCAAATGTTCCTCTTCACTGTTCTATGCCTAGACCTTACTTTCTGCTAAAGAAACACACAGATTCCGCCGATGATTTTGGTGCCTTCCACGACTTCAATTATTTCACATCTGTACCTGAGCCCAGACCCAGACTTCATCCCCACCACGACTCTCTCTAGAATCTTTCCACCTCTTCCCTTTCCTGCTGCTTCTCTGTGGCATGAGGACATTTTCCTCCCCTGGGTTGACACACCGAGTCTCACTGGTCTGCTCCTGGTAGGCCTATTTCCACTCCCGAACTTTCTTCTAGGGCAGTGAGAGAGTGAGAGTGATTCTTTACCACTGAGAAACTATCAGCTTGCTATTTCTTCTTCTTCTTTTTCTTCTTCTTCTTCTTCTTCTTTTTTTTTTTGAGACAGAGTTCTTACTGAGTCCAAGAACTCCGTAGAGTACTGTGGCATCATAGCTCACAGCAACCTCAAATTTCTGGGCTAAAGTGATCCTCTTGCCTCTGCCTGCGAAGTAGCTGGGACTACAGTGCCTCCCACCACCACGCCCAGCTAACTTTTCTATTTTCAGTAGAGATGGGCTCACTCTTGCTCAGACTGGTCTCGAACTCCTGGACACAAGCAAGCCACTATGCTTGGCTCTCGGAGTGCGGGAATTACAGTCCTGCTTCACTTTCAACTCTCTGCCTCTTTTTACTTTAAGCTCTTAAGTGGCTTCTTAGTTATGCCTGGAATGTCATTCCTTAAATATACAAATCCTTTAATATATTTATAAATATTTCCAGACCTGCTCCCTGCTTCTTCATTTCATTCTTTTGACACTTTCCTTTGACTCTAAATCCCGGCTCAGCCTGACTTCTTTTAGTCCCTGGAAGAAAACTGCCCTGTAGCTTCAGGTCTCTGCTCACTCTGCTCTCGGGGTCTGAGCACCTCCATTTCTTTTGCCTGCCTCGCTCTAAATTAACTCTCAGATCTGACTTGGACTCCGTCCTCCAGAGAGCTCTTTCTAGCCTTGGCCTGGGTTGCAAACCACCTGCGTTTCCATTACTGCAGCTCTTATCCCAATTGATTGTCATTGCCTGTTAAATGGTCCTCTTCCCCCAACAGATTGTAAACACCGTCCCATTTCTACTATCCACAGCTGTTCAGGAATGGAGTGGATTATAAAGACGACGAGCCTCAGACCCCAGGTAGGGGTTGGATTTGCTTTTTATAGTTTTCCTGTCTTGCGCCCTCGCTGCTCTTCCTGGGCCGTGTGTTCCAGCCAGAGCGTTTGATCTTTCTCCAACATACTTTGTTCTTTTCTCTGCTGTGACTTGGGTCATATCTTTTTCCCTTTGCCTAAAAACATTTTTCTCTACTCTTTACCTGCAGAAATTATACTCCCCTTTCAAGGCTCAGGTCTGAAACTATCGTCTGCATGAAGATATTTTATTACCCTGGTGAGAAAAGAAGATCTTGCCTTTTTCTGTCCTCAAAATAACACTGGACTATTTTTAAGTCCTTATATATCATTTGACATTGTAGCAGTAGCTGTATTTCACTGAAAGGGTGTCTAGAAGAGTATCATCTCCTCTCCTCTGAATTCCTATGGTACGTTGTAGCATTTTTATGGAACACATGGTACTTTGCTGTACGTTGCAGGTATGTGTAGATACACGTCGCTTCTGTAGCAGCTTTGAGAGTCTCGCCTATTGGTGTGGACTGCAGGGCCGTGTGTGTTACATGCTGCAGGGCCGTGAGTGTTACATGCAAACATATATAAAAGAACTCTCAAGATATAAGGTTGTGAATGTATCAACAAATCAGCTCACTGTTCCTCCATATTTTCTGTGTTTATGTGACCTTCTGTTTTATGTCCAATGGCCTTCTTCCCTGGCCCCTACAGGTCAGTGATATTTTCCCATTTTCTTTTGCACAGTGCTTTTATACTCTACGTTCATATTTCCGGTTGTCAAGGCCTACCTACTTGGCTCAAATACTGTTTTCTCTGTCCCGGTGTTTCCTGCCAGGAGAGATCTCAGCTAAGGTGCTTGGTCATTCGTTAGCCGGCCATAGGAATACCAGCCAGAAAACTTAAATCAGAAAGGAACATGATCTGAGAAGTAATTTGGTGAGGTCGTCTAGTAGGATGTTCAGGAGGAATAGGAGGGAAGAGAATGACAATGTCTTTGGAGACGTTGCACCGGGTCTAGGCAGAGAATAACCTGCACTTAGACTGTGATTATAAGGGGCTGGACAAAGGGGATCAGGCCTTAGGGCATCATGAAAAGACCCTGGACAGGGACTGGGTTTTCTAATGTTTCTGTTAGAGGAACTCCACAGAAGAGGGGACGTCAGAAGGGTGGGGTCAGAAGGGCGGCTGACCCCATCAGCATAGACGAAGAACAGAAGAGGAGGAGGAACGAGAAGTTTGTTGGGATCTGAGCAGTGTCTGTCATAGACGCCGATCTGGCAAGGTGTTTCTCTCAATCTGTTCAGGGTTTGTTTTCTTTCTTTTTTTTTTTTTTTTTAGAGACAGAGTCTCACTTTGTCACCTTGGGTAGAGTGCTGTGGCATCACAACTCATGAACTTCCAACTCCTGGGCTTAGGCGATTATCTTGTCTCAGCCTCCCGAGTAGCCGGGACTACAGGCACAGGCCACAGCGCCCGGCTATTTCCTTCTTGCAGTTTGGTCGGGGCTGGGTTCGAACCTGCCACCCTCGGTATATGGGGCTGGTGCCCACCCACTGAGCCACAGGCGTTTATTTTCTAAGCTACCATGATGCATGCATCATCTACACTCATCATTTTGAAATTTTTATTTATTATTTGTAGTTTTTGTGTCAAAAATATACTCAGATATAGGCCAATCAACTAGTATCTTATGTGTGTTCATGTGAAAGCCTCTTCCATCAGAGAGGGACTGTCAAAGGGCTCCTCACCTCCCGTCTCTCTGATCCTGGGAACAGCCTGTTGAGGTGGAAAGGGCACGAGTTTTTGAATTAGAAAAATGTAGGTTTTTAATTTTCGAATTAGAAAGACAGTTTGGGTCACTTATTAACTGTATGAGCGTGGCCAAATTAGTTTGCTTTCCAGAGTCTTGTCTTAAGTTTTGTTTTGTTTTAATCTTTTCCATTAGTATCAATGAAAGCAAACTTGAGTTATTATGACAATCAAGTGAAACACAAATATAGTGGCTGGCACTTGCCTGGCACGTGGTTGGCAAGCCCTTGCCTCTCATGGTCACTATTCTTAGGAGAACATGAATGGTGGCCCAGGGAGGACAAAAAACTGAAGGAGAAATTGCAACTTAGTCCTTCAGATGATACTGGGTTAAAGTTCTCCATCTATGAAATCATCTTAGTTGAGGAGAGATGCCACGTATTTTATTCATTGCAATTTAGGAGCATGTGCCTCTGCGAAGTATCTTGAAATTCTTACATCGTGTAAATTTTCAATGCAACAACGTCTACACAATTTGTGGGCTATTCTCTTTAATTTTAATTTCTTATCCTTATTTTTTCTTCTCTTTTATAGAAAAGAAAGATTGGGAGGTATATGTGTGTGTCTCATGGTTTTTATGGTAAAAATAAGGCTGTGAAACAAGAGTATATAAGAAATTTTATTCTCCAACAGTTGAGAAGGCAGGATTCATCAAAGTTATTCTAAATTTATGAAGACACAAAATACCTATTTCCTCTATTGTATTTAATATATGACTTTTTTTTTTTTCTTAGAACTGGTAAATCATCTTCAGCGCCTTACAGTGAACCATGATAATGGCCTTAGTGTTGAGAGGTTGATAAGTAGGCAGACGAGATAGAAGCTGTCTTTCTGGGGCATCGGCTTGGTGAAACTATCAGTGGGTGGGATTGGTGGTGATGAGTATTTCGGACTCACTTTTCAGTCTCTTAGGGTACTTGTAACTATGATAAGGGATGCTTTCTGAACACTCATGTTGAAATAGACTCAGAACTGGAAGTATGCAACAATTACAAAAAGAAAGAAAGAAAGAAAGAAAGAAAGAAAGTAACAGATTATTCCCCAGGTATTCAATTTGATTTTAGTGCCAAGTATACTGGCTTATACATAGCAAGTGTTTGTAGCGTTTGGGCTAATTTTAGTTTATTATATTTATAACATACGTCTATATTTGAAAGCACTTTTTGGCTTTCTGTCTAGTATGTCTGCTCGCTGGTTCCAGGCAGCCCAAGCAGGAGAGCTTTGCTTTAGCTTATTCTCTCCTTATGGACACTGGAAATACTGGGTGTATTTCAAGCCCCAACTATGGGTTTTGAGTCATTGTCACCATACTGAAGGATGGTTTGGTCCACACTGAGGATTCACTGTGTAGGAAACATGATGAATGTCGTGTAAGAAAAAGGAAGGAGGCTTGTTCTGTAGCATTGCAAAGAACCAGTGGGGAACAACTTTCAACACAAATACAAAGACCACGTGTAAGGAAGAATAGTCTAACAATTAAATGATTGAAATTCGAATGCTACTATAGGCTGCCTCAGAAAGCATTTGAGTTGAGATGCTGGTCACTTGTCAGTAATGTATTATCCAGAGGCTGAAGGAAATCGTAATGGGAACAGTCGGCCCTCCAGATCCACGTGCTTCACAGCGACGGGTTCAACCAATTGCAGATTAAAAATATTTGCCATGGATTTTGGTGTCTGCAATGACCAGGAGTAAATCCTTCACAGACAGCAAGGGACAGCTGTAAAGGAAGAACTCCAAGCAAAGCTGCTCTGACAGATGTCCAGAGGCCTCCCCTCAGCCCAGTAGCCTCTCCATAAATCCTGAATGGAAACCTAAGGAATCTGGGCCACAAAGTTTACAAGTCATGGACGCTAGCTGAGCCCTCAGGCCCCCTTCATCTGCTGAGAATTGATCATTGGGAAGGTTGGTTACAACCACCCTGCTGGCTACAGTGTGCCCTGCTCAGTGATAGACCCCCTGGGGGCCTTGACTTCACCACAGTGCGATATGTTAATGTCACAAAATCGCATCAGCACCTCATGAATACGCACAAGTGGAAAATAAGTTAAAAAAGAATTCAACATTCATGCTCCCAATGAAAGAAAGAAATAGTTCTCAATTGTATGATTTCTCCTCCCTGAATCTCCCAATTGAAGGAAAATATAAGATTAACAAACCAGATGACTTTACCACTTTTGGTAAAATTATTTT
Source organism: Otolemur garnettii (assembly GCF_000181295.1). Lineage (NCBI taxonomy): Eukaryota > Metazoa > Chordata > Mammalia > Primates > Galagidae > Otolemur > Otolemur garnettii. The sequence goes on along the minus strand of NW_003852532.1, from coordinate 6,807 downwards.
CTTCTTTCTAGCATCTGAATTTGAAAAATTGCTCATCACTTTATATTCAGGTGAACATCAAGTTCCCTTGATTCC
>NW_003852532.1:4728-6503 GCF_000181295.1 Otolemur garnettii | reverse complement strand
ATGATTCAAGGATGAAAAATTGTCTGTCTCAGGTGGAGACATGGCCAGCAACTGGCACCATCACACTGTCCTCTCATCAGACTCTGCTTAAAATAGTGGCAAATACTTAGGCCCAAAGGCGGGTGGGAAAATGCCAGCAATTAGGAGTCTAGTGCTGATTGATATCTGGTGTGGTTACCGACCTTCAGAATGAGTAACAGGCATTCTGCTTTGTTCAGAATCCTCCAGTGGTTTCCCCATCCCACTCAGATGAAAGCCCAGATCCTCCCAGTGTCCTAAAGAGCTTTATGATACGAGCCTCTTACTACTTCTCTGGACTCACCTCCAATTACTGGATCTCCCATCACTCATTCTTGCCCAGACAAATGGAAACCTGTCTGTTAAACATTCCCAGCTACATCCCACCTCAGAGCCTTTGTTCCCAAAGTCTGGAATGTCCTTTCCCTAGGGGGTGTCATGCCTGACTCCCTCACCCCCTTTAAGGCTTCAGTCAAACATCAGCTGACCAGTGACACCTCCCCTAACCACTGTATTGAAACCAGCAAATCCCCACTTCCACTCTGGTCACTGGCTCTTCCTCTATTCCTCTGTTTCTCTCTACAGCATTTGTCATCTTCCAAGGGACTCAGACTTCTCTTCTTTATCTTTCTTATTTTCTGTCTTCCTAAGTTCACTGTAGACTCCATGAGGGCAGGGAGTTCTGTCTTGTTTACTGGTGTATTCCTAACATGTAAAATAGTCTCGTGCGCATAGTAGGACCTCAGTGAACACACACTGAGTACCTTCTGCTGCTCCCTGACGGGAAACCCATATCCCCATGATGTAGTCTGCTCCCCCCTCCCCCCGAACGTTCTTTCCTCTCTTTGTGCCTTTGGCTGCACAGTGTATACATGGATACAGGGCACATTCTCTCCACTTTTCCACATCCAGCTAAATTCCCACTTATTCCATGAAACCATCCCAAGTCATGAAGCCTGTGTTATTCTTTTCGTCTCCTCATGGATTATTTTGTATATACCATTAATTTGGCAAATAAAGATATGCTGCATCAAGATAGACACACAATTTATATTCAGGTGTTCCGGTGTTATTTATATAAGGAGTTTTACTACACTTTCCAAATGTTTATATTTTGTTTCTCCAGCTGGTGAAGGGGCTGGTGAAGGGGCTGCTCAGAAGTGAAATTTGGGCCCGGGCCCTGCAGGCCTCCCTGAGAATTTCAGCACATGGGGACCCCTGTTGGCCCGGCAGCCTGCCTGGGACCTCAGTTAGCGAATCTCTGCCCCAGGATGCTGTGCTAGAAAGTATTTGCTGATGACCTGAGGGATCTCTTGTCACTGTTTTGTTCCTAATAATCTCCCACACCCTTACTAAACCTTGTAAGTATGCACTAATACTAGTAAAAAAAAAAAAAGTCGCATAAGATCATTAATAGGGAGTAAGAATTTAAAAACTTCATTTAATGTTGATGCATAGGAAAGAATTAATTAAAAATATTAACTGCTGGTGATTGATCTGTTGGACACCAAAAACTTTCAGGGATGTCTAATATGTGCCCATGTGAGAAGTGTTTCTGTACATGGGCTGCCAGGTGTGCAGTCATTTGTACCATGACATTTCCATGGGGGAAATCTGAGAGAGGGGGTAGGACAACTTAAAATATTTAATCATTTTACAATTAATTGCTATATAAAATTAAAAATTTGGAATTCAGTCTCAGAATCCCAATTACATGCACATAATACTGTACTGCCTATTTATTTTTACTTTTAAAA
>NW_003852532.1:0-4660 GCF_000181295.1 Otolemur garnettii | reverse complement strand
ACAGCTCACAGCAACCTCCAACTCCTGGGCTCAAGTGAGTCTCCTGCCTCTGCCTCCCAAGTAGCTGAGATCACAGGCGCCCACCACAATGCCAGGCTATTTTTTTTGGTTGCAGCCGTCGTTGTTTGGCGGACCCAGGCTGGATTCGAACCTGCCACCTTAGGTATATGTGGCTAACACCTTAGCCACTTGAGCCACAGGTGCCAAGCCTACTTTTTATTTTTAATACATTGATTTTGGAAAGAAGTATTGTACTTATTAAGAAACATTATGTGTGTATAAAATTTTGTATTAGATATCTAATGTCAATTATATCAATGAGACATAATTTTAAAAATTTTTAAGTTTTTAAAACAGTATCTAGAGAAGTACTTGAGCATATTAGTTATTCAATAACTATTTCTCACATGAAAAGGCTAAATGAGTTGGCTATATGGAAGCTTTGTTTTCAACCTGATTTTTGTGTGTCTTTATTTCAAACAACACATTGTGCAGTCTCCTTTTGTAAACAGATGTTAACAGAGGACTAGCATTAATTGTAAGGTGGACTTTAATGTAATTCTGGAAATGGATTAAATATTAACTGTAGATATTTAATTACTTCATATCCTGTATCTAGTATACCCCTAGTCCTAAAAATAGCTGTGATCCTGAAAGTTTTATATAACTTGAATTTTTGCAAATTGAATCTTATGTTATTACATATTAGCATAATTCTTAAAAAGAACTAATTCTCCTACTGTACATTTTTTGTGTAGTGAATAGACAAGCTGTATTTATTTACTTCTTTAATTCAGGAAGTTACAGATTATCTCTGCACATGCGTACCTATGTGTGATTCAAAATATTTTGACGTCAAACTTTGAAAAATTAAACATAACCACTTAAATAGGCTACTTAGTTATTAAAATTTTTCAGTAGCACCAATTGAATAATAAAATGTAACAATGTTATACATTAAAGTTCACCTTTTACTTGTCTTTGAAATCTTGTGACGTGAAAAATATTTATTAAAAGCAATACTTTCCATCTGATCCCTGGTTTTGACATTGTAATTCTTGGTTTTGGTGACATATGGTTCTCCTTCTGAAACAGCTGTTATGAAAGTTTAATTAGGTTTTAATTAATGAGAATTAATGTTGTCCTGAAAATTTTGTGAATGTTAGATCATATCATCAATAGTTTTAGGCCTTTGAAATGTGCTGCTTAGACTTATGAGGTTTTCCACAAGGAAACCAGCCCCTCCTTTGACAGTCACGTCTAAGATACAAGGTCATTAATGTGTCCAAAGGCCACAGCCAGTTTCTCATCTTCCCTCGGAAGAAATTCTGGGAAACATGCAAAATTAGTAAAAAGATAGTACTTAGCCTTAAATTGTATGCAACAGCAAGTCAGGATAGAGCCTCCAGATATTAAAAAATTTTTTTCTCGAAGTCTAGTGATGTTTGCTCTGTTATCAGTATTACATGGAAATAAAGCAAACGAATACTCTTGAACACACAGGAATTTGCAAAATTCAGGTAGAAATGAGAGTGGGTGCCTTTGTCTGTGTCTGTCCCAGCAGCAAGGTGAATTATCACTCGCTTTAACTTTTCCGTGCCTCTGTGCAGCGGTATAAAACGGAGCAGAACCATGAAGTTGGTTGGAGGCTGTCGCCCTGGTGGGCGGCCCACCACAGACCACTTCACACTGGACCCGTGGAGGGCACTAGCATCCTGGGTCTTAGAGGACGGGAAAGTTGGCTGGGATGTTCAGCTGCTGTATGAAAAACAGCCTGACAAGATTCACTAGGTTTGGTCCCTTTGACGCTGGTTGAGACTGTGTCACAACTGCTAGAATTGCAGGGATAGAAACCACATGTACTGGGGGTGGCCAGTTTAAGCCTGGCCCAGGCTAGCTGGACAACAATGACAACTGCAACAAAAAATAGCCGGGCGTTGTGGCAGGTGCCTGTAGTCCCAGCTACTTGGGAGGCTGAGGCAAGAGAATTGCTTAAGCTCAAGAGTTAGAGGTTGCTGTGACACCATGGCACTCCACCAAAAATAATAATAAAATAAAAGGAAATCAAGTGACTGCAGGCTGCATCTCTCTAAGGTGGACACCCTGAGGGGAGGAGTCAGTCTCTGAACAGGATGCAGGTTCAGTAAGGATGACAGGGTTGGATGGGACTTTGCCTCTGGCTTGTGGTAATTTTTCACATTTCTGAAAATCTGGCCTCATGGTATGGCATCGGGGGAAATTTCCAAGTCTTCTTTGGGAGGTGGTCTGGACCTAAGAAGGTGATGCTTGAGAACGACTAGGATAGATTGCTCTGGTTAGCCAGGTTATCCAGGCCCACAGAGGACTGGCCGTCCTGGCTTGGTGTGACTATTTCTACGACCTCGAAAGTCTGGACGGCAGCCTCTGTACCCACACATCAGTACAAGGCAGACATCCAGAACCGCTCCTCAGGGCCCGTATTCATTTCTGCCACACACAGTTGGTTAGCACATAATGGATTCTCTGCAGGTCTTAACAGAATTGAATTAAATCTGTGATATCTAATATAAATAATAGCTTTATGTCCTGATTTTTCAGTGTCAGAAAAATCACTTCCACTCAAAGGAGCTACAATATACGCTGCCTCACGAGAAGGTTTTTACTACAATATTTGTTGAGAGGGCCCCCATCGAAATGGGTTGAAATGAGAATTATGGCCATAATTGAAAGCCATTTATTAATATCTAGTCGCAAGGGTGGGCTATAGAATTTTTTGTTTAGAAATAAAAGTACTCTAGAAGGAAGCCAAATTTTAGTGAGTCCATTGTATTTTATGCGTCGTCTTGAGATTTATATTATATTTAAGTATAAAACCAGCAATAAGCTTTTAGCTTGTATTATAATGCAGTGTGTGTTTCATTATTAGAAAATTCTGATTGTGAAATAGTAAAAGTTTGTTATCCTGTTATATGGTTTAGAAGCTATCATGTAAGGCAAATAGATTTCATCTTTTTTTTTTTTTATTAGAATTGATGAAGCAAAGTACTATTCAGCAAAGACTATTTTTTAAAGTATTTATTTGGTTGACAGCCAATCCCATACTAAAGGAGATAAAAAAATAACATGATTAAGAACATGACATATTGCCTGTCGCTTAATGTGATAGTGTTGTATGGGGAGGAAGGGCAGTTTTACCAATCTGAAGTATGATTAAACAAAGACGTCCACGTAAGTTCTGATGGGGCACAATGACAACCAGGTATCTTAGTGATTCACCAGTGGAATAAATTGGACGTTTGAGTAGGATAAAAGCTCTTGTTTAGAATGGTATCTGTCATATGTTAAAACAGCAGGGTTGGTCTAAGTGGTGTGAACCAGGGCAAACAGTGGGCCAAAGGAACTAGCAGCGGACAGAAACAGGAATTGGCCTTCATTCTGACATTAGCTATGACCTTGGGTAAGTAACCGAAGGTGCTCACCTTCTCATTTGTAAAAGGAGCAGTTGAAACAGATGATCAACTGTCAGGGGTCCTCAAACTTTTTAAACAGGGGGCGAGTTCCCTGTCCCTCAGGCTGCTGGAGGGCTGGACTGCGGGCCCTGGGACAAGTTGGCTGCTAAGCAGGACAGGCAGTGGTGGCAAAAACACCCGGCAGGCAGGATAAATGTCCTCGGAGGGCCACATGTGGCCCGCGGGCCTTAGTTTGAGGACACCTGACTGTGGTCCCAAACAGGGAGGGAAGGTGCCTAGAGATTAGAGACTGATGCTTGGTGAGAGGAGTTGGAGGTGGGGTCTGAGCATCCCTATGTTTACAGGCCGTGTGGACCAGGGTGAGTGTGACTGAAGGATGGCGGAGTTCTTTTGTAAAGACCCTGTTTTAAGTCTTCGGCCGTCAAACATTTCAACATGTCACAGCTTATGAGCGTCTTATGTTCCTGTATTTGTAAAATGAGAGAAATCATCTAGACCCCTGAAGTTCTTCTTAGTTCCAATATATAAAGGATTATTATTATTTTATTTAGTTCAGACTATTAGGGGGTATATACGATTTGGTTACATACTTTGCTTTTGTAAAGTTAAAGTCCCACTTGTAGGAGTGTCATTCACCCAGGAATTGTGCAGTGTTCTCATTAAGTGGGCATTTACCCATCCCTTACCCCACCAAGAGTTATTTTTGATGTAGAGATTTTTATCTAAATTATATTTCCTAAATATATTTTCAGATATATACCCATTAGATGGGTAAAGTGCTGGAAAAATTAATATTAGTGCTCAAATGCAGGAAGGTTATTAGAAATAATTTTGGAGTCCAAATCAATTTCCAAATCAATAGCTTCAGTGTGATGAATATTTCTCTAACAGCAAAGCAAATTTTAATGAATAAATCCTAATAATTACCCTTGGCTTTCCCTCCCTCCCTTTTTCCCTCCCTCTCTCCCTCCCTCCCTTCTTCCTGCCTTCCTTTCTTTTTGAAGTAATGAACCCTCACTATTATTATAAAGCTTGCCTAAAAAAGTACTTACAGAGACATCCACAAAGAAAAGATATATATGTATACACACATATACACATATGTACCAGGAGTGCCAAAGAAAGGTATACACATTTTTAAGAGATCTTGTTGAAAGTAAAATTATCATTTCTAAAAAGTGTATGAATTACCGGTGAAATGGATGTGCTTA
>NW_003852531.1:5465749-5479757 GCF_000181295.1 Otolemur garnettii | reverse complement strand
CTGTGAGCTCAGGCAATCCACCTGCCTCAGCTCCTAGAGTCACCGTGCCTGGCCCATAGAAGGGTTTTAATCCATTAGTGACAGTTACAATTCCACTACAGAACATGTCTGATGGGCCAGGGACTGCCAAATCTATTTAGTGGCATACATTTCACACTGATGGAAATTTGGGCCCCAAATGCTAGCTAATAATGAAAAAAACAGTTTTTCAAGAACAAAGAAAGAAGTAGGGATGTTATATAGAAAACAATGTCAGGACTTATGTCCAGTTGCAGTCTTAGGAAAACAAAGGAAAAAGACCTGCATATATTGCAGGTTTTCTTCTCTAAGAAAATAGTCACCATGACATTGTCACTCTCGGTGTTACCACTGACCAGGGATGTTGAGAAAACTTGTTTCTGTCTTGAACCTTTATCTTGGAGTCACAACAAACATAACTTTTGTATGCACTGGAAAACCAAAAGAAAAAGAAAAATGTGACTCATTTATTGTGGTGGTTTGGAGCCAAACCCACAGTGTCGTCAAGGTGTGCCTCCCTGCACACAGGGCCACCGCTTGTGACAGTGAAAAACTGAAAACAACCCAAGTATGAACCAGGAGTAGGAAGAATAAATAAATTGTAGTTTATTTATATAATGAAATACTACACAGCAAGAGGAACAAGCATACTTTTTATATAAAATAGAACACTGCTCATCCATAGAACAGAACACAGAACATCCTGTCATCGGTGGCAACATGGTTGGAACTGGAGGACGTTCTGTTAAGTGAAATATGCCAGGCACAGAAAGTTAGACACTGCATGTTCACACTCACGTGTGAAAATTGATCTCATAAAAGTAAAAACAACAACAGAAGATACTAGAGGCTGGGAGGTCAGAGGAAGAAAGGAACAGAGAGATTTGTTAAAGGCCCCGACAATGTAGCTAGACAGGAAGAATAAGTTCTAGTGTCCTGGACCATTGTCGGATCACTATGGCTAACAATAATCTATAATTTCAAACAGCTGGAAGTAAGACAGTGAACATTCTGAACACAAAGACATGATGAATGTTTGAGATGGTGGCTATGCTAATTACCTTGACCTGATCGCTATGCGTTGTATGTATCAAACCAGCACTATGTATACCAAATATGTACAATCGTTAATGCCAGTTAAAAAATAAAATTAAAAATATATCACATATAAGTGAGATCATAGAGGGTTTTTCTTTCTGTATCTGGCCTATTTCACTTCACATGGGGAGAAAGACTGGTGAGGGAGGAGGTGGGGAGACGTCAGTCAGAAGATGACGAGTAGCAGGGTGTAGGATGGGCGAATCCACAGATCTGACGTGTGACACGAGGACTACAGCTAAAAACTGTGCCAGTCAAGATTTCTGCTGAAAGAGACGTGGGTGATGAGGGATATGGTAATTTGTTTCATCATAGTAACCGTTTCACATCTCTATGTATACACCTCATATATGTACAATAAATTTTTAAATAAAAAGAAATAAAACACTTGATTTCTAAAATAATGAACATACTTTTGCTACATGTAACAACATAGGTGAAGCTCATAAATACTGAAAGATGAACGTCAAAGTAAAACAGTGTGTAACAGAGGGCTCCACTTATATAAAGGTGTTAAGGGATGCAGGCTTCTGTAAAGGTCACTCCAGGGGCAGGGCAGGGGAGAGTGGCAACTGGATGCCTGGGAGACCTGAGATGTTCTTTCTCCTGGAGCCTAATGCAGCCCACACAAACCCTTCCTCCTCCTCCCTCTCCCCTCTTCTTCCTTCTCCCTCCTTTCCTCTCCTCTGTCTCCCCTGGGCCTCCCTCTCATCTCCCTTCTCCCTCCTCCTCTAAGACAAAAAACAGGAAGGACCTAGTGAGCCCCACCCCTGAAGAAATTTACACCAAAGACCCCCCCCACACACAGCCCCACATAGAAGGGGTCTCCAACTGCCCACAGTGGTGCAGCAGGCCTCTTTTCCCTGCCCAGGAGAGACTCCATCCCTTTCAATAAACTTGGTCTGAACTTCTCCACCCTCCTGGTCTTGTCTCTGGGCACTGCCTCCTCCCCCTTTGCACTTTCTGGAGTCCCTGGGATACAGGGAATTATATCACAGCGTTCCTTTATGGAGATTCATGCTGCTTGGCATTTATGCTTTCCAAATTTTACTGCTTTTATGTTGATTTCACAATAGAAGATTTTAAAGAAGAAACGTCCATCCTTATTTTCTAAAAACTTTTATAAAGAATAACTTGCCCTGCTCACTGGCAGCTCTACCATACCGGCCGAGGGGCAGATGAACAGGTCAAGCGAAGCAAATCACGGATCTTACAACAGATCCAATTATATCTGAGCTGGGTTTTCAAAACACAGAGATCTTTTTATAAAGAGTGTTTGGGGCTCGGCGCCTGTGGTTCAAGTGGCTAAAGCGCCAGCCACATACACCTAAGGTTGCGGCCCCGGCCCTCCAGACAACAATGACAACTGCAACCAAAAAATAGTCGGGCGTTGTGGTGGGTGCCTGTGGTCCCAGCTACTTGGGAGGCTGAGGCAGAAGACTTGCTTGAGCCCAGGAGTTGGAGGTTGCTTTGAGCTGTGGTGCTATGGCACTCTACCCAGGGTGACAGCTTGAGGCTCTGTCTCAAAAAATAAATAAATAAATAAAGAGTGTTTGGAAAATTGCCTCTTCATTTTTCAAACTTAAAGTTAGATCCAGCACCCACATCATAAACAAAAATACATCTAAACTACACTAATGAGCTAAAATTATGTCTTAGAATAATTATAACATTGGTTATCCTCAGGTTGGAAAAGGCCTTTCTCAAGCAAGATTCAAAACAACATATGAGAAGGAAAAGATAAACGTTAATTTTTTTTTTTGCAGTTTTTGGCCAGGGCTGGGTTTGAACCCACCACCTCCGGCATATGGGGCCGGCACCCTACTCCTTTGAGCCACAGGTACTGCCCTTACATTAATATGTTTTATCAAACATCTTGACACTGTAAGCAAAATTTTAAACTACAGGCAAATATAAGATACTGGCAGTACACACAAAAACAATCATAGATTAAAATGATTTGGACATAAAGATGACCTACTAATCTGTGAGAACTTGAAAAGCAAAGCAGAAGAAAAAGGAAAACAACTCACAGGAGAAAACAGACTGCAATCAGCTCAATAAAAGACACTCAATTCTTCTGCTGTGCTGGGAAATTATAAATATAAATAGATGTTATTTTTGCATCTGTTGCTTTGACAATCATCTGGAAGACAAGTGAGTCCGCAGTTGGTAAAAATGAGAGGAACTTTCAGGCCTGTGGCACTGCCAGGAATCTAAGTGGATTTAGCCCTTTTGGGAGACAATTTACTATTATCTTGCCAATATACTCCTTGCCCAAGGAATTCAGATTCAGGGCACACATTGTGATGTGGACAAAGGAGCATTCATTGTTTCCCTTCCCTATTGATAAACCTCATGGTCGATCAGGGGATGGGTGAAAAAAATCAAGGCACATCATTTCCTTGGGATGCAATGCAAATAGATCTAAGTATATCTAGATTTTCAGACATATTTTAAGAGGCAGTACAGCGTAGAATAACATATAAAATACAATTTCATTCATATAAAATACACTTTTAAATTTCCAGTTACATATGTGAGGAAGACAGGGAAGACTGCTCTTGATGGTGCCTCAGGAATGACAAGCCAGGTTGGAAATGCAAGAAATTGAGCCTTCACTTTCATTTTGTTAACTCAACAACTTCCAAATGTCTTCCTGGACCTTTCTTATGACTGTATATCGAGTTTCTTAACTTCATCACATCTGACAGTTTGGTCTGGATCCTGTGTTTGGGGCCACCCTGTACCCCGCAGGTATGTCCCTCAGCCTCTCCCAACCAGCTGCCAGTAGCACCCCCTCCAGTCATGAGAACCAGACATCTCCAGGCATTGCCAAAACTTCCCTGAAGAGCAAAAGCCATCCCCAGTTGAGAGCAACTGCTGCATATTAGAATATAACTTGTAAATTCATACTTCTCAGCTACCAACCAACCACCAGCCCTGTAATGGCCCCCATTTGCCCAGGAAGTGAGAGGCAGGTGGGGTTCTGATGCTGGGGTAGCCTCTCACTCCTGCAGACAAGCCCCTGACTGGACGCTCCCTCCCCTCCCAGTGGCTTCACTTGTCCCTCACACCTTCACCAAAGTCAGTGTTATATTCAGAGGCACAGCCAGTGGGTTCACATCTTGGCTTTTCTGCTTACTAGCTGTGTGACCCTGGGCAAGTTACTAACCTCTCGGTGCTGTTCCCTCCTCTGTAAAGTAGAAGAATCCACTTAGCTATGAGATCTGAGTGCACCCAGGGAAAGCAATGGGCCTGGTTCATAGTCCACTACAATTCTCTCAATTCTGTGGTTTCTGGTGTGGCTCAAGACTGCTGGAGATGCTCTTTTGAGCCAGCACTTTGTATAAAATCTGAGGTAGCACCACTCAACTGTGAGATAGTCCAACATGGTGACTATGGTTAATAATAATCATCATATGCTCAATCCTACTATGAAAGTAGGTCTCAAGGGTCCCTACCAGCAAAAAGGAACCAATGAACAGAAAGTAACTAGGTGAGGCAATTAATGTGTTTTAGTTAGCTGCTTGTGGTAATCATTTCACAATGTCTATATATATCCAAACATCATATTGTACACCTTAAAACATAAATAGAAACGTTCAATATGTTAAGAAAAATTAAATAAAATTAAATATTCAAAAGAGAACAGAAAAAACCCAGTGGATCTGTAAACTTTTTCTTAAAGGGCCAGGTGAAAAAGATTCAGGGCTCTGTGGGCCCTACTGACTCTGTCATCATTGCTCTGTTCAAAAGTGGCCACAGGCTGGATGCAGCCTCACCCTGACATACCGTTCGGCTTTTAATTGTTCTATGACATATGGATGTTCTTTTTATGTGTTGTTTAGTCTGAATTGTCATGAAAAATTTTTGTTTTTGATTTTCTTGCTTCATTTTGTTTTGGGGGGGTTTACATTTTTTAAAAAATTTCTTTCTGGGTAGTGCCTGTGGCTCAAAGGAGTAGTGCACCAGCCCCATATGCCAGAGGTGGCAGGTTCAAATACAGCCCTGGCCAAAAAACTGCAAAAACAACAACAACAACAACAACAACAACTTCTTTCTTTCTTTCCTGTGTAGCATCGGTAGCTGGAATGTCCAGGAATTTAGAATACATGCATTGCAATCTTTTTAAAAAAACTCTTTCTACCTGATTCTTTTGAATTCTTACCGGACATCAAGAGCTCATGGTGAACTAAAGGGTAAAAGTTACAGTCATAGAAAAAAACAACAAATAGTACAAAATGGTATATAATTTTTGAGATACCTGGAGACTTTACCTCTTACATGTTTACACAGATGGAGCTGGAACATATTCTTCTTAGCAAAGTATCTCAAGAATGGAAGAAAAAGTGTCCAATGTACTCAGTCTTGCTATGAAACCAATTTATAGATTTCTTATGAAAGCTATAACCTGATTATAGCCCAAGAAGAAGGGGGAAGGGAATAGGGAGGGGAGGGGAAGGGGGAGGATGGGTGGAGGGACAGTAATTGGTGGGACCCCACCTATGGTACATCTTACTAGGGTACATGTGAAATTTACTCCGTGTTGAATATAAATGTCTTTTTTTTTTTGCAGTTTTTTGGCCAGGGCTGAGTTTGAACCCGCCACCTCTGGCATATGGGACTGGCGCCCTACCCTTTTGAGCCACAGGCGCTGCCCTGAATTTAAATGTCTTAACACAATAACTAAGAAAATGCCGTGAAGGCTATGTTAACCAGTTTGATGAAAACATTTCAAATTGCATATAAAACCAACACATTGTACCCCATGATTGCATTAATGTCCACAACTATGATTTAGTAAAAAAATAAAAAACTATATCAAGGGAAAACTGAATATCTGCACAGACTTCAAGTATGCTTTTCTGACTCTCCAAGTACGCAGGGCATTGTACAAGGAAAAGGGACTATTAAATTTTGGGGAAAAGGACATTAAGTATCACAGGAGATACTCCAGTTGCTAGAGGCAGTATGGAAACCCCAGAAGGTGGCAGTGATGCACTGTCATGGACATCAAGGAGATGCTTCTACCATCACTAAAGGGAACACTAGGGTTGGCACTGAGGCAAAAAGGGCTGCATCCAGACTGTATCAGGTGTCTCGAGTGGCTCCCCTCATCCCATGGGTTCCGGAGCTCTCACCTGTGTACTCCTGTAAAGAGAAGGGATAGCTGGCAATGAAGAAGAGCCAGGAAATGGAGGGAGGATGAATAAAGATACCAGATGAATGAGTAGCAGTCCCCCAGCTTCAAGGAGCCACCACGGTGACAGGAGTCTTTGATGGAGTTGCTGGGCTGGTACCTCTACATCTCCACCTGGAAGCCCTGGCCAAAACCATCAGTCAATGGTGTGTCACCTGCAGCCGGTTCAACACATGCCAAGGACAGATGGTACCCTGAATGAATCTAGTCATATGGAGGAACGCCCTTCGAGGACTTCCAGGTAGACTTTACTGAAATGCCCGGGTGTAGAGGGAACAAGTACTTGCTGGTGATGGTCTGCACATACTTAGAATAGGTAGAAGCCTTCCCCCACCAGGATAAAAAGGACTCCTGAAGTAGTAAAAGTATTGCCCAGAGAACTCATCCCATGGTGTAGGTTGCCACTCTGGTTTAAATTTAACAATGGGCTAGCCTTCATAACAGAAATAGTGCAAATAATAAGCTAATGCTTTGAATATCACCTGGAAATTATATGTAATGTATAGGCCTCAAAGCTCAGACAGGGTAAAGCGCATGAACAGGACCATAAGAACAGGAATTGTAAACTCTGCCAGGAATCAAAGCTTAATTGGATACAGGCCTTGCCACTGGTGTTGTTCAAAGAGGCCTCTGTCAATTCTCTGCAATTTAGCAGGGATTCCTAAAAAAACTGGGAAAGATTGAACTGAATAGACAAAAACCCTAGAAAGAGTAGCAAGGAAAATCTCCACTTGGGTAACTAACTGTGTTCTGTTTAATCTTTTGTGTCTGTACATCCTTTCTCTCTGGAGGATCAAGGGGACCAAGTCTAGGTCCAGAATCAGAACCTGGTCCCCCTCAAACTATGGTAGACCAGACTTTACACCGTCATCTGGACCACTTGCGTGGCAGCAAAGGTGGAAGGAATCCTCACCTGAGTCATCACAGTTGGCTGAATAAGGGCGTCCCTGCCCTTTGGTAAGTAAAGGTAACTTTTAAGACAGTCAACATGCCCTGCTCCAGCCACATACTGGGAGATGGCTGCTCAATGGATGGCTGAAACCTAAGGAAACTCCTTGAGGGACTTGTCTTAATTGGACTTTGGACTTCGGGAAGAGGGGGGAAAGAATGTCACACAGGGAAAAGTAAAAACTTGTACGTATATTAACCTACTACCATGGTACTATTAAGGCCTGAGTAGAGAACTCAAGAAGAGTCACAGTCCCTAAAATCTAAGTGCTGAAAAGTAATTAATATTGGCACCTACAGAAGCAAACTGGTATTGAGACCCCAAATTAAAATATATTGGGGTCTCAATTTTGATATGAGGACAATTAATGACAAGGGGAGGGGGTGAGCAGAGAGAGGAAGAAGGAAGGAGGAGTGGAGAAGGAATTAGCAAAGAGAGGGCGGGAGGGAGGGGGGTGGGATCTTGGTGTGTGTCAAACCTTTGGGGCAAGACATGATTGTAAGAGGGTCTTTACCTAACAAATGCAATCAGTGAAACCTGGTTTCTTGTACCATCAATGAATCTCCAACAATAAATTAAAAAAAAGAAAAGAAAAGAAAATATATTGGAGTCTCAAATGGGGGAAATGAGAGAAGATACCCAAGAAGGGTGAGGTCTAGAAGAACAGATCTTCTCAAGGAGACCACAAGGATACGGCTGCACGGTCCTCTCCATGGTGACTCAGCTTTTGGGAATAAACTTAACTTCTTAGCACTCGGAAATTTCTACTTCTATGAAATCCTGTAATTCTGCTGGGGCTGGAATAGCAGCCTGCTTGACTCAAACTGGCCAATGAGAAGGGTACCTATGGGTTGGAACTTTTTGACTGCAGATAAAAAGGGAAAGACCAAGCCAGTTGGGGAGCGTGGCCATTTGGAATTCTTCTATGCCATAAGCTCCCAGCCAGTAAATAAAGCCCTTCCTCTAACAAACTTGGTTTTTGAGTGCTCTTTCTCTCTATTGGGCCTTGTCTTCCTGCAACACCACAATCTGACCACCTTGAATGCATGTCCTCAGGACCTCTTGAAACTGTTTCCTTGGTCTGCAGTAACTCATATTTGCTCAGAATAAACGTCTTTAAATATTTTGGCACCTTGGTTCTTTTCTCATGGAAATTTCATCTCTTGCATTTAAGAAACCATAAGATCAAAGTGTCCAGTGTGTATGCTACATATTAAAAAAAGGAAGATGGTTGAAGTGATCTTCTTGACCTATTGTTTTTCAAGTGTCTAACTTAAATAGTGAATATGCCAGGTAATATTTTTAACTCTTTCAGTGGCCACTCGCTACATGTGGTTATTGAACACTTGAAACGTGGCTACTTTCTCAGGCAAGAAGTGATAAGGAAGGAAGGAAGGAAGGAAGGAAAGAACTGTGACTGACAAATGTAGCTTTACATTATATTTAATATTATTTAATTTAAATTTAAATGGCCACAGGTGGTGAATGTCTCCCATCCTGGACAACACAGGTACAGGCAATGGGTTCTTCGGATCTGCTCCAGAACAGCTCCTATTTGAGAAGCTTCCACTCCTTCCCTAGTCCACATCAAAAGTGGTTCTCATTTTCTTTTCCCTCTTGCTTCAAGGATTCCCCATCTGTCTCTCTGCTCGGACTTAGCGTGAGGCTTGTTTCTCTGCCTGTCCCCACCACTCACCTATCTGCTGGGAAAAGAAAGCATCTGTTCCATCCAGAAATTATGGTTTGAAGTTTTTTCTCCCACTTTGATGATGACTGGGGGAAGAGCGGGATTGTGAGAAAGGAGAACAAGGGAAATAACCAGAAATCATGAAAAATGTCAAGATATACCCTTGTCACCCAGTGACAGTATAGAGGAAGTTCCAGTATAGAGGAAGCAATCCATTCCAGCTGATTACAGATTTGAGAATCTAGAAATAGGAGTCTTTTGAAATAGGGGTAAAGAGTTACCTTAAGAATATACATTTTCTAGACCCCTAGTTCCAGGGGATCTTGATACCGAAAGCTAGAGGTCTACAAATCAGTTTTTTCCTGAACATCCATTAGGGCTTCTGCATTGAGCAAGGTTTGAGAACTGCTATAATCAAGACACTGATGCACTTAGAAGTTTTGAGTTGATCCCACTCCATCACCTCCCCCCACCCCGACTGCTCTCTTTATAGTTTTTCTCTCTTTTGTCCTGAGTTTACTGTCATGTTACCTTTGATTTCATGCCTATTTCTCCTTAAAGCACACAAATCAGCTTTACAAAGTTAAAATAATGCATGTAGTGTGGTCTAAAATCCTAAAGTACCCACCCTACTGAATGGAACCCTCTTGGCCCAAGGGAACCTCCCCAAATCTCCAAAACTGACAGGATGCACATACAATGTCCTCCCTTTTGCAGTTCAGACACAACTGACCAGCATTAACGTTAAAGTAGAGATCATAAGAACAGACTTTTTGCAACAATAAGATACTGAATTCTAAACAGGATCTCAGGGCATGTCAGGCAAGGGTTAAGTCACACATTCCCTACACTCAAAGAAAAAAAATAGGCTCTAATTGCCACAGGATTTTCTTTTTCTCTAGCAGCTAAACAAGCCTCAAGATAATTAATATAAAAATAATTCCATTTTAGGGGTGGCACCTGTGGCTCAAAGGAGTAGGGCGCCGGCCCCATATGCCAGAGGTGGTGGGTTCAAACCCAGCTGCAGTCAAAAAAAAAAAATTCTATTTTAATAGAATTTTGCGTGCCACTGCCAGATGCTGACCCCACCCCTCTGTTTCACAAGCCATAACTATAGTTTTGATTTCAGTAAGAGGACCACACACCACAGCACTGGTCCTGGCCAGTTTACAGAGGATGTACACTTGAGTGCTTTTGTGTCCTGAAAAGACCATTTGACATATGGGGACTAATTATAACACATATAAATCTCCACCCAAGGTGAACATGGGATGCATGCTTATTTCATATGTCATTCCATATTCATAGCTCCTCCTGTAACCTATTCAATCTGCATAGTTCTATTTAAACTCCTGTTTTACCACTCCCTTTCCAGAAGCGCCTGTTTCTGGGCTGTGCTGGAGAATAGGCTTCCGAGCCTGTCAGAATGGCACCCTGAAGGCTATAACCCTTCGGAAGAAATAAAGTCTTCTCTCCAACTATATAGTTTTGGGATTTTTACGTTAACAGTAGTAATCAGAAATAAACTCTGCAAGACGACCTGAGAGTTCCCTCTGTCTCTGTAGTGTCCTGTAACGTTTGAACTCCGAGTTTTGCTTTAGTAACCTTTCCTTCTAGAGTGTGACCCCTTACTTCATTCTGTAGAAACAGGCTTTACTTTCCTAGGTAGTTTTGCATGCCAGTGTCTTTATCAATAGTTTGAAATTCTCATCTGGCAATGGTTTTCACGTTAGAATTGGCAAGCCTAAATGAATAGTCGCTATTCAAAAATAACTCCCTCTGGGACAACCCTGGAAGTTGCTGGCACAGGATTCTGTCTATCTATGGATACTTCTCCTAGAAGACTGCAAGTCTTTCTGGCAGGCAGGAATTTGCCCCAGAAGATCCACCCCTTATGGGCAGCATTATGCAAAGGATAAATGTGTACAGTTAATGGCTCACACCCATTGAATAGAATTTAGTCAATAAAAACTATATATGTTTTATAGTTTTTAGTCAATAAAAACTACGTATATATGGAATATACATATATTATATACGCAAATCACTTATAAAGGAGGAAGAGAGGACCAACAGAAAGCTGCAGTTTGGAAAGGCTTAAAAAAAACTCATTTTACATTAGGGAACATGATACATCCTTAAACGTCTTGCTTTTGGAGATTAAAAAAAAAATGGCTCCTTTTCCCAGATGTTGCTCCTGTTTTGGTGGGTGGCGCCAAGCAAATGATGCCATGGCTTCTGACGGCCGCATTAGATTTCCTTTTGCAGAACTCCCACACAGGTTGGGCGTTTCATCCATCCCATTGCCATGGGAGCCGTGTCGAGCAGGGATTCTCGGTGCCACGTATTTTAGATGATCTTTACTGGAAGCCAGGGGTCATCTTCTATTGCCGCAGACTTTAATGATTAAAGCGCATTCTGGTTAGAAACCGTTCCCTCCCACCCCCGGAGCTCCCGCCCCAGAGCCAGGCGCCAAGAGCTTGGCGCCTCAGGAGAACCGCAGGGAGGCCTGGCCCCGCCTCCCGCCGCCGTGCGCCAGCGCATTGGTCCCGGCAGGCTGAGCGCCGCGCCTGCGCACCGCGCCCAGCAGGGAGGCGGGGGCGCCCGGGAGCGCAGCGAGCTAACTGGGGGGCTTCGGCGGCCGTGGCTGGCAACATGGACAACGCGGGGAAGGAGCGTGAGGCGGTGCAACTGATGGCGGAGGCCGAGAAGCGAGTCAAGGCCTCTCACTCCTTCCTCCGAGGGCTGTTTGGGTGAGAGCCAGACCTCGCGTCCCCTAACGGGGTCTCCGTACCCGCCATCCCCGCCGACTGTACCTCCAGAGCCCTCCGCGGACCCCCTGCTTCCGCAGAACACACCTGGAGTTTCTCAGGCCCCACGAGCCCTCCGGAGACTAATCCCCAGCCTCCTTCAGCGCCCTATGGAAACCCCACATTCTCTCAGGGTCCCTCAGCTCCCACGCGCCCTCGGAAGACCCCCGGGTTCCCCAGTCGTCTGCGGGCGCTGGCCTCGCGTGGGGGCGGGTGGGCCTGGGGCTCGCTGGTCACCTGCGCCCGGCCCCGCCCGCGGCCGTCTGGGCTGTGCTTCGGGACCCCACCGCCCCGGCGAGTCGAATTTGTCCGTTTCGATGGGTTGGAGCGGCGTCGCCCGCGAGACCCACGTCGCTGGGGGGCACGCACGGGGTGGCTTGGAGGGTGGGGCGGTCGGGGCGCCCGGGCCCCCGGGTCATGTGCCCGCTGGCCTCTCGCCAGGGGCCCTGCTCCTGGTCGGCAGGTGGTGAACATTCTTGGCATCAACAAGAACGTTTTCTCAGCGCAGTGTTTTTTCCTTCGCCAGAGATTAAAGCATAGACGAGGCCTGCTGTGTGATTAAGGGTGCTGCAGCCCCTGCCGGACGCTGTGCTTTTGGGGAATCCCGGATCTCCCAGGGAGGGTTTTGAATTCGGACCTGTGGGAAACCACAGCCAGCAATGCCAGCTTGTGGAAGAATTCTGGGTTGTTGAATGTGAATGATTCAGCTGTTTATAATGACAGAGGCAGAATTTCATGTGTGCGGTTTTTTTTTTTTCCTTTTGAAAGTGAAAAATTCTTTGCCGTCATATGACCAGTGATACATATTTAACTATTGCCTTATTGGACACAATTTCATTTCTCTACAAATTCAGTTTGGATCTTTAGTTCGGAGAACACATGTAATGGGCTCTTAGCTTGTTTTGCCAACTTCATTCTTTTGGCGACAAATTACTATATTTTACCGTTACTGATACGTCTTTAGGAAACCCTTAAGGGCAAGTTTCATATAATGCACAGTAAGGTAGGCTGCAAAAATGCGTAAGCATAAGTGTCCCTGTCAGAGAAACTGTAGAGAGCATTTGTCACAGCTGGTTTCTAAACTTCCATGTAGTGTGTAGCTTGAAGATAGGGCTATGAATTAATAATTTTCGTTTTCATTTTAAAAGTTATGACAGCACATAAGGAGCGCCGCCTAATACTTGATGCTGGCACCAAACTACTTTCTCTGATTCACAAAACATTTAAGATTAAAAATTTTAAACAGGTAAAATTTAATGTCATAGCATCTCCTGGCCGGAGATGATCTTAATGTCACAACATACTTCAAGTCAGGAAGTGCTTCCCTGGGAGAGAGTCTGTGACTGGCAGAGGGCATGGTAGCCCTTTGATGCTTTTTTCAGGGGAACCCTCCTTTTGGTGAAGTAGTGTTTTTAGGAAAGTAGGCTAAACCTTCAGCCAGTAAACCTGAAAGGATTTTGGAAAGCCTTTGTGTTTTGAGAGAAACATCTTTTTGATTGTTGCTGCCCTATGTCACTGACAGGACATACAAGAAGACTTTCATCTTCACTGTTTCAGTCAGTTTGCACCATTGCATCCTAGATCTAACTCAGATATAACAGGTCAGTTCATTATCCTAGCTTTGGGACCTAGGGCAAGTTGTTTAGTCTCTTTGTGCCTCAGTTTCCTGTAGTATAAAATGGGGATGGTAATAGTATATGTACATCTTTGTGAAACATTTAGAACCTTGGATGTTGGAGATGGTGATTATGAGATATTAACATTTATCAAAATTGTCGACTCTATCAAGGAAGCAATGATCAAGGATTAAGTGACTTTTACAGGATTTCAGAGCCAAAGACCTTTTGGATTGGGTCATTGGTCTTTTAATAAAATAAAATATCTGAAAGAGCACTTAACCAGTTAGATATTATGCAGGTATTATTTATATAAGAACTATATTATTTCTAGTAGTATTTGGCTCCAGGAAAGATTGAGGGAAGAGGAGTACTTGTAAGTTTTGATAATATGATGTAATTATTTGAAACCAAAAATTAGACCTACTTTGTCTGTGAGTTGATAGTGGAAGACTAAGTTTTTATATCAATGTTTAGATGTTTACATTCCCCCCTTGTGTGTGGCATCACCTGCATCTGTCATTTACCTTTCTAGGCTGGCATGCTCTTACTTTCTCCTTCCCCTTAGCTGTAGAATTTCCTCTTTTTCGTTTCTAGTGGTCCCTGCATGTAATCCTTTCTTTTTTT
>NW_003852531.1:5461386-5465720 GCF_000181295.1 Otolemur garnettii | reverse complement strand
GGTTAATTGAGAGTACAAAGAATTAGTTTACAATGTTTGCATTTGTTAGGTAAAGTCTCTCTTTGAATGGTGTCTCCCCAGCAAGAGGTGCCATACAGGCTAACGCGGTGCTCATTAAGTGGGAGCACACCCATCCCCCTTCCTCCTCCCACCTAATCCAATACAACATAGTCTCTTTCCAGTCTGACTCCTGAATGAACATAACACAAAATTAAAATGAACACAGCACTCAGTTCATTGTCAGAGCTCACTTAGGAGCTGACCAGCTTGTGCTTTACAGGGAGCAGACGATTCTGTCTTGAGGATGTGGCAGGCATTAAAAGGTTTTTGACATTTGCAGATATTTCACATCACAGACATTCTCAGGATGGCAACTGCAGATTAAAGCCTCCTCTCAGTGTTTATCCACCAGCCACACTGGTGGATATTGCCACTGGTTTGTGGCAATACTGTATACGCAGTTCTGTTCTATAGCTCTTGCTTTTTTGTTGCTTTCATAAAATTAGATGAAAATATGTATTTATTTTTATGAGTAAATGTCAAATGTTTCTTCTGTGTGTAAGGCTCAAGTGCCTTGTAAGCTGCTTGGAAAGCAAGGTGCCTATGTTCTTCCATGTACTCCCTCTCCAAGAAAAGAGTTGACAAGGGCTTCAAACATTGCAGGAAACCACTGTTTTTGCTGATTCTATTTTTCTGCTTAACTGCTGGTAACACAGTGTTGTGCTTTTGTAGTTTGTGGAATTAAATTGAACTTTATTTTTTCTGATGGGATAAGTTGGTACTTATTATAAAAAACTACTACCAAAAGAGTTGTGCTCCCACTTAGTTCATTGTCAGAGATGGGCTGTTGAATTTTGTGGTTAATTTCAAATCTAAACTTTTAATGTTAATGAACTGCTGATAGGATCTTAAATTGGCGTGAGTCTGACAGTAAGATGGTTTAGAAGGCCTCTTAATCTTCGTTTTTGTGCTATAGGAGACCACAGATTGAGGGATAATTTGCATGATGCATGTCTAAGAAAGTAATGTTTAAGAGTGACAAAGGAAAGATAATTCTTTTTTTTAAAACAGTCTTAACTCTGTCGCCCTGGTAAGTGCTGTGGCATCACAGCTCACAGCAACCTCAAACTCTTAGGCTTGAGCAATCATCCATCTTGCCTCAGCTTCCCAAGCACCTGGGACTATAGGCACCCACCACCGCACCGGCTAACTTTTCTATTTTTAGTAGGGACGCTGGTCTCAAAACAACTGAGCTCAAGCAGGCTTCCTGCCTCAGCCTCCTAGAGTGCTGTGTTACAGACATGAGCCACCACTCCTGGCCTGGAAAGATACTCTTGATGATTAATGCCATCTTCTCTTGTGTTTCAGTGTTCCTCAGTTTTAGAGCTTATAAAAGAGATAAATCTGGCAGTGTCAGTGTAAATTTAATGAAAGGCTTATTGGGCTATCTTGAAATACTCATGAATCTATTATTTAATTTATGAGCTATTTGTGAAAATTAGGAATATTTCTTAAGCGTTGTAGGCTGTTATTCTTTACTCAGATTAATTTCAATAAAGATTGTGTTCAATCTTTGAAATGTGTTGGGGCACTGGGTGGAATGTTTAAAGCATTTTTTGGTCTTCCTCATTTACAGTTGATATTCAAATGCAGATTGAACTTTAAAAAATTATTAGGCTTGGATTTACTTACAGAGACGTTGATACAGTATAAGAAATAGATATCTATATGTGTGTATAGTTCTTAAATAAGGAATAGAATAATCTGTATATTAGATAATTATATGCTGTATATTTTTGAATATAGGAAGACCAAGTAGAGGCTCTAGTTCTTTCATTTACTAGTGTGGTGACCATAGACAAGTCACACTTAGAAGTTATGTTTTTTTAAGATTTCACATGAGCAGAGGGACTGAATCTACTTTTCAGGGTTATAAGGATTGAGTGAGGTATCAATGCTTATTCATTTGCAAAGAGTTACAGAATTGTTAAGTAAAATTATTTAGTTTTTAATTTTAGGTCAGTTGCAGTTTGGTATCAAATGATAAGCTATTACCTGATTGGACTTTTTCTGAGTGCATTTTTGCAGTGTTCACCATATGAGTTCGCTCTCATTCTTGTGAGCCTTGTGCAGAGTTGTTTAGAATGAGGAGGACCCAGTGGTGATGTATGGCTCTTTGGGTCTGTCCTGTTTTGTTACTGCTGCTCAACACCTCACCCAGCTTGTGGTTTGAGGTAGTCACTTGGTGAAAATTGGTGGAGAGGATAAATAATGTCCATGTATTAGCATGCTAATACAAATCCTGATTTTTCTTTTATTTGGGTTTTAAGAGCAAAGACATCCAAAGTGAAGACTTCAAGTGACTTCCTTATTTTTATTTAAGTATTTATTTATTATAAACATAGTAGCTGTACATGGTAGAAAAGTATAAGTATAGAGGAGTTTCAGCCGAAAAGTAAAACCTCCCCGAGTCTTCTCTCTCCTTAAATCTCATTCCCCAGAAGTAACCACTTGTAACTATCTCTTTTTAGTTCTGATGGTTATTACCAAAATTCAAAATAATTTTAGAACACTTCCTGATTTCTTAGTTGTAGACAGTATTTATTCTGCTAAAAATTATTAGAATTTTTTTTTTTTTGAGACAGGAGCCTCAAGCTGTCCCCCTAGGTAGAGTGCCATGGCATCTCAGCTCACAGCAACCTCCAACTCCTGGGCTCAAGCGAGTCTCCTGCCCCAGCCTCCCAAGTAGCTGGGACCACAGGCGCCTGCCACAACGCCTGGGTATTTATTGGTTGCAGCCGTCATTGTTGTTTGGTGGGCCCGGGATTCGAACCCGCCACCTTGGGTGTACGTGGCTGGCACCTTAGCCACGTACATTGAGCCACAGGCGCCGAGCCAAATTATTAAAATTTTATCATAACTTACATGGTCTTGCCTTTCCCCCTTTAGCTCCTAATTTTACTTAGTTACAACTCAGTCTCTAAATAATACTTTTTATATAAAAATGGCTTATTTAAAGCCTGTAATTGTAATCCTCTTGGGCGGAGCCTGTGGCTCAGTGAGTAGGGCGCTGGCCCCATAAACCGAGGGTGGCAGGTTCAAACCTGGCCCCAGCCAATCAACTAAAAAAAAAAAAAATAGCTGGTTATTCTGGCAAGCACCTGTGGTCCCAGCTACTTGGGAGGTTGAGGCAAGAGAATCACCTAAGCCCCGGAGTTGGAGGTTGCTGTGAGCTGTGACACTACGGCACTCTACCAAGGGTGATAAAGTGAGACTCTTGTCTCAAAACAAAAACAAAAACACACCTGTAATTCTCTATATAGAATAATTCTTTAAGCTAATGAAAATAATTATACTTTAACATTTTTTTTCAGATATTTTCTGCAAGTTATAGAGGGGATATGAATATCCAAACTGGGATATTTTTGAGATACCAAGGAAATGGGTATAAACCAGGAGTGTTCATGCAGCCAGGACACAGAATTACACTAATTATAGGAGTCTTTATATGCTGTTCTTAGATTTTCACATCATGTTCATTTGGTTAGATGATAAAATCAGTAAAGCCTTTGCACTTTCACAACAAGGAAACTTGGAACAATTTCAGAATACTAACTACATCTGTATTTATGTGGCACTTATTGTAATTAATGATAATTTAAAAATCTAAGAAACTAAGTGATAGATTCTTAAAATATCCTTTTTCTTGGTAAGGAAATATCTGTCACTTTCAGTTTTACTTTGTTTTCATTAGGGATTAGTATTTTGAAGACCTTTTCAATATCTGTGGAGATAAATGTGTTTTTTCTCCTTTGAGTTACTAATATGTTAATTAGTGAATATGAGGCCTCATATCGTACTGTCCCTGCATTCCTGGAATAAACCTCTCTGGATTATAGTGTATAATATTTGTAATGTTCTATTACATTGTTTTTTACATATTTTATTTAGCCTTGTTTTATTTAAACTTAGTCTTCATCAGGTTGAAGTATTGAGGTTACAGTTGCCTCATTATATATAATTTGAGAGTTTTCCTTTTTTTCCTTGACTCTGGTCTTTGAAGGTTTAAGAAGAATACACTTGAAACAATTGGGGATTTTTGCTGGGTGTTTCTTTGATAACTTTCTCTTTTTTCTCTGGAATTTGGAATGTTTAAATCTTTCTATCTTTATTCAGAAATTTTTCATTTCATCTAAGTTTTAAAAAATGTATTTGCAGAGTTGTGCAAAGTAGTTTTTTATGACTTTGAAAAATGTTCCAGTAGTTGTTTCCTTATTGTCACTTCTTATTTTTGTATTTATGCTTTTCTTTGTTTTTTTTTTTTTTTTTTTTTG
>NW_003852531.1:5449790-5461366 GCF_000181295.1 Otolemur garnettii | reverse complement strand
GTAGCAGTAAATATAGATATTATTCAGCACATGTGTCTAATTTCTACTCAATTCCATTTCTGCAATGTATTAATCCTTTTGGAAGTTTATATGTATGGCAGATAATTGAAATGGTAGCATGCTGAGCACATTTCTTTCTTTCTTTCTTTTTTTTTTTTTTTTTTGAGCTTTATTTGGCTTCCTTTTGTTTCCTCCCTGGCTCTTTAGGGGTAGCAGGATATTCATTTGCTATTTTCATTATTTGTATGGTTCTAAATATTCATGGCTGAGAATTTCCCTTTAAAACTGATTGAGTTGTGGCTTGGCACCTGTAGCTCAGCAGCTAGGGTGCCAGTCACATACACTGGAGCTGGTGGGTTCCAACTCTGCCCAGCCTGCCGAACAACAATGACAACTGCAGCCAAAAATAGCCAAGCATTGTGGCAGGCGCCTGTAGTTCTAGCTACTTGGGAGGCTGAGGCAAGAGAATCACTTAAGCCCAAGAGTTCGAGGTTGCTGTGAGCTGTGACTCCATGGCACTCTCCCTCGGGTGACATAGTAAGACACTGTCTCAAAAAGAAAAAAAAAAAAACCCGGATTGAGTTGTATCCCATAGCTCCTGATATGTGGTGTTTTTATTTTTGTTTCCCTTTTCATCCTAGAGTTGTTTAAGGGTTTTATTCCAGGTGGAAGGGCCTTTTTAAAAAAATACATTACTTTCTAGTTTTATATCATTATGATCAGAAAACTGGAAGAGGTTTTCTTTGCCACCTGGTGTATATATAGTTGGTGTTTGTGAGTGGTCCTTGTGCACTTAAGAAGGGGCATATTCTCTTAACAGGGTGTAATAGAGCTCCCTGAGATTTTGTTACTGATTATATTGTCCAAATCCTTCATGTCTGCATTTATTTTTAGTTCACTTGATCTGTTATGGACTAAGAGGTATATTAATATCTCCTCTCACTTATTTCTATCTTCTTGTATCTCTTGTAGTTTCTACTTTATAAAAGTAGCTACTATGGTATAGCACATAGATATCACAACTAATATTATTTCATTATGAATTGTGTCTTTAGCATTATGAAGTTATCTACTTTATTTCTTTAATGCTTTTGAGCCAAATTCTATTTTGTCTGCTTTCAGGGAGAAATCTCTGCTTTCTGATTGCTTGTGTTTCTGATTGCTTATATTATGTAAGAGGATTATATATTCTGCCTGCTGTCACGCTCCTCCTTCTCCATGGAGCTGTCACAGCCACGTGATTGACTTTGAGTGACCAGTGAAGTATACGAGGGGAAGGGACACATGTGCTATCTGAGCAGATCTGCAGAAAATGAGAAGGGTATATACTAGATGGGGGTCACATTCTAGAATAGATACTTGGAGAAAGAACCACAGTCCCTGTCAGCCTGAAGTAACAGGGAGAGTGATCAAGAAAAGCCTTTGGGAGATGTCAGCATTGTTTGCTGTTGTGACACATCTGCAAAAGCTTGTTTATATATTCGGTACACTTTTTGACTATTTTAAGCCTTTCGGTATAGCTTCATTTTAGTTGTGTGTCCTATATTGAGCACAGAGTTGAGTTTTGTTTTTGTGAGCAAATCTGAAAATTATATGTATATGATTATTTCTTAACTTTGTCATACTACTTATATTTACTATATTATGTTTTAATTGCTATTTTAACTGCTGTTTTTCATGTGATCTCTTTTTTCTTTAGGAAGGCTTATAATTTTGTTCAACTTTTTAACTTTATGCTATAAATCTTTTCATGTCCTTAAGCTCCTTTTTGCACTTAAGCACCTATTATTTTATTTGCTATGGAAAATACATATTACCTGTATGCCTCCCAATAAGCATGTTCTACTTACACCTTTTTCTCCAGTATGCATGTGGGGGGCAGTTTTTTATTTGTTTTTTGTACTTGTGTTTCTATCTTTTTCCCTGTTTTTAATTTTAGATCTATAGTGAAACATCCTCAGCGACACCACCTGTCATTTCCCCAGCATTCTCCAGTCCTTTCCTAACTGGAAGTTAGTGCGTTTTCCTTTGCATCCTGGCCCACATCAGTGGTGCTTGATGGGTGGCTTGCCTGTATTATCCCGGATTCCCACTTTTTCTCCCCTTAAGTTTTTTGAAAAACGTTCCACTATTGTCTTGCTTTGTATGTTGCTCTTGGAGTCAGATGCTAACCTAATTTTCTTATTTTTGTACATAACTCTGCCTTTTTACCTGGAAACCCAGAGTTTTTCTTTATTTTTAAAATCTAATAGTTTTATTAGAATGTGTCTCATAGTAGACTATTCTGGGTCAGTTTTCCTGGTACATGGTACGCCTGTTTAGTTTTTGTTTAAGGCAAGCATGAAACAAAGTTTATGGAGGAAGACAAAGATGGGCTTACAAAGTACGAAAGCTCACACAGCAGAATAGACAGGAATGGGCTTCACTGCATGGGCAGTGGGCGGAGAGGGCCCTGCTCAGTATTTAGATTCAGGTTGTCTTCTGTTTCAGAAATTTTTCTGATATTCTTATTATAAAAATCAGCATTTTCTCCTCCTCTTGAGGACTCCGGTTACATGGGTGTTGGCTCTCTACCTGTTCTCTCCCTGTTTCCTCAATCTTTATCTCTTCATTTTCATTCTCTTGGCTGTTTTCATTTTTCTTCTCACTGTTAGTAGAACCTATTTTCCCCTTAGATGTAACAGATATTTCCGAGATCATTTCTTTCTCTCCTAGAATTCGAAACATGAGTTCATCATCTCTGTGTCTTGTGTTATTCCATTCTGAATTTTTAAGTTTCTGACTTCTGGTATACTTTCATATCTGTTTGTTTTGTTGTGGTAAGACGAGGCCCAGTGGAAAGAAAGAGCACCCAGATGCTGTATTTAAGAGAAAAAAGGCTTTTATTCAGCTAGCTGAGGAAACAGTATAGAAGAATTCAAAATGGCTATGCTCCCCAACTGGCTTGGTCTTTCCCTTTTTGTCTCTAGTCAACAAGTTCCGGCCCACGGGTACCTTTTTTATTGGTCACTTTGAATCAAGTGAGATAAACTGTTCCAGCCCCCACACAGCTGCAGGATTTCACAGAAGTGGAAATTTCCAGGTCCCAGCAAGTTAAGTTTCTACAAATTCCTAAGAGCTGAGTCACTCTGGGAAGGACTGCAGGTGTAACTTTGAGATCTCCTTGAGAAGATATCTGTTCTCCTAGACCTCACACTTCCTGGGTATCCTTTCTCGGTTTAATAATAATATTCAGATCATATGGGATTATCATTTTCCTCTGTGTTGTGGTTGTTTGGGGGAGCATATTTTGTCAGCTGTGAAGTTTTTATTCTTTTTTTTCTTTTCTGGAGACAGAGTCTCACTTTGTCACCCTTGGTAGAGTGCAGTGGGCATCAGAGCTCACAGCAACCTCAAACTCTGGGGCTCAAGTGATTCTCTTGCCTCAGCCTCCAGAGTAACCAGGACTATAGGCACCCACCACAATGCCCGGCTATTTTTAGAAGGAGGTCTCGCTCTGGCTCATGCTGGTCTCAAACCTTTGAGCTCAGGCAATCCACCTGCCTCAGCCTCCCAGAGTGCTGAGATTACAGGTGTGAGCCACTGTGCCTGGCTTACATACTAGTTTTGTATGGATGTTTTGTCCCTTTTCTATTGAGAGAGTCCTGGAGGCCCACAATAGCTTGTGTTTGTCTAATGAGATGAGGGGTTTAGACGACTTTGCAGGTGTCTTAGCTTGTAGCGGGTGTCAGTACAGTTAAGTGTGGTTTCTCTAATGAATGGTGTGGGGGGGGGCGGGGGGGGGACTTAGTGTGACTTCCATCTCTGTGACCCCTGTTACTTGCTGCCTTCTTTTTATTGCCAGGCCTGTGTAGAGCTGTCTCTCCTTTCTAGGTTGCCAGCTTCTTTCCCCAAAGCAGTTTTCTAGAGACTGCAGCCTCTGGCCATGCCTCTCTGTGCCTCCTTGCAGTGCTCTAACTGCCAGGTTTTAACCCCTGGTCTCTGTTTCTCTACCATGGTGAGGCCCTTGTCTGCTGGGAGGTCCTCTTGGACCATTGTCAGGCCCTGCTGCACTCCCCCTATCGTCCACAGGCTCTGTTTTGATTTTGCTAGAGACTGTAGATTTTTATTTCTCCAATTATACTTAAAATGGTGGGTTGCTGAGTTCTGTCTCCCAGTTTTACTGTAGGCGTGGATTATAGGTGGTTGTATTTGTTCCTTGTTGATTTACATGGTTTCTGGAGGATGTGTGGACAAATTTGTCTTTATGCAGCTGCTGTTATTTTTTTGGGAATTACAAGTCTCATCAGTACTTTTAAAGCTTGGATTTTTGTAAAGACTGAAATTGAATTTAAAAACTACTCAGTCGGCTCAGCGCCTGTGGCTCAAGGTGGCTAAGGCATCAGCCACATACACTTAAGGTAGCGGGTTCGAATCCAGCCCAGACCCGCCAAACAACAATGACAGCTTCAACCAAAAAATAGCCGGGCGTTGTGGCGGGTACCTATGGTCCCAGCTACTTGGGAGGCTGAGGCAGGAGACTCGCTTGAGCCCAGGAGTTGGAGGTTGCTGTGAGCTGTGAAGCCACAGCACTCTACCCAGGGGGAGAGCTTGAGGCTCTGGCTCAAAAAAAAAAAAAAAACTACTCAGTCATATGAAACTATCATTTGAGTTTATCTAGTAGTTACTATTTTTAGCTTTCTTATGTATTTGAATATCTTGGCTTTGTTTTATTAATTGGTTCAATCTGTAGCTAGTTCCCCTCCTTAAGAAAAGTGGATGACTCCTCCCCATACTAAGTGGAGGGATTGGGACTATTGCCAAAATAAAGTCCAGCTATCTTTCTTTGGTATACCTATCCTCCTAAAGTTTTCCAGGAAATTATGCTTAAACACATATACTTTGGTTATAGTCCTTAAATGCCTCAGATGGTTTCCTATGTCGGAGAACCTATGCTTATTTTTTTCTTTCTTTTTTTTTTTTTTAAAGACAGAGCCTTAAGCTGTCACCCTGGGTAGAGTCCTGTGGCATCATAGCTCACAGCAACCTCCAATTTCTGGGCTCAAGCTAGTCTCCTGCCTTTGCCTCCCAAGTAGCTGGGACTATAGGCACCCGCCACAAGGTCCAGCTATTTTTTGGTTGCAGCAGTCATTGTTGTTTGGCAGGCCCGCGAACCCGCCAGCTCAGGTGTATGTGGTTGGTGCCTTAGCTGCTTGAGCCACAGGCGCCAAGCCTGCTTATTTTTTCTTAATTAAGAAGAAATAAAGTGAAAAGCTCTCAGAAAATTTAATCCAAGACCCAACAGGACGACACATTGCTCCCCTTGCTGGCTCACGTGGGCTTGCCTGGTGGAGGTGCTTCTCCTTTGCCTCCACTGCCAGGGCGAGGTGCCTGACTCCTGGGAATGAGACACTGGTAAATGACAGGATTCATTGGGCTTTTCCACTCTACCTTGAGTTCTGTGTTACTGGTTTCTGCAAAACCCAAGGAACTTTGAAATACTGATTTTGGAGTAAGAATTAGCATTCTGGAGATTCTCTCTCTCCTGCCTTTAAAAAAAATTTAAAAACACTTTTTGATTAGCACATTGTACTTGCATATATGTATGGGGGATACTGTAAGGTTCCAGTATGTGCGTATGTTGTATAGTGATCCAATCAGGGTAGTTAGGTTTGTCACCTCACGGTGCATTTCTCATTGTGTTGAGAACATTCAACCTCTTCTAGCCATTTTGTGCCCTCCTGGGGCTTTTTCATCTCTGTTGCAGAAGTCTCTACTTTTTGCATCACATGAAAGAAATTGGGTTGTTTCAAAAGTAAATCAATTAAAATCATCTTAGAAGGGTTATGTTTACCTAGGAAAACCCCAAGTTCTTAGTGTCAGGATCTGCTTCTGACACCACTTGTCAGGGCCTGGGACTGGCCAGGGCTTGGGCCCAGCTTCTTAGGTAGGTTCCAGACGCGGACCACTAAGCTACCTTGCTCAGAAACAGTTTCTCTTAGGTGCTTGAGAGCTATCTACTTTAGCTGGAGAGAGAGAGAGAGAGTGAGTGAGTGTGTGTGTGTGTGCGTGCGTGTGTCTTAGAGTAAAGCAGTCTTCTTAGAACAGATAGATCTTAGTCTTTAGCAGAGCTTGGTAATCTTATGCAGAGAGACTCTGTGCTGGCGTTCTGTAGGCAAGAGAGGAGACAGAGTCAGAGTAAGCGAGTCCGTAATAGAAGCGCATGCTTTTTGTCAGCCTTCTCCTCCAACCTAATATAAGGCTGATCTCCTGGCTCTCACCACCACAGGTGTAGAGACTGCCAATTCACCAATGCTCTCATCTCGCGAGCTCTCTCATGCTTGTTAGAACTAAATCTCTCTACATGCCCTTTTCACCAAGGTGTTCCATTACAGGTATTTCTTATAACTCTCACTCCTAGCCATAAGCTATATGGGCTGCTACATCTTAGAGTCTGTGGAGATTACAGAAATGAAGCATCAGATGACAGTTGCTTATAGAGTTGATAATAACTCGAAGTTAATATCGAAGTTAATTATCGAAGTTAATTATTGAAGATAATACTCGAAGTTAAATAGCTCTATGTGGCAGAGGTACCTTTTAAACAGATTATGAATTTTCCTTTCCTTTTCTGGATACTTTTCATATTGGCTTGTTGTTTGAGGGACACATGTGAAAACTTTTTAAAAACTATAATGTGGGGCGGCATCTGTAGCTCAGTGGATAGGGTGTTAGCCCCATATACTCAGGCCAGCAGGTTTGAACCCAGCCCCAGCCAAACTGCAACAAAAAAATAGTTGGGTGTTCTGGCCGGTGCCTGTAGTCCCAGCTACTCTAGAGCCTGAGGCAAGAGAATCGCCTAAGCCCAGGAGTTGGAGGTTGCTGTGAGCTTTGACGCCACAGCACTCTACCGAGTGTTATGGGGCAAGATAAGGACCACCAACTCAAATTAGAATTTCAAAAAGGAGTCTTTTATTAACTGTGGGACTGTCTCAGCAAAGTCTAAAGCAGACTAAGAGAGCATTGAGGGGTATGAAGTTGGGGGTTTTCCAATTAGAAGCAAAATGAAGTTGGCAAAAGAAGTAAAAAGCAAGCATGGGGTCACGATGACCCTCTTACAGAAGCGAACCTTGCAACTTAGCGGTTTGGGGTCACGATGACCCCTCTTACAGAAGCGAACCTTGCAACTTAGCGGTTTGGGGTCACGATGACCCCTCTTACAGAAGCGAACCTTGCAACTTAGCGGTTTAGCCAATAGGTAACATAAAGGGCAGTTAGAGAACAATAAACTAACATAATGCAAATCTAGCAACTAATGAGTAAATAAAACAATTTGTCACAGCACTTAACTCATTAACTCTCTTGATGACAGTTCTTGGCCCATCCGTTCTTATCTTGTCCTGTTCCAGTCCGATCTGGACTGATTTAAGAGTAACGGTACTTGGCATTGTTTCATTTACCTCTTTTCCCCTTCCTCCTACCCAGGGGGTGGTGGGATGAAGCCATTGTGAGGTAGCTGGCATCCATCTTATAGGGGTGATGAGGCAGCTGGCAGCTATCTCACAACGGCGATAAAGTGAGACTCTGTTTTTAAAAAAAAAAAAAAACTATACCGTGGACCGTTTCTTCCATTCACACACTAAGAATTGTCATTGTTGGGTGGCCTGCGTACCAGGCCCTGATCTGTCCGTTTCTCCAGAGTTTCAGGCTGGTGGCTAATGAGATATTGCTGGTAAGTGAGGAGAAGGAGCTATCCTATTCAGTGGGTCCTCCCTCCTCCCTGGCACTAACAGAAATCCCTGTTACAGTTCCTTGTCAAGTCTTGCCACCCTTTTGGGGCATCATGACAGTAGAGCTAAATTTTGCCTCTAGTTATGTATGTACCTCCTCACAGCACTGTCATTGTCACTTTTTGTGATGCTTGTACTCGAATATCTTGTGACTTTTAGAGGCAGCTTCTGAAGCTGAGGTGTGGGCCAATTAGTTTCCACGGTTTTACTTTCATGTCTCCCTCCTCCCACTCGGTTTTAA
Organism: Otolemur garnettii; assembly: GCF_000181295.1. Classification (NCBI taxonomy): domain Eukaryota; kingdom Metazoa; phylum Chordata; class Mammalia; order Primates; family Galagidae; genus Otolemur; species Otolemur garnettii. The sequence continues at coordinate 5,453,356 of NW_003852531.1, read as the reverse complement.
AATGGTATGTGCTACAGTTTTACAGAGCTCCTAAATAGGTACTGTTCAGGATGGAAAAAAATCATGACTTTAGATTATTGGAGGATTAATTGGTTTTCAGGGCTCTGCTGTTCACTGGCTCCTAGTAGGAGGACAAGTAGTGGCTTTGACCATGTGTCTAGTGGATCATGGGGATTGTTACCTCACTCAGACCTCTTCCAGCCCTGAAGTTTGATATTCTTTTCTCAGCATTCTGACTTCCTTGTGGGCAAGAATTTTTTTCATAGTGTTCTCTGGCATGTATTAATAAATATTTCCTGAATAAGTGGGGTCAAGAAGAGAGAGTCTGCCTTGCGCCTGGAATTGAGGGTTGAAGGCTCAGCTGGGGCTGCTAGGTGGGAGTGGTTCTTGTGCAGGCTGGTCAGTGTTTCTTTAATGGTGGAGAAAATATTCTTTAAAGTCAGAATCCTACTATACCAAAAACTAGTTAATTTAGCTCAATTTAGCCTTCTTAATGTCAATTTAGTGCCATGACCTTATGTTATATTACTTTATAACATAGATTCCCCTCACAGAATCTTGGTTTTGTTTGTAAGGATCTTCTGTGAGTACTCTGGATAATAGTTGGATTATTTGAACGTTAATTTTGAATATTTGCCTTCAAGACTTAGAAAAATGAAATTTCATGTATATAAAACAAAGTAAACACTTTGGATAATTTCAAAAATATATTTTTCATGAAGTTTTAAAGTTAATTTCTATTTATGACAAAATAGATTATTGTTTGTAAAGTGGGAATACTTCTCTTAATTCTGTTTCAGGAGTCTAGCAGAGTTCATACAATATTTTTTATAAAGATCACTGAACTTGGCTTGGCACCTATAGTTAAGTGGCTAGGGCGCCATCCACATAACACCAGAGCTGGTGGGTTCAAACCCAACCTAGGCCTGCCAAACAGCAATGACAATTACAACACCAACAACAAAAATAGCCAGGTGTTGTGGCAGGGGCCTATAGTCCCAGCTACTTGGAAGGCTGAGGCAAGAGAATCACATAAGCCCAAGAGTTTGAGGTTGCTGTGAACTGTGATGCCATGGTGCTCTATCAAGGGCGACGTAGTAAGACTCTGTTTCAAAAAAAAAAAAAGAAAGAAAGATCACTGAACTTAAAGTCAAGTGTCAGACACCATTGACCTTGGCTGGATGACCTTAGGAGCCATTGGCATCCAGATACTATTTTCTTTTCTGTCAAATGGAGGTAATGACTTCCATGGTTGTTGTAATAATGAAAATGACATAACATGTGGAAATATCTGGCAAAAAACCTAGTATAAGGTGGGAGTTCTGCTATTCTTAGCTGTATCTGTCTTTGAAAATAAGAAGTACTTTTTACTTAAGCTAGTTTTATTTGGAAACCTTTAATGAGAATGATTGCACTATAATTACAGTTCAAGACTCCTGATGCTCTTTAGAAAAACAAGACACAAGAAAGTGGCAGCCTTTGTTAGGTCCAGAGGAGCCATGACTAAAGTTTAGAACATTCTCATACAAGAAATTTTCCATCAGGGAAACCTGTCAGCTAATTTTTTTATTTTTTAATTTTTTTTTTAGAGACAGAGTCTTACTTTATTACCCTCAGTAGAGATCTATGGTGTCACAGCTCACAGCAACCTCCAACTCCTGGGCCTAGGTGATTCTTTTGCATCAGCCTCCTGAGTAGCTGGTACTATAGGCACCTGCCACAACGCCTGGCTATTTTTGTTGCACTTTGGCCAGGGGCCGGGTGCCATCCTCGGTATATGGGGCCTGTGCCCTACCCACTGAGCCATGGGCACTGCCCAATGTTTTTTTTTTAAATATATAGATTTCAAGCAGAGAGAAAGGGACATGAAGAAGCAATAGAAAGCTTTGCTTCTTCTGACGCTTTATCTCTGGTGTGGCTTGTTGCCATCTTGTCATTCACTGCGTGACATAGCTGCCAGAGGTTATTTTTGTTTGTGTTTTGATTTGAGGGAGTCAGCTTTATTGAGATGTAATTCACATGCCATTCAGTACACCCATTTAAAGTGTACAGTTCATGCTAAGCATGGTGGTGCATGCCTACAATCCTAGCATGCAGAGAGTCCAAGGCAGGAAGGCCGCTTGAGCTCAGGGAGTTCCAGACCAGCAGTGAGTGAGAGTGAGACCCCATCTCTACTAACAATAGAAGAATTTAGCCAGGTGTTGTAGCAAGCACCTGTAGTCCCAGCTCCTGGGAAGACTGAGGCAAAAGTATCACCTGAGCCCAGGAGTTTGAGGTTGTTGTGAGGTAGGCTGACACCACAGTACTCTTGCCTGGGTAACAGAGTGAGACTCTGTCTGAAAAAGTGAAATGAAATGAATTTAGTGGTTTTTAGCATATTCTCAGGACTGTGCAGCCATCACAATTTTAGAACATCTTTACCCCCGAAAGAAGCCTTTTAGCGGTCATTTCCCCCACCTCCCCATTTTTCCCAATGCTTCCCGTTTTAGGTGCTTTGTACTCTCCCTGAGACTGGGTAATTTATAACAAACAAATTTATTCCTCACATTTTAGATGTTAGAAAGCCCAGGTTGCCGTCATCTGGTGTCTGGTGAGGGCCTTCTTGCTGTGCCCTCACAGGGCAAAAGATGGAAGGGAGAATACGTATGATTGTATCTTCCTGTGGCAGAAAATGGAAAGAGAAAGAACCCACTCTCACAAACCATTTTATAGAAGCATTCATTGATCACTTCAGGAGGGCAGAGCCTTTATGACCTGAACATTTCTCATTAGGCCCCAACACTGTTGCCCTGGATATTAAGTTTTGATTTGAGTTTTGGAGACAACAGACATTCACTTGTATCACTAGACAACCTCTGTCTGTGTTCTGTCTTTGTAGATTTGCTTACTCTAGATCTTTCATATTAATGGAATCATACTGTATTGGCTTTCACTTTGCATGTTTTTGAGGCTTAGCGTGTATTGGTACTTTATTACATTTTATTGCCCAACATACCATTGTATGTGTATACTACATTTTATTAATTCATTCATCAGTTGATTTTTTCACTTTTTGGCTATTATGATACTGCTATAAATGTTTGCATATAAGTTTTTGTGTGGACATATGTTTTCCTTTCTCTTGGATGTGTAGCTAAAGAGTGGAATTGCTTATATAGTAACTTTATATTTAACCTTTTGAGTGTCTGCTACCTGATTTTCCTTTTTATTTTTAATTTTTGAAATACTTTAAAAAAATTAAATCATAGCAGTGTACATTAATACTATCATGGGGTACAGTGTACTGTTACTGTATACAATTTGAAATACTTTCATCCAACTGGTTAACATAGCTGTCATGTCTTTTTCTTAGTTATTGTGTTAAGACATTTATATTCTACAATTAGAGAGATTCACATGTACACTTATAGGATGAACCATAGGCATGATCCCACCAATCACCCTCCCTCCACCCACCCTCCCTCTCCTCTCTCCCCATATTCCTGGGCTAAAATTGGGTTATAGCTTTCCTATGAAAGCTATAAATTAGTTTCATAGTAGGGCTGAGTACATTGGATACTTTTTCT
>NW_003852531.1:5417700-5447885 GCF_000181295.1 Otolemur garnettii | reverse complement strand
CTGGTAACTTGTATCTTCATTATTGTTTTGTTCCAAAAATTTGGTAGTTTCCTTCTTGATCTCATTCTGACCCACCTATCATTCAGCATAAGGTTATATAGCTTCCTTGTTTTTGTATGAGTCTGCAGATTCCTGTTGTTACTAAGTGCAACTTTTATTCCATGATGGTCTGAAAAGATGCAAGGAGTAATGTCTATTCTTTTAAATTTGCTGAGGTTAGACTTGTGGCCTAAAATGTAGTCGATTTTGTAGTATGTTCCGTGGGCCGATGAGAAAAATGTGTATTCAGTTTTGTTAGGATGAAATGTTCTATAGTTGTCGGTTAAATCCAAATACTGAATGGTTAAGTTTAAATCTAAAATTTCTTTGCTAAGCCTCTTGTTGGAGGATCTATCCAACACTGCCAAAGGAGTATTAAAATCACCAACTATGATGGAGATGGGAGAAATCAAGTTGCTCATGTCTATTAGAGTATCTCTTATAAATTGAGGTGCATTCTGGTTGGGTGCATAATTGATGATTGAAATCTCATTGTATTGAGTATTACCCTTAACAAATATAAAGTGTCTATATTTATCCTTGACTACTTTTGTTCGTTTAAAGGCTATCGTATTTGCGAATAAAATTGCAACACCTGCTTTTTTCTGCTTTCCATTTGCCTGGAATATAGATGACCATCCCGTCACCCTGAGTCTATATTTGTCTTTTAGGGTAAGATGGGATTCTTGTATGCAGCAGATATCTGGCCTGAGCTTTTGTATCTAGTCAGCCAGCCTGTGCCTCCTTAGAGGGCAATTTAAGCCATTCAGATTGATTGAGAATATTGATAAACCTGGTATAATTTTGGGTATCGAGTTTTTTGAAAGTCCAGTGGACATCTTTAATCCTTTCACCACTGTGGAAGTTGGAATTTGATCAAAATTTTTTCTGTGAGTTTACTTATGTGGTGGAGGATAGGTCTGGAGAGCTGGTTTAGTTATAGCAAATTACTTCAATGTGTGAATGTCATTAAAGTATTTAATTTCTCCATCATAAATGAAACTCAGTTTAGCTAGATACAGGATCCTGGGTCGAAAGTTACTTTGTTTTAGGGTTTAAAAGTCGATGACCACCCTCTTCTAGCCTGAAAGGTTTCAGCAGAGAGATCTGCAGTCATTCTAATATTCTTCCCCTTGTAGGTTATGGTTTTCTTGCGTCTGGCTGCTGCTTTCAGAATTTTCTTTTTCATATTAACTTTAGTGACGTTAATTATGATGTGCCTAGGGGATGTCTTGTTCAGGTTGAGTCGTGCTGGGGTTCTGAAACTGTCTGCTATCTGAATTTCAGACTCTTGGCATGTCTGGAAAGTTCTCTTTCATAATTTCATGAAGTAGAGCCTCTGTGCTTTGTGAAGCCACTTCGTTGCCTTCAGGGATTCCTATAAGACAAATATTAGTTTTCTTTGAATTATCCCAGCGCTCTCTGAGAGAGTGATCCATTTTTGCTCTCCATTTCTCTTCATACTTGCACGCTTGGGCACTTTCAGAAGCTTTGTCTTCAGTGGCAGAAATCCTTTCTTCTGCCTGTTCCATTCTGTTCCCGAGGGATTCTACCATATTTTTCAGATCTTTGAGGGTTGCAACCTCTTGCCTCAGTGTTTCAAAATCTTTGGTCATTTTATCTTTGAAATTGTTGAATTCTTGAGACATCTTTTGAATAATTTCTTGAGTTATCTTTTGAATATTTTTTTGAAATTCTCATTCCTTCCTTTCTTCCATTCCGTTAATCTTATTTGCTAACTGAATTCTGAACTTGATTTCTGACATCTCAGCCATCTGTTTATGGATGGGATTTTCAATTGCATCTGCCCCATTCTTCGTTGGGGGAATTGATCGACTCTGGTTGTTTGAATTATAAGAGTTTTTCTGCTGATTCCTCCCATGCTGAATTTACACTGTGTGGAGACGGTACCAGAACCGTTCAGTCAGTGGCCTCCACCGGAGAAGATGCCGGCTTCCTCTCATTGCCCTGGGATGCAGAGCGTGTCTGTCTGGAAGAGCCTCAGGGCTGTAGGCCTTGTTTCCACTGCTGTGGCTGTTGCTCTTCACCTCGGGATACCACTGTTCTAGTATGGTTCCCTCTCAGTTGACTGTCCTCTGGTAGTTCTCAGGCGGATGGCCGGGGATGCTGGGAGCGTATAGCTCTGGCAGTTCTGGGACCACCTGGTGAAGGTGCCTGGAGCTGGGAACTCCTCCGCCACTGCCCGAGGGACGCATGCAGCTCTAACAAGCAGTTCTGGGTCTTGCCGAGTCCTCTGCCGCCACCCACTGGACGCGCACAGCACTAGCAAGGAGATCTGCCCCCCCCCCTCAATCGGGGAAACTCTTCTGCCACTGCCCGTGGGATGGGCGTGGCTCTAACAGTTCTGGGCCTGCCTGGAGCTGGGGACTCCTCCACTGCTGCCCGATGGGTGTGCGCTGCTCTAGCAAGCAGTTCTGAGCCCAACCATAGTGGGGTAGTCCTTCACCTGCCCGCAGGGCACATATGGCTCTAGCAAGCAGATCTGGGCCTGCCTGGAGTGGGCGACTCCTCGGCTGCTCCCCTCCTGCATGCATGTCTCTAGCAAACAGTTCTGGGGCCTACCACACAGGTGCCTGGAATGGGGGACTCCTCCACCGCCTGCAGAATGCACATGGGTCTAGGAGGTCTCTGGCTGTGGTACCGGGACTGGGCACTTGGTCTTGCAGGGATGGGGGACACTGCTCTTGTGCTCCCCTTCACTGTCTCTGTAGGCAAGGGGGGGAAGGGTGGACTGGAAATTCAAAATGGCAGTGAAAATGTTTATTAAGTTTTTCTGCCTGGCGAGATATTGTTTAGAATTTCAGCAGGGTCCTTCTAGGGGAGTAGACCCCCCCCTTCCTTTGGTTCTCACACATAGGGTGAGATAATAGGTCCTCAGTTCACTGCTCACCTGTAGAAAACTCACAGGAGCAGATGAAGAGAAAACAAAGAGAAAACCACAACTTTCTTGGGGGAGGGGACGGACGCTTTTCCTTTGGGATGTATTATGTACCTGTAAATTGTTTTCTTGGAGTCTCAACTTGCCTCCTCAGAGGTGTCCTACAGATATCCCTCTTCTCTCTTGGTTGGGCTCCCAATCTTCAACTTTATTGGGTATTTTACGGACATTATCCTTGCCTCTGGATGGGAGCTTCTGTTGGAGGCTGGTGCCTGTTTGCCATCTTGCCCCTCCCCCTGCCACCTGATTTTTCAAGTGACTGCAACATTTTGCATTAGTACTAGCAGTAGATATGGGTTCGAGTTTTTCTGTGTCCTCCCTAACACTTGTTGTACATCTTTTGACTCTACCCCTTCTAGCAGGAGTCAAGTAGTATCATATGTGTGGTTTTGACTTACATTTCTCCAGTGGCTAATGATGTTGAGTGTTTTTTCATGTGTAATGGCCATTTATATGTCGTCTTTGTAGAAATGTTGATTCAGGTCCTTTATCCATTTTTTAAATTGGGTGATTAGTCTTTTTATTACTGAGTTGTTAAGAGTTCTTTGTACATTCCAGATATAAGTTCCTTATGATATATGATGTAATGTTCCCAAAGGTTTTTATGCCTTCAATACATTAATTTGGTTATAATAATCATCCAGATTGAGTTAAGCTGTGCATTGACAACTATATATTAGTTATTTCTTTTGATTCTCATCATAACTCAAAAGTGTAGATAATATTGTCCTCAGTTTACATATGCAAAAACCAAGATGTGAAAGTGTTAACTAACCCAGGGTCAGGTTTTTAGTAATTTCTGACTAATGTTTGAGTCACACCAGGGCCTCATTGTGGGCCCAGCCTTGACTCTGCACTACAGCTGGTATGGACAGAGCACTGTGTGCCGCTTGCTGGAGTTTGGAGTCCCCAGTGTATGTGTACCCTCAACATATGCATGTGTTCATGTTGCGTCCAGCCACCAGTGTCACCTTTGACCTCTCCCATGTCTAGGACTTTTGTGTCCATAACTCCGTTGAGTTCCTTGTTAAGTGTACTGTACAGTTAGTCTTCTGCATCTTGCTTTTCTATCAGTTATTTTATGTTTATTATATAGATAGATAAGATGGGTAAATGTCTTTCATGAAGGAGCCTTAGTCCCTCTAAGCAAGGTTGGATTAGAAAACTCTGAGGAAATTATGAGGATTATTTTGGCTTTTATGTAAGAATAAATTTCTCAACAGATAAAGCTATCTCTCAGTGGAATCAGCTGCCTGGTGAACATTTTCCAGAACTGTATGTATTTAAGAGTGTGGGAGTGCCCTTCTCCTAGAATGTTGTAAAAATGTTTTTCTAGGGCTGGGTGCAGTGGCTCACACCTGTAATCCTAGCACTCTGGGAGGCCGAGGCAGGTAGATTGCCTGAGCTCACAGGTTCAAGATCAGCCTGTGCCAGAGCGAGACCTCATTTCTAAAAATAGCTGGGCATTGTGGTGGTCCTTATAGTCCTAGCTACTTGGGAGGCTGAGGTAAGGGAATCCTTTGAGCTGAAGAGTTTGAGGTTGCTGTAAGCTGTGATACCATGGCACTCCACCAAGGGCAATAAAGTGAGACTTGTCTCAAAAAACCCCCCAAAACAAATATGCTTTTCTGTGTAGGGTGTGGGGTTGGATGCTGAATCCCTGGTGGAGCTGACAGATGATATTAATACAAGTGTAGAATAGCATGGCACTTTCTCATAAGGTCTGGCTTTAGGTTTTGTTTTTATGTTTAAGACTGAATAAACTTAGTGGCTAGATGCTTGGAAAGTAACAGAGTAAAGTTGTCTTTATCCTTCACAATATAATCACCTTAATTCTAACTACTGAGACTGATATAAAATCTCAGTTTTTATACATGGGAAGGACTGCTTAAGAGGGTAGGGTTCTGGGGTCAGCTGGGTCTGCGCTTGAGTCTCCGCTCTGTGGTGTCCTTGCTGTGTGGTCGGGGGCTGTTTCTTTGCTGTCATACACCTCATTAGCCATCTTCCTCATCTGAAGAATGGAAAAAGGAGGATTACCTCCTCTGAACAGCTGTGAAGATTCTGTAATGTTTGTCCGGTACATAGCTGGTACATAACAGTGCTTATTAAATGTTTATTATTTGACAGAGGGAGGATTAGAGATATGAATGGTTGTTCAAAGAAACCTAACTTTATTTTTCACTTTTTCTCAGTGGAAACACAAGAATAGAAGAGGCTTGTGAAATGTATACCAGAGCTGCAAATGTGTTCAAGATGGCTAAAAATTGGAGTGGTATGTACAAAGTTTTTGTTTGTTTGCTTTTCAGGCAAATACTTTAAAATCACTTTGATGGAGGAAGTGATTGTTTTCCCCTGAAAGAGGAAGACTGTTGGCCTCAGAGACAGGGGTTGGTATTGAATAACTGGTATGTCCACTGTGGACAGGATCTAAAGGAGCATGACTCAAGTTTAAGTACAGGGACAATGTCTACCTTAATCTCTATAAACCACTTAATACTCAGTATGTATGTGATAACTAAAAGTTAAAATTACTTGGAATTAGAATAATCTTTGTTTCTTACTAGTATGCTCAAACACAGGGCCATGAAGAATGAAAGTTGCAGTAAAATTCATTGAAAGATAGTGGAATTAAAAAGTGTGATTTTCTTTACTTGAACATTGGTTGAGAGTTTCTAACCATTCCCTGCTCTGAGATAACTGATTGTGATTCCATTGAGAGCTATGAATGACAGCGGGAGCAGGGAGTTTACATAAAACCCAAGAAGACTCATTATTTTTCAAAGTAATGCCTTCTGCCCAGTGATATCACACAGAATCCACAGGATTATTCTTTTCATTGATCTGAGAGAGGCTGCTCTTTCTAACACTAATTTGAGAGAGATTTATTCCTCTTCCTGTGGCAAAGAGACTTTACATGGTTTCTGTTGTGAAAGTGAAGACCACCTTTGACTGGAACAGGAGAAGTGGGTGTGGAGATCCAGCTCACAGCTGCTAGGGGCTGAAAGTGGGTCTCTTGCCCTCTATAAGCCATTTTCCCTTTTGCTTTTAAGGCAGATTTTGAAATGATTTCAAAAGAGAAAATAACTTTTGAACTAGATGAATCTGAAAAGTTTCTTTTGACTCTAAAGTTCTTTTAGTTAAAAAGAATTCTATTTTATTTTACTTATTTTTAGAGTAAGGGTCTCATTCTGTTGCACAAGCTGTCAAAATACACTTATGCCTAAATTATATGGTGTTTTTTAAAATGGAAGAGAAAATAGTTTTGTCCCATCATCCCATCTTTTGTTAAGGTCTTATAATTGTATGTAAAAATTATCTTACCAGAAGAGAGTCACTTTATAACTCTCCTGTCTCCCAACCAAGTCATCTGTTGCCTGGGCAATGCCCTTAGTCTAGCCTCCTGACTGCTCCATGCTTCTATACTTTCCTGTCTGTTTTAATGAAGCAGCATAACCCAGGTTATGTCTGGTCATATCAATCCAAATGAGAGCTGACTTCTTGCAAAGACCTTCCAGGATTGTCCCCTTTCTTTCTCTGACCTCATCTCCCGCACACGCCTCCTGCGTGAGCTCCCCAGCTCCTGCCTCAGAGCTTTTGCACATGCTGTTCCCTCTGTCTCACACTGTTTCCCCAAACAGAAGGTGGCTGCTTCCCTGCTTCCTTCAGGTCCTTCAAGTGTCATCTTCTTAAAGAGGTCGTCCCTTTTTTTAAAAAAATAGCAATGTTCTCTTGATGGGAGGTTTACTTTCCTTTTCTTTAATTTCCTTATCATTATCTAGCAAAAATAAATTACATAGTGTTTTATTCACTTTGATTTACGTTTTTATTGTATGGTGATCCTTATTAGGATGTAAATCTTGGAAGGCCAGGATGTTGTGTGCTTTATCTGCTATCTCTCCAGAGCCTGGAATAGTACCTACAACATAATAAATGTTTAGTATATCTGTTGAGAGAATGAATAAATGTTAGACTCTTTGAAGTTACGTCCATGAGGCAGTGGTGATGATCATGACACCATTGCATCTCTTTATAGTTTTAAAAGTTCTTTGATAATGGTTGAGTTAATTTGTTTGATAGCTTTTGAGAGATTATCCAGGCATAAGTATTAGACAAGTTTTACAGGTAAGGAAATTAAGCCTGAGAAGTTGCCTGACTTACTTGGGGCCATTTACTTTAACATACCTTCCTTTAAAGACAACTTTAAGTTTGGATAAACTAAGCTGGTATTTGTTAACAGTTATTGAAATGAGTGCTTAGAGTGGAAAAAGTAAACCAGCAGCTACTTTGAGAAGATGGGAGTGTGAAAATGTAACATTAAAGCACTTGTGTGGTGAGATGAGGTAGGCTGAGAGAGCCTGGTGTTGTGATCTCACAAACTCAGTAAGAGGATCAGTTCTGGGGTAGGAGGCGTGGATAGACTATCAAAAATGAATGCTGACAGGAAAGAGTGTATGTAGGTTGCAAAGAAACTATGACATTTAAACATGATAAACTATAGGATTTTTTAATTGCATATAATAATGAAAGCACCAACATGTGTGGAGCCTGAGTCAGGTTCCTTCCTCTCCATCCCCATTGCATTGATGTCCCTGTTTCAGACTTTCCTAAGCTTGTGTCTGCCTCATTTATCCTGCACTTGACTCATTTCTCAGTAGTACTCTATCTTGTCACTTTCTCTGAACTCAGCAGTTTCCTCATGTTGATGCTCAAACCCTCCCAGAAATTGCCTGGTGCTGCTTCAGCCTTGGTCTTTGGTGCCCTCTGCTGGGTGGAACACGCTTGTCGCTGGCCTCTGCTTCCAGCCTTTTCTTTCTTTCTTTTTTTTTTTTTTTTTTTTTTTTTTTTTTTTTTTGAGACAGAATCTCAAGTTGTTGCCCTTGGTAGAGGCTGTGGTATCACAGCTCACAGCAACTTCAAACTCTTGGGCTTAAGTGATTCTCTTGCCTCAGCCTTCCAAGTTGCTGGGACTATAGGCTCCCGCCACAATGCCTGGCTAATTCCAGCCCTTTCTTTTTTTATTTTCTTTTTTGTAGAGACAGAATCTCACTTTGTCACCCTCAGTAGAGTGCTGTGGCGTCACAGCTTATAGCAACCTCCAACTCCTGGGCTTAGGTGATTCTCTTGTCTCAGCTTCTGGAGTAGCTGGGACTATAGGCACCCGCCACAATGCCTGTCTATTTTTTTGTTTCAGTTTGGTTGGGGCTGGGTTTGAATCCACCACCCTCAGTATGTGGGGCCGGCAACCTACCCACTGAGCCACAGGCGCTGCCCATTCCAGCCCTTTCTTACCTCAAGCACCTGTTTTTGTGATTCCTCTGCTAGGGATGCTTCAGATGCTTTGCTCATTCTTCCATTCCAGAAGATTCCTGATCCAAAACCTTTCCTGAAAAACATTTAGTTTATACACTTCTCATGTTGTGCTGTGTCCCTGTGGAGACCTGCCAGTGCTTCTGCAAGGAAATGTGCAAGTTCTCATGCTGAGTGGGATACACACAGACAGAACTGCACCTAGATCTCAGTTAGGGCTGAGATCATGGTGTGGGAGGGGAAAGATTTCAGTCAGGTTTTGCAATAAACTAAAGAAAAAACTTTGGATTTCAGAATTGTGGGTTTGATTTTTACTCAGTAAACTTAACTTTCTTTATGAAGTCTCTACCCTGACTATAAGATAGAAAAATGAATGAAAAATACCTTTGATCTCAGTATTTTACTGTTCTTTAATCACCTGCAGCTTGGTGCCCTAATTAGTGTTTATTGTATGTTTATGGACTAGGACTGGGCAGCCAGAACTTAGTTAGCTATTACTACTGAATGGAGGAAGGCTTAGAGAGGAGCCTCTAAGAAGGGAGGCTTAGAGAGCCAAGAGACACTTCAGGAGGTCTCCTGGGGCTTAAGTGGAGGAGCTTTCATTTCTGTTTGGCTTAATTCTGGCTATTTTTGTATGTACCTGAGATGCACTTGACTATATTTGCATGTCCTGCTGACTGGGATATAGCTTTTCTGGGTAGGTCTAGCACCTTACACAATGTGGGCTCTTCTGTGGGTGGACTTGTTCCTCTGTTTAATCGTGGTATCTTTTTCCTCAGCTGCAGGAAATGCATTTTGTCAGGCAGCCAAGCTTCACATGCAGCTTCAGAGCAAACATGACTCTGCAACCAGCTTTGTGGACGCTGGGAATGCTTACAAAAAAGCAGACCCACAAGGTGAGGTGGGCGGGGCAGCACATCTGTCTCTGGTTAACTAGCCAGCTTGTCATTCAGCTTCAAGGTCAATGTTGGTATTTTTGTGTCCTGATATTTTGGAATAATAAAGAAATTTTGGTGTCTTTAGGAATTTTTCTTCTTTAATCATTTAGGAGCTTTTATGAGGAGAAAATATGTTAAAATTTCTCTGGCTGTTTAATTTTCTCAAACTCCATTTATGTTGAATTTTAGAGAATTTTTTGGAAATTAATTTTATGTAAGCATTCTTGTATCTTAATTTTATGAAAATATATTGATCATAATAAACTCTAATGTTTTCATCTAAATACATAACCAGTTTTAAGATCTAGTTAAATGGGAGGTTATATCTGATGGTTAAAAAAAATCTCTTTCATACAGTATCCCTTTTTTAAGTGTTTTTCAAAGTATTTGTTTTGAGGAAAGAGTTAAATTGGTTATTTAAAAATTTTGCAGATTTTTTTTTTTTAGATTGAAGAGTGTACTTAGCAATTAAAAGTATTTTCTTCCCTCCCACACATGTGCATAGAGAGCTTTGTGTCACCTTTTTTTGTTCTGGCAGTTCATTTTGTTTAACATGCAAATCCCAACTTTTACAAATACATCATAAGAAAATAAGATTTCTTCAAGGGATTTTATATAAAGATTAGTCATGGTTTATTTCTAAAAGTGAAACCTGGACACTGTAAATGAGCAGTAAGAGAAGAATGGCAACGTTACAGCGCAGCAGTGCTTTAGGACACAGTGCGAGCATTAAATCTGATAAATGTTCACATGATAATTAAAGAACTGCACAAGCCTGGCAGACTGGGTATGCATAATCTCATTTTCAGAAAAAAAGCTTATGCACATAGGAATATATTTTTAAAACATTGGAAGGGCTGGGCATGGTGGCTCACTCCTGTAATTCTAGCATTCTGGGAGGCTAAAGGGGGAGTATTGCTTGAGGTTAGGGGTTTGAGGTTCTAGTGAGATATGTTGATGCCATTGCAATCTAACCAGGATGACAGAGTCTCACTCTAAAAAAAAAAATTGAAAAATGCATCAAAAAAAACTAGCAAGTGGGTTTAAGTAGGATTTTAGGTAGGCTTTTTTTAGGGTTTTTTAAAGCTGTAACAATGAATCCACATTTTTTGATGTAGGTTAGAGAGAAATTGCTGTAATTTATTAATCTATTTACCGTTCTAATTGTTCAGTTAGGCCTTTCCTTTTTGCTGCCTCTTTTAAACAAAAAGCAATAACCTTGAAGCTGTCAACTATAAGCCACCATTATAAATACCACCATTTTATTATAGGGGAAGTTTTTGGCTCATTAGTTTAGAAAATTAATGCAATTTATTAGCATTATCATCTATTCAATTTTTTTCTTTTGGGGATATCTTAGTATACCATAAGTTAGCATCTTTGAACATTATAAAAAATGTTCACTTAAGAGTTGTCTCAATAGGCATTTCAAAGTGCTTTTGATTTTGGCCCTATGAGGAGTAGAGTCTATTAAAGTGATTGTTTCTGTGAGATGATACCATCTTCCAAAATTAGTGTATATACGTGTTATTAATGAAGAATACTTTTACATTTATGTTGTAGTAGACAAAATGTATCAGTGCTGGTGATAACCTGCATGGTTTTGTTTTCTTTATAATACAGTATTCCACATGGATGGAGTCTTCACTTTAAGGTGAAGAGAAACTGAGCCAATGTTACTCCAGCTACAGTTCCCTAAATGACACTGTAGCTGCTGGGAACAAAGCCCTGCTGACCACAGCTCTGGGCTTGAGCATGATTTGTTTGGTTCTCGCTAATTAACCTGCCCACCCTCTGCCCCAGATTGTACCTTATTAATGTTCTAATACCGCCTGGAAGACAGGCTCACCTGAACCCTCTTTGACTGAATGGATTTTTCATTGTTTTTCTTAAATGCCTACGCTTCAGAGGCTATCAACTGCTTAAATGCAGCCATCGACATTTACACAGACATGGTAAGACAGTGCTTGAGTGGCTGTGGGGTGGAATCCTTGAGATGGCTTCAAGTTGAGTTCATTTTTTTTTTCTGTTCCCCAACTGATTGGCATTCAAATAGGTAAAGTGGGTGAGTGACTGATTTTTTCCCCCCCCACAGGGAAGGTTTACTATCGCAGCCAAGCACCATATCACTATTGCAGAGATCTATGAGACTGAGCTTGTGGACATTGAGAAGGTGAGCAATGGGCGTGGTTCCTTACCAGTGAAGCAGGTGGACAAGTTGACTGGGGAGCTCTCTTCTGCCCTCTTCAAGCATGAGTGGTACGGTATGATCACAGATGGCTTTGCATGGAGATTTTCAGGCCCTGGCTAGCTGAGTAGATGGGCTGTTTTATTTGAGGAAACTTGTAGGATATGAGAGCTCTCTTTGATTCATGTCAGAACATTAATACTACCAAAAGAATCCTCAGCTCTGTCACTGAGTACCCTGGGAAGGAATCTTAAGGTCATCTCTGCACTCACCTGCCATCACATCTGTAAGCAGTGTCTGTCACCCATCAGCTTACAGATCTGAGCAGCTTAGACCTCTCAGGGAGCGCCACATTTCTGATCTGCCTCCCTGCTGACTTCCCTTCTTACAGCCAGTGGCTATCTCCAGCTTGCCCCTAGTCTGGATTCTTAAGCATCTCCCTGTCCCATTCCCCTGTGTTCTCTCCAAAATTGCCCTTCTCTGTTGCTCTATGTCTAACTTGTGAGCAGTTTCTGTGGGCACTGTCCTGCCTGCTCCCAAGTCTCAGCACTTCTCACTATTTCTTTGTCTTTCAGTTTGGGCTTAATCCTGCAGGAGCCTCCTAACTGGTCCCCCGCCTTCTATTCCCTGCTGCCCCCACCTAGAGTGTCCCTGGTAGGCAGTGTGTCAGATGTGTTTCTCCACAGCTCATCACCGTTTGTTGGCACCTGCTTCCCTCAGAGGGATAGTCAGCCTTGCATAGCCTTCATTGCCCCTCTGGATTGCTCTCTTCAACTTCCACCCTAATGCCCCTGTACCCATGTGACCTGTCTTCTCTCCTTTTACTGTCCTCCCCTGCCCTGCCCTGCTTCAGCCACCCTGGCCCCCTTGCTCTCCTCAAATGTGCTAGGTAAGTGCAGGACCTTTCACTGCTGTTGCCTTTTCTGCAGAGCTCTTCCCCACATGTCCTTCAAGTCTTCTTGGTCAGCTTTCCCATGTCCTCTAGTTTTTGCACATTTATCACATCTTCTATGAGGCCTGTCAGACCACCCAGTTAACACTGAAACCTCACATTCTCAGGAGTACAGACCAGACCCCACAGACAGCTCCCTCAGCCTCTTCCTCTTGCTGCAGAGCAGTTGTCACCTGTCCCCAGCTGGGGACATCCCTGCTCCTCACTCTTGATGTTTGTCCCTCGCCCTCCCCTAGCATGGGCACTGTGTCTATAGAAAGAGCCCAAAACTCTGGGATGTACTAGGCACTAAATAAATAATTGTAGAATAAACAGATAACTATCTCTGCCATAGTAGATGGAATCTTCTTGGTTCAGGGAAGCATCCTTTAGGCAGTGTTGAAGTTGAACTGGCATTGTTAATGATCCCCTCTAACTTCATGTTCAGTACTACATTTTGGTTATTTAGCGTAAAATTTGCTCATGCTTATTACATAAATTTTATTATTTGGCTATTTTTAAAAATAGGTATGTAGCTGTGCACAGTGGTTCACGCCTATAATCCCAGCACTTGGGAGGCTGAGGTGGGTGGATTGCCTGAGCTAACAGGTTTGAGACCAGCCTGAGCCAGTGTGAGACCCCCATCTCTAAAAAGAGCCAGGTGTTGTGGGGGGTACCCGTAGTCCCAGCTCCTTGGAAGGCTGAGGCAAGAGGATCCTTGAACCCAAGAGGATGCTGTGAGCTAAGATGCCATAGCACTCTACCAAGGATGACCAAGTGAGACTCTGTCTAAAAAAAAATATATATATATATATGTATGTATGTATGTATGTGTGTATGTATTGCCATGCTTTTCTGAGGATACCTTCTGAGCTTCTTCATCAAGTCCAAGCCACCAATACATTGGCATGTGCATGTGAGCCATCTGCTTGAAGGGTTGTCTGTAGTTCTGAAGGAAAGTGACAGAGCTGGACCTGCGTGCTCTTTTGTTCCTCGGAGTATGATAGATGATGGGGCAAGAGAGGGGCACACGGGTCAGGGTGTCTGAGGTGGGCATGGTACATTTATTGAGGTTGAATGAGTCTTGTGTGACAAGCACTGTGTGTGGAGCGCCTTTGCCAACAGAAGCTCCCATATCAGCTTCCTTGGCCAGGTCTCAGAGGAGCACTCTGGATGCAGGAGCCTGTGGTACACAGGAGCCCGCAGTACAGTGCCTTCTCTGCCACCAGGGCATGGCCTCAGGCAACTGCTCCACCATGTGGGTCTCGGTGAAATTGAGGGTGGATAATGACCTGGATAACATTTTTTTTTTATCTTTTCTTTAAAAAAAAATGATGATTTGTCATGGCAAAAGAATGAAACTCTGTTAACTGATGGTATTCCTGCCATTCTGAGAACTGGCTAGTAAGCAGCCTCTTCCTCATTGATGGGGCCTGTTCTAAGAGGAAGGGTATTAGTGATTGAACACACAGTTAGCTCACTGTGGTCCTGATGTTTGGGCTCCTGTGTTGTTTAGAAACATCATTACCTTCTCTTCCCTAGTTGGACTCCCCAAATGGTAGTCTATGGTATGTGAAGTTTATGTTTGAAAAATCACTTATACTGGCTTGTCAGGATAACACAGTGGTTACAGTGCCAGCCACATGCACCAAGGCTGGTGGGTTGGTACCCAGCCTGGGCCAGCTAAACACCAATGACAGCTGCAGCAAAAAAAATAGCCAGGTGTTGTGGTGGGTGCCTGTAGTCCCAGCTACTTGGGAGGCTGAGGCAAGAGAATCACTTAAGCCCTAGAGTTTGAGGTTGCTGTGAGCTGTGACACTATGACACTCTACCGAGGGTGACATAGTGAGACTGTCAAAAAAAGACAAGACAAATCATTTGTGCCAAAAGTACCTTCTATCTGATTTGTTACAAATGAATTTTTCCCCTGTAGTATTGCTACCCAGTGCTGCAAATTTTGATTAGTAGACAGTGAAGTTTGACATTTTATGAATTTATTTACTAGTTTTACTTCATCAAGTAAAACACTGAATTAAATAATAAATGGTCCCCCTTTATGTTACTGGCCATAGAGGGTCCAGCCGCCTGTTGCTATCAGCCGATATGCAGAGACAGGGATAGTTTCACTAAACTTTATTTGTCAGAAGACCATTGATTCTGGAGAACAGTGAGAGTAGCCTCTCTAAGACTGTTCTGTTCTTCCATTTTCAGAGTTACAGTTTAATACATAAAAGCAAAGACCACATTAACTCTTAATTTAAATAATAAGTGTAACTCAGTGACTATTAAAACAATTTAAAAGTTGATTTCCTAATTTAATCCTTCTAAAGGAAAGACCACATTAACCCTTATTTTAAATAATCAGTATAACTCGGTGACCTATTATAACATTTCCAATTAGAAGTCAAATATTTTCTAAACTATTCAAGATGGGCATCTTTAGGGTGAGAACTAAATTTACAAAGTAATAAGAACAGGAGATAGTAAGTAAAGGTCACTTAGGACCTAAGCTGACCAGACCAGCTGTGTTATGTCCATCCCAGCCTGACTGATTCCATCTTATTCTCACTACATGTGATTTCATTTTGATGGTCTTTTCAATGAGCCAGAGGAATGGTGGCTCATTTCTGTCTCATCCCTGGGAGACCCTTCTTTAATGCTGTTAGATGTAGCATAAGATAAGTCGGTGTATGTGGCAGATTCATGGTAGGTCCTGCTAAGGGGTATTTGTTGTAAAAGATCCCAATGTTAGGTTGTTGAAGGCTCTTTCACCTGACTCTTAAGCTTGAATTCTAGAAGTTGCATTCTATGTGACAGTACTGATGATGTGCTCAGTGGCCTTTGTTTCTCATCTCAGTACCCTATGTATTCTCCAACTTCGTACCTCTCACCCAGGTTCCCCAAGAAGGAGGAATGTGACCCTGTTGGCAGTCTGGTTAGGTAACAGGATCGTAAGCTAGTCTCCGTGTACTGTATTTCTTCCATGTACTGTTGTTGGTGTTGTTTCTGCTTTTGCTATTATTGTAGTCCTTGAAATTGTCAAATAGAGTGAGCTGATTTGTGTTATGTAAGGGTCTGCTTGTTCCTGGTAAATTTCACTTCTTGTTAAAATTCCAAATTATATGTAAATACCTAGAGATAACCTGTGATCATTCTCTTTCCTGTGACACTTTCTGTTAAACCAGTGAGCCAGTGGGTAAACTTTTCTTTCAAGGCCAGTCTCTTGACGAAACTTGGGAAAATTATGGAATGTGATGACTATTTAGTTAGTATTTTTGAAAACAAGGCTTAAAGTTTTTCTTTTACTATGATAAGTGTAGCTGTAGTTTACTTTTCTAACTTTTTGATGAGCAGTGCCATTACTTAATAAGTTTCAAGTTAAACCAAATTATCAACATTTGGCTCTTAAATATGTATATATAGCAGTTACATATGGCTCAACCTAACCTTATTAATTGAGTTCTGGTGCTTTAAAACTAAGAAGATGGGGGCTTGGTGCTCATATCTCAGTGGTTAGGGCACTGGCCACACGCACCAAGGCTGGTGGGTTCGAACCCAGCCTGGGCCTGCTAAACAACAATGACAACTGCAACAAAAAAATAGCTGAGTGTTGTCATGGACACCTATAGTCCCAGCTACTTGGGAAGCTGAGGCAAGAGAATTGCTTGAGCCCAAGAGTTTGAGGTTATTGTGAGCTGTGAGGCCACAGCATTCTACCTAGGGCGACAAGTGAGACTCTGTCTCAAAAAAAATAGAACTAGGTGGCTCGGCACTTATAGCTCAGCAGCTAGGGTGCCAGGCACATACAGCAGAGCTGGCGGGTTTGAATCCAGCCCCAGCCTGCTAAACAACAATAACAACTACAACCAAAAAAAAAAAAAATAGTCTGGCATTGTCGTGGGCACCTGTAGGCCCAGCTACTTGGGAGGCTGATGCAAGAGAATCGCTTAAGCCCAAGAGTTTGAGGTTGCTGTGAGCTGTGACTCCGCTGGCACGCTACTGAGGGTGACAAAATAAAACTCTGTCTTAAAAAAAAAAAAGAACTGGGAAGATGGGGAGCAACATTCTCTGCCTCTATACTCTTTTTTTTCTTTTTTTAATTGTTGGGGATTCATTGAGGGTACAGGATAACAGGTTATACTGATTGCATTTGTTAGGTAAAGTCCCTCTTATAACTGTGTGTTGCACCCAAAAGGGGTGTCACACAATGAGGCCCCACCCCCTTCTTCCTCTCTTTCTCTGCTCTCCCCTTCCCCCACTGTGTATTAAGTCATTAATTGTCCTCATGTCAAAATTGAGTACATATGATTCATGCTTCTCCATTCTTATGATGCTTTACTAAGAATAATGTGTTCTACTTCCATTCAGGTTAATACAAAGGATGTAAAGTCCCATCTTTTTAATGGCTGCATAGTATTCCATGGTATGCATATACCATAGCTTGTTAATCTATTCCTGGGTTGGTAGGCATTTAGGCTGTTTCCACATTTTGGTGATTGTAAATTGAGCTGTGATAAATAGTCTAGTGCAAGTTCCTTATGATAAAAGGATTTTTTTCCTTCTGGGTAGATGCCCAGTTGATGGGATTGCAGGATCAAATGGAGGTCTAGCTTGAGTTCTTTGAGCGTTCTCCATACTTCCTCTCAAAAAGGTTTTATTAGTTTGCAGTCCCACCAGCAGTGTAAAAGTGTTCCGTTCTCTTCACATTCATGCCAGCATGTGCAGCTTTGAGACTTTGTGATGTAGGCCATTCTCACTGGGGTTAGATGGTATCTCAGGGTGGTTTTGATTTGCATTTCTCTAATAATTAAGGGATGATGAGCATTTTTTCATATGTTTGTTTGCCATTCATCTGTCTTCTTTAGAGAAGGTTTTTTATTCATGTCTCTTGCCCATTGATATATGGGATTCTTGGCTTTTTTCATGTAGATGAATTTGAGTTCTCTATAGATCTTAGTTATCAAGCTTTCCTCTAATTCAAAATATGCAAATATCCTTTCCCATTGTGTGGGTTGTGTATTTGCTTTGGTTGTTATCTCCTTAGCTGGACAGAAGCTTTTCAGTTTAAGTCCCATTTGTTTATTTTTGTTGTTGTTGCAATTGCCACGGCAGTCTTCTTCATAAAACCTTTTTCCCAGGCTGATAACTTCCAGTGTTTTTCCTAGGCGTTCTTTGAGGATTTGTATCATTTCATGCCTTAAATTTAAGTCTTTTATCCATCTTGAATCAATTTTTGTGAGTGGAGAAAGGCGCGGGTCCAGTTTCAGTCTTTTACATGTGGATATTTGGTTCTCCCAGCACCAGTTATGGAATAGGGATTCATTCCCCCAGTGTATGTTCTTGTTTGGTGTATTGAAGATTATGTGGCTGTGAGATCTTAGTTTCATTTCCTGGTTTTCTATTTGATTCCAAATGTCTGTGTCTCTACTTTTGTGCCAGTACCATGCTGTTTTGATCAGTATGGCCTTGTAGTCCAGCCTAAAGTCTGGTAGGCTGATGCTGCTGTCTTTGTTTTTATTACTAAGAACTGCCTTAGCTATACGTTTGTTTTTTTTTCCCCTGGTTCTATACAAAAAGGAAAAATTATTTTTTCCAAGTCTGAAAGTATAATGTTGGTATTTTAATAGGGATGCCATTGAATTGGTAGATTGCTTTGGGAAGTATAGACATTTTAATAATGTTGATTCTTCCCAGCAATGCGCATGGTATGTTCTTCCATTTGTTAATATCCTTTGCAATTTTCGGGGGTTTCATAATTTTCTCTAGAGAGGTCTTTCACCTCTTTTGTTAAGTATATTCCTAGGTATTTCATTTTCTTTGAAGCTATGGTGAAGGGAGTTTTGTCCTTAATTGGCCTCTCATCTTTGCTGTTATTGGCGTATACAAAGGCAACTGACTTATGGATACTGATTTTTATATCCTGAGACATTACTGTATTTTTTGATGACTTCTAGGAGGCTTGTGGTTGAGTCCTTGGGGTTCTCTAGGTGTAAGATTGTATCATCAGCAAAGAGAGAGAGAGTTTGACCTCCTCTGCTCCCATGTGGATACCTTTTATTTCCTTGTCTTGCCTAATTGTATTGGCTAGAACTTCCAGCATTATGATGAATAGTAATGGTGGCAGAGGACAACCTTGTCTGGTTCCAGTTCTAAGTGGAAAAGCTTTCAGTTTTACTCCATTCAGTAAAATATTAGCTGTGGGTTTGTTATAGACAGCTTTGATCAGTTTAAGAAATGTGCCACCTATGCCTATACTCTTCAGTGTGCTAATTAGAAAAGGATACTGGATTTTATCAAATGCTTTTTCTGCTTCTATTGAGAGGATCATATGGTCTTTGTTTTTGCTTCTTTTGATACAGTGAATAACATTTATGGACTTGTGTATGTTAAACTAGCCTTGCATCCCTGGGATGAACCTACTTGATCATAATGTATGACTTTTTTGATGATAAGCTGTAATCTATTGGCTAGTATTTTGTTGAGAATTTTTGCATCTATATTTATTGGTGAAATTGGTCTCAAGTTCTCCTTTTTAGTTGGGTGTTTTCCTGGTTTTGGTGTCAGGGTGATGTTTGCTTCATAGAACATGTTGGGGAAGATTCCTTCCTTCTCAATTTTTTGGAATAATTTCTGCAGTTTGGGAATAAGCTCTTCTTTGAAGGTTTGATAGAATTCAGGTGTGAAGCCATCTGGACCAGGGCATTTTTTTATTGGGAGATTTTTTTATTGTTTCTTTGATCTCAGTGCTTGAAATTGGTCTGTTCAGGAGATCTGTTTCTTCCTGGGTAAGTCTAGGGAGAGGATGTGATTCCAAATACTTATCCATTTTCTTCATATTGTCAAATTTCTGGGCATAGAGTTTCTTGTAGTATTCAGAGATGATCTCTTGTATCTCTGTGGCATCAGTTGTTATTTCCCTTTTATCATTTCTGGTTGAGGTTACTAGAGATTTTACTTTTCTATTTCTAGCTAGTCTGGCAAAGGTTTATCTATTTTATTTATTTTTTCAGAAAACCAACTCCTTGTTTCATTGGCAGCTTGCAGAATCTTTTCTTTTGTTTTGATTTTGGACAGGTTCATCACAATGTGTCTTAGAGAAGCTCTCTTAGAGTTTAGGTGAGCTGGGGTCTGATATCCCCCTGAAAGGAGTGTGTCAGAATCTTTGGTGATATTTGGGAAATTTTCATTTGTAATATTCTCTAGTATGGTTTCCATTCCTCTGGGGCATTCTTCTTCCCCTTCTGGGATACCTATAACTCATATGTTTGAACGCTTCATAAAGTCCCATAATTCTGTCAGTGAATGTTCTACTTTCTCTCTCTCCTTTTCTGCCTCTTTAACTATCTAAGTTATCTCAAGAGCTTTGTTCTCAACCTCTGAGATTCTTTCTTCTGCATGGTCTAATCTGTTGTTGATATTTTCTATTGCATCTTTAAGTTCCTTAATTGACTGCTTTAATTCCTTTAGCTCAGCTATATCCTTTCTGTATTCTTCATATCGTTCATCTCTTGATTCTGTTTTTGGATTTCCTTTTGGTTATGTTCTACTTTCTCAGCAATTTCTTTCATTGTTTTCATCATTGTATTTTAAATTCCCCTTCTGTTGTTTCTAACATTTCTTTATAAGTGGAACCCTCTTGGGTAGCTGCCTCATGGTCCCTTGGGGGTGGGGGGTTTGCTCTGGATTGGTTTTTCATGTTGCCAGGATTTTTTGGTTGATTCTTCCTTGTGAGTGTTTTCTTTTATCTGTTTCCTTGCCCTAATTTTCCTTACACTTCCTCTTGCTCTTTAAATTACTGTGCCTCTGGCCTAAGGTTTCAATGTGTCCTTTTGGTACAGGACTAAAAAGATGAGAAGATTGAAGAGCAATAAGGGAAAAAAGATTTTAAAAAAAGAAAAAAGAGAAAGGAGAGGTGGCGAGTAAAAGGGAATGTTGACAAAAAGAAGAGAGGCACAAGAAAGAGGGAGCCAGGAGAAATAAAGGTGTACAGTAGAGTACTTTGACCCAACCTTAAAAACTCCCAACCTCTGGGGGTGCTGGGTTGGGTGGTTCCCTTGAGGCCTGCAGCTCTTTGTCAGCCTAAGCAGACACAGTACCCCACCTTCACCAAATAGAGAGGAAAGACCAAAATACTGGAAATCAAACCAAACAAACAGAAAACCTTATGAGATAAAACTGGGGGAAAAACCAAATAATAGGGGCAGAAACTGCAAAAATGAAGTTCTTATTATTAAAGAGGGCAACAATGGAAAATTATATTTAAACTAGAAAAAGGAAGAAAGAAAGGAAAAAAAATAAACTGGAGGGAAAATGTTGAAATAGAAATAAACAAAAAAAACCCCACCAAAACCAAAGTAGTACATATATCTTGCTGAATAGTACCTGGGCAACAGGTGATCTTCTGAGGTATGAGATGTTAATCCTAATGCTGATATAGCTGTATGAGATGGAGACTGGAGGCTTCTGCTGATTTTTAAAACCCCAGAGGGTTGAGAGCTGTAGCCTCCTTTTCCTCAGGCTGCTTGTCACCCGCAGCAGTGTCATCCCACATCTCTCCCAGCCTCTTTGCAGCATCACCAGTGCATAGGCTGGGATGTTCTCCTTTGGTTTTGGGGCGATACTCAGATTAGAACAAGAAAAAGGCCAAAGGATGTCTCTTGGGTGCATTGGGATTCTTGAACTTCTTTTTGGTTTCCCTTTTAGGAGGGATATAGGTTTTCATTTCTTTTTCATAACAGGCCTTATCCACCTTTGCCATATCTTCAAATTTTTCTTTCTCTTTAGCAGACATGGTCTTCCACCTCTGAGCATTTCTTAGAAAACTCTGAGAAGTTGACTGAAGCATTGGGGTGCTGCTGCTTCTTGTGCTCCTCCCGACAAGTTTGCACAAAGAATTTATATGATGACATTTTGCCTCTCGGCTTCTTAGTATCTCCTTTGCCCATGTTTAGTTATTTTTCCTCAGTGAGGCACAGAGTCGCCCGGTGCTCGTCTGGCTCTCACTTGCTCTGGCTCTATCTCTATAGAGCTCAATGTACTGAAATGGCTGTGAGAGTGGGAGCCAGACACAGCCTCCTTACTCTCTCTGCTCTGTGCCTCTGTCCTCTTTAGAAAAAGATGAGATGTCGTTTCTTACGCCTTCCTCATGTGTGACTGTGGAAAGGGGGCTAAACACTTAGAGAAAGAGGCCACTTCAAAGCAGGTTATTTTTGGTTAGTCATAAATTCACTGAAAAGCATTTTTTTCCTGGGTATTCCAAATTAATGAAGATACTGGCAGTATTTAATGTGGAACGTTCATTTTCCATGCAGTTTGTGTTCATCTACTTACGTCTGTTTATTGAGTGGGTGCTCTATGGTAAGCAGTTGACTAAAAGCCGGGTGTGACAGGAGCAGCATGGTCAGGCCTGCCCTCACAGAGCTCACGTTGTAGGGGAGGAGACGCAGCAACATTGGGGAATCCCACTCATGCATGTATCTGACAGCTCTGAGAAGTGTTCAGTGGAACATTTTCCATTTCTATGTATGATGATGTATTTGCAAAAAGAGGACTCTAATGCACTTATTCCTTTATAGCTATATTTTTAATTTTTTAATATTTCATGATGAATTTTCCATATTAATACTTTCCATCCATTACCTTTAATCACACTCCACTGGCCCATTATATTTAACTACTTTAATTGTTGACAGTTTTTCTCTTATAAATAATTCTGAGAAGTTATATATGTCTTTGGGGAGCATATTCGTTGGGGTAGACTAAATGGGTGAAGCAGTAGGCCTAAAATATCATTTGAATGCAGTAGAAATACCTGTTTTTCACAGAATTGCTCAAAGTAATGTTTTAGGGCAGCAGTCCTCAACCTTTTTGGCACCAGGGGCTGGTTTCATGCAAGACAGTTTTTCCGTGAAGTGGAGGTCAGGGTTAGGCGGGACATAAGCAGTGAACTGTGATCCCCTGCTGCTCACCTCTTGCAGTGTGACCAGGTTCCTGAGTTTCATGTGAGACAATTTTTCCACAGACTGGGTGGGGAGGGTGGAGCTCTGAGACCCAGCTCTTAAAAGGCCCAAAGTTTGGGGACTGGAGTGGTTGGGTGCTCTGCAGAGCCAGGGTGATGCTGGATTTGCCATTTCTAACCTGTGGGCTTTCTTAACCGCCTACCACCTGTGGGGGTGTGGGGGTGTGGTGGTCCCTGTGCCAGTGATAATGGCCAAAATGGTTTTCTAGAGTACTTCTGTAGCTTGTTTGGTTTCATTTTTTTTCTTTGCTTGGTGCCCCTTTCTCAGCTCATTAGGAGCTGCCTTGAAGTCATTGAACTAATGGGCTTGAGTGGGAAGGCAGCACCTTCAGTCTGATTTTCATGTTGCACTAGCTCCCTCATTTGGGAGAACTTTGAAAGCGAAGGCAGGAGTCTGCGTGCCTTCTGCCTGTTTCTGTGTGTCTTAAAAACTAAGGATTTGAAAATTTTTTTTAATCATTGAGAGAAAAACATTCTTTGACACATCAAAATTATATGAAATTGAAATTTCATTGTCTGTAAATAAAGTTTTATTAGAACACAGCTACACTTCACGTATGCATCATCTGTGCTTGCCTGCCTTCATGCTGCAACCAGAGAACTCATTGTAACACAGATTGGATGGCCTACAATGCCTAAAGTATTTATTCTCTGACTTGTTAAAAAGTCTGCCACGCTCTTGGTTCAAAGCACCGTTTAGAGTTATCTCTTATAACTTGGGGTATAGAAACCATTGGTTTTTCCAGTCTTATAAGGCCTTTATTTCTGGACTTTTATCTATTCTACCTATAAAACAGCTAATTCCTTCCAGGGTTCACCACTCATAAAATCTTTCTGAAAATAGTGGTATACTGTCTCTTGGCTCTTGTCAGCTATTTCACATAGGGTTTTTTAGCTTCAGGAGACAACATATTCTACATTCTAAGTTGGGACATTTTTGATTTCACTAAATCTTTTGCCATGACATGATAAGGGCTTCTGGTTTTCTGGTTTGTAACCTCTGTTTCCTCTCCACTTGACTGTTAATTGGCTGCCACACATTTCAGCTTGCTGCCAATACCCTCACAAGGTGACACTTTGGGTACTAGTGAGGGTAGTCTGTGCTGCAGGTAGTAGGACTGACAAGTAACAGGCCTTGTTATTCCTTTAAAATAGCAATTCAGTGTAGCTATTATGAGGTTACAGTGGTGAGGATGCTGGGGTTGGGGGTACAATCTGCTGTTGGGAACCAGGCTGACAGAGTTCTGCCATCTTCAGTTTATGGCTTTCAATGTCATCTTTACCATTCTAGCTCATGAAGACTGGAAAAGGCCTGGAGAAGAATTTGAAGTAAGATCTACACCTGAGCTTGGACAGGGCCCACAGCATATCTGATTCCCTTTTGTGGAGAGAACAAGTCACAGGCTCATTCTGCTGCCCTAAGTGCAGTAGAAGTTGGGTACATGGGGTAGCTGGGCATTTGCCATAGGTGAGGGAAGAACAGATGTTGGTGGACAGCAAGCTTTTGCCACCAAGAGGCTTCCAGAGGTACATGTTTTCTTGTGTTCCTTAAATGAAGTTGGCCGGGTTGTGAAGAGTTTGCTGCTGGCATAGGTTTATTTATAGGAAAAATATCTATGCACATGTAGTTATTGAAGCAACTCTATAAGTGAATTGTTCCTGAATAAAATATGCATGTATTTTCAGGCTATTGCACATTATGAACAATCTGCTGATTATTACAAAGGAGAAGAATCCAATAGGCAAGTATTATTTTTCTTAATATAATTTAATG
This sequence comes from Otolemur garnettii, assembly GCF_000181295.1. Classification (NCBI taxonomy): domain Eukaryota; kingdom Metazoa; phylum Chordata; class Mammalia; order Primates; family Galagidae; genus Otolemur; species Otolemur garnettii. The sequence continues at coordinate 5,423,731 of NW_003852531.1, read as the reverse complement.
AGGGGGTTTAGGTCTTTTGTATACTCTGAGAGTGTATTTATGCCAAATGAAGGTGTACTGGGGCCCATGTGTACATCTTTTATTTTTCTGTTAATCTGTTATTTACTCTGCTCTGGTTCTTGATTTTAGCTCAGCCAACAAATGTCTGCTGAAGGTGGCAGCATATGCCGCCCAGCTTGAGCAGTACCAGAAAGCCATTGAGATCTATGAACAGGTGAGGACACTGGTGTCTCCTCAGAGAGAAGTTGTTATGAGTTATTTTTTAAAATTAAACTTAGTTAATCTTTTACCTTGAGATATAATTCACATACCAGTTTATTCATCCTTTTAATGAGTATAATTCATTTGTTTTTGGTATATTCACAAAGTTGTCTAACCGTTGCCATTACCTAATTTCTAGAATATTTTCATCACTACCCAGGGATGAAACCCAGTACCCCTCCTCCCAGTCCCTGGAAAGCATAGCCTGCTTTCTGTCTCTGTAAGATTGCCTATTGTGAACCATCATGGTGTACCTAGTCAGACGTAACTGGTCTCTTTCACTCAGCATCGTGCTTTCAACATCATCCAAGTTGTACTCCTACCAGTGCTTTCACTATTTTCCTGGCTGGGTGATGCTCTGCAGCTTATCCAGTCATCAACTAGTGGACATTTGGGGTGCTCTATGGTAGGCCGTTGGCTAAGAGCTGGGTGTGATGGGAGCAGAACAGTCGGGCCTGCCCTCACAGAGTTCACCTTGTAGGGGAGGAGATGCATCGACATTGGGGAATCCCACTCATGGGTGTACATTACAGCTTTGAGAAGCTGTCATGTAATAGACATGACATTTGCTATAGGTGAGGGAAGAGCAGATTTTGGTGGGACAGCAAGCATTTACCACCAAGAGGCTTCCAGAGGTACACGGTTTCTGTAATGGAATTGTAAGTGGGGCCATGTGGTAAGTCTACATTTAATTTTCTGAGCAACTGCCAAACCCATTTTATCTTCCCACCAGCAGTGCATAGGGTTCTAGTTTCTCTACATCCTCACCAACACTCCACATTTGTTTTTTGTTTGTTGTGTGAGGTGGTGTCTCACTTCCCACATACCCAGGGTGACAGACAGACATGTACCACCTTACCTGGCTTCCCTATGTCTCTGACCTGTATCTCTCTGAGGATGTGTGATGCCAGCCACCTGTCATGTGCTCATTGTCCAGTTTCATGTCTTCATTAGAGAAATGTCTATTTCCGTTCTTTCCCCGGTTTTTAGTTGGATTACTTGTTTTTTGGTAGTGAGTTTTAGGAGTTCGTTATGTGTCCTGTATATAAATCCCTGATCAGATGGTGTGGCTTACAAATACTTTCTTGTATTTAATGGGTTGCCTTTTTGTTGCTTTCCTACTCTGTTAGTAGTGTCCTTTGATGCATAGACGTTTTTAATTTTCGTGAAGTCCAGTTTGTCTAGTTTTTCTTTGGTTGTATGTGCTTTAGTTGTCATAGCCAAGAAATTCTTGTCAAATTTAATGTTGTGAAGCTTTTCCCCTGTTTTGTTCTAAGAGTTTTATAGTTTCAGTTCTTATATTTAGGTCTTTTATCCATTTTAATTATTGTATATTGTGTAAGTTAAGGCCCTAACTTTATTCTTTTGTATATGGATATTTAGGATTCCACTGCTGTTTGATGAATAGGTCATCTTTTCACTACTGAATGGTATTGGGACCCTTGATGAAAATTATTTTACTAGTACATAAGGGTCTGTTTTGGGGGGTCTTTCATTGGTCTGTTTATTTGTCTTCATACTAGTATTACACCATTTTGATTACTGTAGCTTTGTGTTAAATTTGAAATCAGGCCTGGTTACAGTAGTTCACATCTCTAATCCAAGTACTTTGGAAAGTGGAGACAAGAGGATCATTTGAAGCCAGGAGTTTGAGACCAGCCTGGGCAACACAGTAAGACCCTGTCTCTACAAAAATAAATTTAAAAATTACCTGGGCATTGTGAATACCTACTGGGGAGGCTGAGGCTGGAGAATCTCTTGAACCCAGGAATTGGAGGGTGTAGCAAGCTATGGTCATGTCACTGCACTCTGTCCTGGCCAACAGAGAGACCCTGTCTCAATAAAAAAAAATAAAGAGAGGGGAAGAAAAAAGTTTTGAAATCAGGAAATGTGAGTCCTCCAACTTTTTCTTTTTTTTCAAGATTATTTTGACTTTTCTGGATGGATCCCTTACATTTTTATATGACTATTAGGATCAGCTTGTCAGTCCCTGTAAAGAAGCCAACTTGGACTTTAAGAGATCATATTGAATGTGTAGCCCAATCTGAAGAGTCAGGGTTTTCCAGAGAAACAGAACCAAGGGGAGATTGTGTGTGTGTGTAGAGGGAGAGGGGATTGTAAGGAATTAATTCACGTGATTATGGAGGCTGAGAAGTCCTAAGATCTGTAGTTGTCAAGCTACAGATCCAGGAGTGCCAATGGTATAGTGAAGTCCAAAGGCCTGAGAACCAGGACAGTTGATGGTGTAAATGTTAGTCTGAGTCCAAGTCTGAAAACAAGAGTGTGGAGGGCGAGCTGTGAGGTGGCAGAGCCCCTACAGCCTGAGGAGATGTTCAGGGAGCGTTCAGATGCTTCTCCTCTGCCAGAAGTCATGTAGCCCCTGCCTGTTTTCCTTTTTATGTTACTGGCAAGCACATGGCTTTTCCTCCCTAAAGTTAAATCTTTACCCCATGTGCTTAAGACTATGTCATTTAGCAACTTTAAGATACTATATAAATAAAGCTGTTTCCATAGTTCAGTGCTGGCTGCAGTCTTAGCTACTCCAGCCCTCCCCATCCCATCTTTGTCTCTTGTGTGTCTTATTTCCTCATTCCCCACCATTCCCCCTCTGATTTGTTCTTCCTCATGCTGGTTTGAGAAACAAGAGAAAACCAGAGTCCTAGTTCTAAGACAGTCAGTGAGAATGAATTCTCCCTTGCTTATTAACTTTTTGTTTTATTCAGCCTTTGACTAGATTGGATGAGGCCCATCTATGTGGGGGAGGGGAATCTACTTTACTCATTCTTACTGATGCAATTGCTAATCTCATTCAGAAACACCTGCAAAGATAACACCTAGAATAACACTAAATATCTGGGCACCTGTGGCACACTCAAATTGATACATAAAATTATCCATCACAAAACGTATAGACATTTTAGGTGGCACCTGTGGCTCAAAGGAGTAGGCGCCAGCCCCATATGTCGGAGGTGGCTGGTTCAAACCCAGTCCCTGCCCCCCCCCCCCCAAAAAGTATAGCTATTTTAACAGTACGAAAGCCAACAGTCTGTGATCCACCATGCTTTTCCGTTTATTTAGATCATTAATTTTGTTCAACAATGTTTCGTAGTTTTCCTTTACAAGTTTTATACTTCAATGAAATATACTCCAAAGTTTTTTATTTTTTTGATGCTACTACACATGGAATTGTTTTCTTAATTTCTTTTTCAGGTTGTTAATTGCTAATGTATAGGAATAGAATTGAATTTTCTTTATCAGCATTATATCCTGTAACCTTGCTAAACTTGTTTATTAAGTATAATAGATTTTTTGGTTGATTCCTTAGGATTGTGTACATACAAGTGTCATCTGTAAATAGCAGCTGCTTTACTTCCTCCTCTTCAGCCTGAATGCCTTTTTCTTATCAGTTGCCCTAGCTAGAGTTGCCAGTATAGTTCTGTACAGAAGTAACAAGGGCAGACATCCTTGTCTTGTTCCTGATCTTTCAGAAAAAGCCTTCAATCTTTTACCGTTAAGTATGGTGTTAGCTGTGGGTTTTTTTGTAAGTAGCTTTATCAGTTCGAGGAAGTTCCCTTTTCTTCCTAGTATGTTAAGTGTTTTTATCATTAAAGGGTATTAGATTTTGTCAATGCTTTTTACACATCTGTTTAGTGAGCATATGGTTTTGGGTCTTTATTACAGTAATACTCTATATTACTTTATTTTTTTTTTTTCCATATGTTCAACCAGCCTTAGATTCCTAGAGTAAATCCTGCTTGGTCATTGCAAAATTTGGGGGTCCCCAAGAATGCCCATATTTTGATAATTTGCTAGAAGAACTAATAGAACTAAAAGCTGTTATACTTGTAGTTGTAGTTTAATGTAGCCAAAAGGGTGTAGATTATAATCAATCAAAGGAGAAGCTAATAGGAGAGGGTCCAGGAGAGTCCTAGGACATGGCCGCCACACTGTGGCTAACCTTGTTCTCCACCCTCTGTAGGTTGAGTTGAACCACATCATCCAAAGCCCACGGTCACCAAAGGCCCTCTTTGAGGCAAGACATTCCCAGGATTTAGACATTACTTCCCAGGAGCCACAGGCAATGGCCAGATCTCCCTTTGGGCAAGATTAATCCTTTACCACACAGTAATGGAGTGTAATCCTTTTATTAAGAGCCAGGATTGATTATTCAATATTTTGCTGAGGATTTTACATCTATTTATTTGTAAAGGATTTTGATTGTCAGTTTTCTTTTCTTGTGGTATCTTTGGTATTGGTATCAAGTTAACTCTGGCCTCACAGTGAGTTAGGAAGTGTTCCTTCCCCTTCTGTTTTCTGTTTTTTGTTTTTTTGGTTGTTTTTTTTGAAAGAGTTTGTGAAGAATTGTTGTTGAATTTTCTTGAAGTATTTGGTAGAATTCAGTGGTTTTCTCTATTTTTGTTTTCTTCTTTTTTCTTTTCTTTTCTTTTTTTTCTTTTTTTTTTTTTTTGAGACGGCACCTCAAGCTGTCCCCCCTGGGTAGAGTGCCATGGCATCACAGCTCACAGCAACCTCCAACTCCTGGGCCCAAGCGAATTTCTTGCCTCAGCCTCCCAAGTAGCTGGGACTACAGGCGCCAGCCACAACGCCTGGCCATTTTTTGGTTGCAGCCATCATTGTTGTTTGGCAGCCCAGGCTGGATTCGAACCCGCCACTTTAGGTGTATGTGGCTGGCGCCTTAGCCGCTTGAGCCACAGGTGCTGAGTCTTGTTTTCATTTTCATTAATTACTGTTTTTATTATTTCCTTCTGCTTTCTTTGGATTTGTTTTGCTCTTCCTTTTCCAAGTACTTGAGGTGAAAGCTGTGGCTTATTGATGTTCTTATTTGCTGTGTATGCATTTGTAGTGCTATCAATTGCCCTTTCAGCACTGCTTTGACTGTATTTTATACAGTTGTTATATTATTGTTTTGATTTTAATTCAGCTTATTGTATTTGTTGATTTCCCTTGATCCATGGATTACTTAGAAGTGTTTTATTTAACTTCTACGTTTTTGGTGGAAATTTTCCTGTTATCTTTCTGTTATTGATGTTTATTTTGTGATGAGATAGCATACTCTGTTATTTCAGTTCTTAACACTTGGTAGAGGTCTGTGTATGGTCCTGCTGTTGCTATGTGAGTGTGTTCTCTAAGTGTTGGTTAGCTCCTTGTTGAGTTGGTTGGTGGCGGCAATTTTATTTGTATTGCTATCAATTTTTGAGAGTTGGGTGCTGAATTCTTCAACGGTAATGTGGGTTTGTCTGTCTCCTTTCATTCTGGCAGGCTTTCTTTACATATTTCGCAGCTCTGAACTGCGACTCTCTGTAAGGGCTCCTCCTTTTTAACATTACTTGTCCTTAGTCTCCAGTAATCTTTGCTCAGATGGCTTTATCTACTTTCTACCCCCTCTTGCTTTTTATGTGTACGTCTGTATCAGTATAACTGAAGTGAACTTCTTACAGTTGGGTCCTATTTTTTAATCCTCTCTTCCAGTTTTTTACAACTGATATATTTATATAATTACTATTTAGTGTAATTATTGATATGTTAGGGCTTTATGCTGCCATTTTACTTCTTTTTTTTTTTTCATCTGGCACTTTTTTCTTTTTTTTATTATTAAATGATAGCTGTATACATTAATGCAAACATGGGGTACAGTGTAGTGTTTTCATACACAGTTTGAAATATTTTCATCAAACTGGTTAACATAGACTTTGTGTCATTTACTTAGTTATTGTGTTAAAACATTTATACTCTAGTTCTAGAAAAGTTC
>NW_003852531.1:5398972-5417398 GCF_000181295.1 Otolemur garnettii | reverse complement strand
TTGGGCTTCTTCCATGACCTGGCAATTATGAATTGGGCTGCAATAAACATTGATACAAATATCTTTATTATAATGTGATTTTTGATCTTCTGGGTATGTACCTAATAAAGGAATTATAGGATCGAATGGCAGGTCAATTTTTAGTTCTTGGCTCAGCGCCTGTGGCTCAGGTGGCTAAGGCACCAGCCACATACAGCTAAGGTGGCGGGTTCGAATCCAGCCCGGGCCTGCCAAACAAAAATGACGGCTGCAACCAAAAATCAGCTGGGCATTGTGGTGGGCGCCTGTGGTCCCAGCTACTTGGGAAGCTGAGGCAGGAGACTCGCTTGAGCCCAGGAATTGGAGGATGCTGTGAGCTGTGATGCCATAGCACTCTACCCAGGGGGACAGCTTGAGGCTCTGTCTCAAAAAACCAAAACAAAACAGAACAAAAAATTTTTGGTTCTCTAAGTGTTCTCCAGACGTCTTTCCAAACATTTTACTTCTTTCTATCTTTTTTTTTGTTTCTTATTTCTGTTTTCTTTTTCACACTTTTTTTTGGGTCACTCAATTTTCTGTAGTTTTGGTTGAGTACCTTTGTTTCTCAGTATCCATGGGGAACTAGTTCCTGTACCTCCCTCACATCCAAGTGTACTAGCCCTAACCCTTTATTCTTCTCAGTCAATACATAATTATCTTTTTTTTTTTTAAGAGACAGAGGCTCACTTTGCCACCCTCAGTAGAGAGCTGTGGCATCACAGCTTGCAGCAACCTCCAGCTCTTGGGCTTAGGTGATTCTTTTGCCTCAGCCTCCCTAGTAGCTGGGACTAGAGTCGCCTGCCAAAACACCTGGCTATATTTTTGTTGTTGTTGTTGTTGCAGTTTGGCTGGGGCCGGGTTTGAATCCACCATCCTTGGTATACGAGGCTGGTGCCCTAGTCACTGAGCCATAGGAGTCACCCTCTACATGATTATTTTAAATGTTTCCTCTGTATACATGCAAAGCCACAATAGTCAGAATTTTTGTTTCAGCTATCAAACATAATTTTAAAAACTCAAGATCAGAAGGAAAGCTTATTGTATTTACCCATATTTTTGCTTACCATGTTCTTTCTTCCTGTCTGATCTTCCAAGTTAGAGAAAATCATTTGCCAGTATTTTTAGGGTAGCAGATTCTCTTAATTTTCCCTCATCTGCAAATGTTGTGATTTCTTCTTCATTGCTGAAGCATATTTTCTGGGGTATGCAATTCTAAATTGATAGTTATTTTCCTTCAATTAAAAAAAAAAGCACAATTTATGGCCTCTATAAGTTCTGATGAGAAGTTTCTTGTCATTCAGGTTGTTTTTTCTCTTGTGGGTAAAGTATTGTTCTCTGACCACTTTCATAAGTTTTGTCTTTGTCTTCAGTTTTGGTAAGTGTAATGGTAATGTATCTTGGGTGTATGTACAATAGAACCTCAGTAAGTTGACCACACAAGGGACTGTAATAAAATGGCCAACATACAGACGTGGTCAACATAAGGAACTAGGCATGTCTGATCTGTGAAAATTAGGCCAACTTAAGGAGGTGGCCAGTGTAGGGAGGGTGGTCAGCTTCAGAGGTTCTGCTGTATTTGATTTTATGCTGTTTGGGTTTCACTAAATTTCTAGAATCTGTAGGTTTGTATTTCTTGACAGATTTGATAATTCTTTTTTTTTTTTTTAAATTTGGGATTCATTAAGAGTACAAGAAACCAGGTTACACTGATTGCATTTGTTAGGTATAAATTTGAGAATTCCTGGCTCGGCACCTGTGGCTCAAGTGGCTAAGGTGCCAGCCACATACACCTAAGGTGGCAGGTTCGAATCCGGCCTGGGCCCACCAAACAACAATAATGGCTTCAACCAAAAAAAATAGCCAGGTGTTGTGGCGGGCACCTATAGTCCCAGCTACTTGGGAGGCGGAGGCAGGAGACTCGCTTGAGCCTAGCAATTGGAGGCTGCTGTGAGCTGTGATGCTACTGCTGCTGTGAGATATGATGCTACAGCACTCTACCCAGGGGGACAGTTTGAGGCTTTGTCTCAAAAAACAAAAACAAACAAACAAAAAATTTTGAGAATTCCTTAGCAGTTTATTCATCAAATGCTTTTTCAACCTCTTTCTCTTTCTTCTCCTCTTCTAGAACTCAAAGAACACAAAAGGCAGGCCTTGTTTTATAGTTCCAGGATGGTGTGTTCATTTTTAAGCCAGTCTGATCTCTTTTGTTCAGATTGATTTCTGTCATTCAGTCCCTATCCATTCTGCCTTGGAGCTCACCTACTTTTGATGTATGTCATCATGTTTTTCAGTTCTGAAATTCTCATTTTTCTTTATATCTTTTAGTTTTTTTCCTAGTGGCGTTTTCTTCATTGATGCTTTGAGTTTTTTAATTATTATTTTTTTATTTCCAATTAATGTGAGGGTGCAAATTTTTAGATTACATTGTTCTCACTTTCAAGGTAAAGTTCCAGTTGTAAAAGAACGCCTCACCTAGGGGGCGTGATATCCACCCACCCATTGTGCCTATTAGGTGAGATCCCGCCCAATGCCCTCTCTTCTTCTGCCAATTGTCTTCCCCTCCCCTTTTCTTTTCTCCCCCTGCTCCCATACTAGACTATATTTGTGTTTTATTGTTCATATGAGCATGTAATTGTTTATAGATTGGTTTCGTATTTGTATTGAGTATATTGATTACTTGTTTTTCCATTCTGAGATACTTCACTAAGAAGAATGTATTTTAACTCCATCCAGGTAAACATAAAAGATGTAAGGTCTCATCTCTTTATTTCTAAATAGTATTCCATGGTATACATATACTCAATTTGTTGATCCATTCATGGGTTGATGGGCATTTGGGCTGCTTCCACTTTTCTCATTAGCTTCAAGTGCTTTTGTAATTTTTTTTTTTTTTTGCAATTTTTTAAAATTAAATCATAGCTGTGTACATTAATGCAGTCATGGGGAACAGTGTGCTGGTTTTATATACAATTTGAAATATTTTCACCAAACTGTTTAATTTCTTATTGAAGCATTCTTATGAGAGCTCCTTTGAAAGTTCCAGTAGATAATTTTGACATTTCTGTCATCTGGGCATTGTTACCTCTTACTTGTCTGTCTTCATGCAGCTTGAGATCTTCCTGTGTTTTTCCTATTATTAGTGCTTTTTATTGAAAACAAGGCATTTTCTCACTAGGTTAGGAGAACCATTTAAACCTTTTCTTTTGGCTGTCCTCCTTTGACACTCATCTTGTTGGGAAAAGTTAGGGTGTTTTTTCATTATGGCCAGGTGGAAGTTCAAGCCCATCACTAGGCCTCCATTGACACCTGCGGTGGCCTAGTTACCTGTGGGCAGAGGCAGACACATCTCACTCCCTACCTGGTCTCCACCAACACCATGCAGGGGCTCTTGATTTCATCTGGTGATGCTGAAAAGTCTTCACCTTTCACCCTCCACCAGACCTCATCTGACACCTCCAGCTGGGAGGGGTGTCTTGTTCTTGCTGGGTGCAGGTGGGGCCCAGGCTCCCTGTGTGTCTGTACTGCTTCAGTGATGGGTGGAGGGTAGGACGGAGCTTCAGCTCCCTGTTTGGCTTTCCCTGAGGCCCCCTTGGCAGGGGTGTTGGACTCTTCCTTACAGGCCTGCAAGAATGGGCACCCATGTCTCCGTCTTCAGCCTTGGTGATATTTGCAGGAGTGGGCCTTTTCTGTGGTGTTTGGATGGAGTGGAGAGGTACTGTCTAAACATTGTCTCTTGACAGACTTCCCCTGCCCTGCTCCTTTGGCTAGAGAGCAGGCAGTATCAGTTCTCTTTTTTGGTCTGCACCTATTGACATTTCTGGGTCAGTGGTTTTTTCAGTTCTGTGCCATGGATATAGGAAGGAAAAGGAGAACCCAGGAGAACCTACCCTTAGATTTTGCCCTGGGTCTTAAAGTCCTCACGACTCTGCCCTCTTGGGTCCATCATTTATGAATGTTTGTTTTATGTAAAGTGAGCTGGACCTCAGTTGTGCTTAGTGGGAGGGAATAGGGGAAGAGATGTCTCTCCTTTATCTTCCTGGAGGCAAAATCTTCCAACTTGTTTTTTCAAGGTTAGCACTTGTTGTATTTAATATTCTTGTGTACTAAGATTTTCTGCTGGGCAGTACCTGTGGCTCAGTGGGCAAGGTGCTGGCCCCATATACCAAGGGTGGCGGGTTTGAACCCGGTCCTAGCCAAACTGCAACAACAAAAAAAAAATTAGCTGGGCGTTATGGCGTGTGCCTATAGTCCTAGCTACTCGGGAGGCTGAGGCAAGAGAATTGCCTAAGCCTAGGAGTTGGAGGATGCTGCAAGCTGTGATGTCATGGCACTCTACTGAGGGTGATAAAGTGAGGCTCTTAAAGATTTTCTACTGTGTGGTATTGAGTTAAAAGAATATACAGTAGAACCTCTATAATTGACCATCTTCCCACATTGACCATCTCCTTAAATCAACCTTATTTTCATAGACTGGACATGCACCACATGTACCTGTCAATACAGTAGGCCTAGTTCCTTATGTTGACTGCCTCTGTTACAGTTGCTTGGGTGGCCAACTTACTGAGGTTCTACTATATTTCACAGCTCAACTAACATAAGATACTAAAGTATTTTCTAAAGGGCAACAGAGGAGAATTATTTTGCCTAATATAAAAAGGCAAATCTTTAAAATTAACCGTTTTCTGTGCCTAGGTTGGGGCAAACACAATGGATAATCCTTTGTTGAAGTACAGTGCAAAGGATTACTTCTTCAAAGCAGCCCTCTGTCACTTCATAGTGGACGAGTTGAATGCCAAGGTAAGGAGTCCCCTGGAAACAGCCCCTACCTTCACATCCTCTTCTGGGTTTTTTTCTTTTTTTGAGATAGTCTCACTCAGTCACCCTGGGTAGAGTGCCATGGCATCATAGTTCACAGCAACCTCAAACTCTTGGGCTTAAGCAATCCTCGTGCCTCAGCCTCCAGAGTAACTGGGATTACAGGCGCTTGCCACAACACCCACCTTTTTTTTTTTTTAAGAACTGTAGTTTTGCTTTGCTCAGGGTGGTCTCAGATTCCTGAGCTCAGGCATTCCACCCACTTCGGCTTCCCAAGTTGCTAGGATTAGACATGAGCCACCACACCCGGCCTTCTGCTGTTCTTGATTCCATTTTGTCTGGCTGTTAGTAGCAAGACTAAACTGAGTTCATTCAAAGGAATAATAATTCTGAAGATATTCCTGCTATAATCTTTCAATAGCCAAAGCTGTAAGTTTTCTGAAGGGCACATTTTCATTAGTAGTTTTGCTTTAAAGAAATTAGGGGGCTGGGCATGGTGGCTTATGCCTATAATCCCAGTACTTTGGGAAGCCAGATGGGAGGATCTCTTAGTCCAAGAGTTAGTTCAAGGTTGCAGTGAGCTGTGATGGTGCCACCACATTTCAGCCTGGCTGACAACCCTATCTCAAAAAGAAAGAAAAAATTGGGGAACTAGAAAAGAAAAACTACTCAGAAATGGAGTGGGAGCAGGGCCTGGGAAGAAGTGTGAGTGAGCTGGGAGACAGAGGCCAAGGTGGGTGGGCATCAGTGTCTAGACTCAGAAGAACAAAATATTCTTTCCCCCAGTCTTGAGTGGGAATCTAAATGTAATTTGTTTGAAGTCTGGACAGTGTTAAGGAAGAGCTTTTCCATTTAATGACGAACACAGACACCTGGTCTGTGAATTTTTAGAATTAACTTCCTTTCATATTGACTCTCTACAGCACCCTAACTTAGGAAAATTGGTTTGGAAGTAATTCTTAATTGAAACTGAAAGTTCAAAATCAATAGGTTGATTCTGTTGTTGATTTAACAGTTTACTTCTTAAACACTTAAGTAGTTCTTTAAGTTAATATAATGTTAAAAGCTTTGTTTCCTAGTTGAGTAAGTCTGACCTTGATGAATGGTTTTTCTTTCTCAGCTTGCTCTTGAGAAATATGAGGAAATGTTTCCAGCATTTACTGATTCAAGAGAATGTAAATTATTGAAAGTAAGTAATATTAAAACTTTGAAAAAAGGTAGTTTTTCTCTATCAGATGACAGTACCTAAGTGGTTTGGTTTAACATGAAGTTTTAGTCTGTGAAGTCTGCTAACTGGGAGACCCGGTTCTTTTCCTGTGTTGTGCTGTAGGTATTCTAATGCCATTAGTGTCAAGAACATAGTACTGTTCTCTGGAATAGGCAGTTGGGAAATATTAATACTAATAGTTAAAAACTAGATCTTTTTTTTTTTAACTTGGATCTTGACTCGTGTTTGAATATTTCTCCAAGTGGGTGAGGTATTTGGCAATATGAGTTAATACCATACAAAGGCTGTTTCCATGTTCAGAAATAGGACTTTTTTGTCTTACCAAACTGTTTTTTCCATATTTTTATGCTACCAGAAACTTCTAGAAGCTCATGAAGAACAGAACAGTGAAGCTTACACTGAAGCAGTAAGTTCTGCTTTGGGATATATCATATTCTTGAAGACTTAAGTTGTAGAAACTTGTTTTCCTTCTCATTGTGTAAAATCTAAACATTTATTTGAATGTAGTTCAGCATACCTATATTGTATTTTCCAAAGGTCATATTGTATCTCCCACAAATGGGACTGTTCCATTAGCCATTACCAGGCAGAAATTCCATTTGCAGTTGGTGCTGTTTCCTGATTTATACTCAAAACTAATTTAGCTTTCAGACTAGTTCAAGAGCAGATATCACTGTTATGATGTGTTGTTTTAACATGTCTTTTGAAATTAATCTGATCCAAGCTGGGCATGGTGGTGTGACTTATAGTCCCAGCTGCTTAGGAGGATGAAGCAAGAGGATGTCTTAAGGCCAGGAGTTCAAGGCTGCAGTGAGCTGTGGTCACATCATGCACTGTAGCCTGTGCAACAGAGCAAAAAAAAAAAAAGGAACATATACAATCTGATCTATTAATAAATGTAAAGTAAAATTAGTTAAAATACAATTTTAAATATAGAAACAAAGTAGTGACAGTTTGTTATATTTGTAGCATAAAATAACTGAAATTTTTTCTTCATACTCATCTTTTTTTTTTTTTTTTTGGCTTTTGTTTTCCCATCTTTTGCCATCATATGTTTAGATTCAAGCAGATTTTTTAATATCCTCCATTTGCATGTTCATCATGGCTCTGAAGTGATAATGGAAAAGAATGTTTTCCTGTTTAAATTTTTTGCAAAGTCATTTTCATCCTATTGTCAATTTATTCTTTGGTAATGCATTGAAATGTGTTAAAGGAATTCTGCTTCTAACTCTGCATCTGTGTTTTTTCATGTCCAATGAATATTTTCCACATTCCTTTGTAATTATTATACAGTATCCATTTTCCTCTGTCTAATACGATAATAATGCCCTTTCTGTTTTCATGAATGTTATGAATTTTTCATACACATCTTCACATACAGTATCCCAGGAACATGCCCTTAGTGCCATCAAAATATTAACAGGATAATGAAAAAATAAACAGTTTTTAATAAAGCAAGTTATAAACTGGAATGAATAATTTCTAATGGGAAAGTTGGTGGATTTTTACTAGAAATGCAGCTTGAGATACTGTTGTTTTGTGTTTTGGATTTATTTCTGTGTAATAATTCCTGTTCCTCTTTCCTTACACTAGGTGAAGGAATTTGACTCAATATCTCGCTTGGACCAGTGGCTGACCACCATGCTGCTCCGCATCAAAAAGTCCATTCAGGGGGATGGAGAAGGAGATGGAGACCTGAAGTGAAACATCTGTCTTTGTGGCATGTGGTTAACCCTCTTTAGTTTTGTCTTAGGGCTAAGTGATCTTTATGAGATACACATTTAATGGCTTAATTTTGTTGCATATGAGCCAAATGGCCTGTGTATTGTTTAAGCTCCCTGCGTGTGTGCTGCTGTGAGACAGAGGAGGAGGCCCCTGTCTGTGGTTATGACAGGCTGTCTCCTGCTCATCAGAACCCCCCCAGTGTTTCCTGAGCATTACTTCAGAATTGCAACCCTACTATTATGGTATTTTCAGAGACCATGTTTAATGTTGCCACATTTTTATGTCCTTTTCCTTGGACTGAAATACCAACCCAGTTCTAATAGACATTTTGCAGTTTTCTCTGTCCATTAGCTTCTGGATGTATTTATTCTTTAAAGGTGTTTAACTTTTAGGACAGTTAGTAGGAATGAATTTATGACTTCATTAGAGATGTTTATAGTTTTGTTGTCCTGTGATTATTTCCGTGGTACTACTGAAAAGTTTCTTTGCTTCTATGATGTTCTGTTTGCAAACATGTACGTGTATGTGCATGGCAAAAGTTTTGAGTAGCCAGAGTCTGTCGCGGCTCTCATGCTGAGAGGAAAGGGGCTTTTTGGAAGCACGGGCTCCGTGTGTGGGTGAATGTCAGTGGTGGAGTTGACTGACACATAAGTGCACACACAAATCATAAGATCTTTTAGAAATGGAATTTCCCCTTTCCCTGGAGATAGTTTCCACGTATAGTTGGAGTAGAAATCCCTTTCTTTATATTTGCATATGAATGTTTTAATTGGCACACCCTGGTCTTTATTTTCTTGCACTCTCTCATATTGAGGTGGTGTCTTCTGTGCCATGGCCATGTAAATTTTGATCAGGGATGGATAGATTATCTAAGTCAAGCTTGAGAATGTATGTAACTAATTTACTGATTTATTGAACTTGATGTGTTAGGTGGGGTAAATATAGTACAGGAGTTTGGTTTTTGACCAGTTGGGCAGGAACCCTTAACTGCTTCTGAGGAGACTTGATCTTCCTCTTAGCTTGTGTGTTTGAACTTTGTCCTGTTTATTTCAGTTTACATAATATACTGACACCCCCTTGTTTGTGAATTTGATCCTACCTTTTATTTTATATGCCCATGTAGTGCTTGTGGCATAGTCATTTCCTGAATCTCTCCTGTTCATATTTATATGATTTGTATTCAACATGCATTTGTTGAAAGCAGGATGCAGTGGCATGTACCTCTCTCTAGTCCCAGTTACTCAGGCTTATGGGAGGATCATTTGAGCCCAGGAGTTTAACCTGGGCAACAATGGGAGACTCATCTCAAAGGAGATACAAATGATATGTGTTTATTACCCATCATAACCTGTGGTTCTTTCTAAATTGTGCTGCTGTCATTAATAACAGATAATGAAACTTTCCATACTATGTTGGTAAGTAGTACTGGAGTGGCATTTTCATTTTTGGATGGTTCTTTGATTGGGATTGGTAGGATTTTGTTGGGCAGAAGTAGATTGGGTGTGCCCTGGCCACAGGCTGAGCAAGGGGCACTTTAGGAGTGGGGAGTAGGTCAATCTAGAATGAAAGAGAAAGTACCAGAAGTTGAAGCTGAAAGAGCCAGCTAAGGCCAGATTATAGAGGTTCCACATCAAATGGCCCTGAGGACATGTGGTCATAGTTGTGATGGTGATTTGTGTGAGGCAGGCTAGTAAATCTGAAAGCTCCGAGGTGTGAAGAGTGTCTGTCCATTGGGGTAGAGGGAATGGGCCAGGAGATGAGGTTGCTCTGGCCATAGGACCTAGAATCTGACGAGGATTTCTTCTTCCCTTTCTTCCAAGTTCTGGGATGCTTGAATGAAAGCTGCTGCCACTGGAGATCAGATCTACAGTGGTGCCCAGCTGGTGCGTCTTCACTCCCTCTTAGAATCTCTTATGAAAAAATGATCAGAGAAAAGTGGCTTCTTGTCTCTATACCTAATATGTTCTATAGGCAGTGGGGTGCAGCTGGGGCCCTCTGTTTTAAGTGTGTCCATGAGGAGAGCATTGGAACAGGGTGTTGTGCTTGTGTCATTACCAGTTTAACAAAGAATCTTCTAGTCTGACCACTTAAAGTAAAAACTGTTGTGACCCCTAGGGTCCTGTCTGTCCTCCCATGAAGGAAACAGGTGTGAAACGGATAGAAGTACAAGCTTGCGAGAGGTGGGCTAACCATAAATGCAGAGTAGCCTTGAGCAACCTCCTCAGTAGCTATTTATTGAGAGGGTAGTTGACAGGTGAGGGGAGTATTAGACAATGACCCGGTGCTTAAGGATTGCCACGGGCTCAGCTCACCCCTTCCCCCTCCCCCAGACTCCAAAGGGTGTTTAAGCTTTAACACCTGCGGATGAGTTGCCCGAGGGTCTGCCCCAAAGCTGCAGAACATCTCACCCAGAGGCTGTCCTGCTCTTGGCATCTCCTACAAAAAAACAAGTCATTTCTTTTAGGGCAGTTCTTTTTGTTGACCTTTTTATTCTGATCCTCTAACAGACGCCTGTCTAAAGAGGTCTGGTTTTTAAGTACAGGGTGTGTAACGTTTTGTGAAATTAGAGAATTGCTTCTTTGCATTGAAATAAACATTGGGACTGGGGCCTGGGTTAAGATTTAATTTTTATCTTTAATATTTCACATGAAAAGAATAAAAGTAATTGTAATGACTAGAATAGACCTGCCAGAAGATAAAAGGAGAATGAGAGAAAGGCTCAGACAACAGAGTACAAACTTAATTCCTTTCTGTGTCCCCTGGATATAGGATGGTGCCATATTTCCAGATGCTTATGAGTTAGGTCTTCAAGATTTAAAGAGATTATTTATGAATAGAATATAATGATTATGGCACAGCTCTTTTACTTTAGTAAATTGGGGGTTGGCTCATTGTCCAAGTAGTTAGACTTTCTTATAGGAAAGCTTTGCTTTTTGTGGCAACATTTTTATAGCTTGTATAAGTTCTTTTTTTAATTTAGTGATTTGAAAACAGTATTTTTGCACAGTTGTGACCATGTGTGATAGTGTCACTGTAACTAAAGTATATGCACCAGCCCTTGTGCATTTATTGTTTAATTGTGCGTTTAAAATGTCCAAATGCAAACCTTTGTGACTTTCTCTGGGGGATTGGGCTGCACAGCATGCCCTGTGACCTGCCCGCTGTGGTGTCAGCTGTGACCAGGAGCAGGTTTCCTGCCCTGTGGAAGCCTAAGCTGCTCTTCAGCAGGGATTACAGTATGAAAACTTACCATATAACAGTAAGTCTACCTTAGCAGAAAGAGTATGTTTGTATTATTTGAATCTGTACAATAAATAAAATGGAAATTATAAGTAACATTTTGCCTAGTCTTTCCTTGCTAAATTTACACAAGTCAAAAGTAGCTTCTCTTTCTCAAAGTTGTCCCCTTAAGTTTAAGGCACTACACACTAATATCCTCTCGGCTCTTTGAACCAACTCAACTTTAATGGTTTTGCAGACTGAGAGTTTATTTAGTTTTTTGAGACAGAGTCTCACTATGTTGCCCTCGGTAGATTGCCATGTCTCACAGCAACCTCAAACTCTTGGGCTTAATCGATTCTCTTGCCTCAGCCTCCCAAGTAGCTGGGACTACAGGCGCCCACCACAATCCCTGGGTATTTTTTTGTTGTTGTCATTGTTTAGCTGGGCCAGGCCAGGTTCGAGCCACCAGCTCCAGTGTATGTGGCTGGTGCTCTAACCACTGAGGTACAGGCGCTGAACCCAGACTGGGAGTTTAGAAGGAAACCCTCCCTGAAGTGTGGAGCTCTTTTTGACCTCACATTCTCATCACCTACCTTGAATTCTCAGGCTCAACAATCCCTTGTAGTGTTGAGGAAGGAGTGGCTGCTGAAAGATTGCTGGGTGGCAGGGAAGCGAAGGACCCTGTAGCCTGCCACTTCCTTCCCCTAAGAAAATGCCAGCTGACTGTCTGGGCAGTGTGGGCAATTAGTTTTGCAGGTATCTGTACAGGGGCAGAGGGTGCTGCTGGGGAAGGCTCAAACCCACTGACCGCTGGAGCCTGAAGATTTGGGGAGGAGGCAGACGTGTAGGGTAGTTACAGGCTGGCTCATCCCATCATCCTGTCATACATTGATTTTAGATCCTAAAGCATATTCTTGACTCTCCAAGTCATTTAAAGCAAATTTTTAATGTTGTTTTTTGATATTTCTTCATCAACCTACACTTGACAGGACATATGTGCTAGACAGCCTATTATTTAGAGTGTTATTTCCACACATTATCTCTATTAGGTAGTGACCTTCTTAGGAAGAAAATCTCACTTAGCATTAAGAAGGCACGCCTTCCAGAGGTCTGCATGCCTGTGTTTTAAAAAAGGAATGTAAGAGTTTTTGTGCAATGAAATACTTGAATTTTTAAAATGCTGAAAATGGCACTTTTACTATGAAGAGGAAAAAAATTTCTCATTTAGGCATTGCTAAAGAACATCACAATTTTCATTATTATTTCTGTGATTGTTCACAAAGTAGGCACAGCAAATACAAGGGTTTCAAAAAGATATTGGTGGGTTTAGGAGAGATTAAGGTAAAATAAAATACTTCTCTTGTTCTCTTCCTCCATTTTGGATAGAAGTGATTGCCAAATTTGGGGTCATTCTCATCAACTTTAGTTAGTACCATAGGAATATGATCAATGGCATTTAGGTAAATGGACAGGCACCTACCTAGTTTCTGAAATATGTTTACCTGGTGTGACAAGGTTCACTATTTAACAGGTTGAAATTAAATTACAGCACAGACTCAACATTTGTTCAGATAATCACCTACACCAAAACCACATTTCTGTTAAAATCATCTTTAATAAAGTTCTTCCCATTCACATTTTTTCAAACTCTATACAACAAAAAGTATAACAGAACCAAAGGCTTCAGAGCCCTTTGGAGTCTGGGCTCAAAGTATTTCACTCAGTTGTTGGCAGGCACTAAGTCACCTAAATGGCCTTCGTTAGGCTCTGAAAGCAGCAGTGTGGCAGCACTGGGCTGGAAACATTCAGGTGGCCGGCCCTCCACTTTGCTGTGCTTGAGGGGATACCAGAAGATGCCTACAGGTTCTCTGTAACCAGCTCCTACATGGGTTACAGGCTTCTGTTCTCAAGACAGCCTTATCCTCCCAGGAAGGGGACAGGGACCTGTGTATAGTTGTCTCTTTGGTGGGCAACTTAGCCTTCCTCTGAAGAAAGTAGCAGTGCTGCACACTGCCTGATGGCCCCCGGCTTATGCTCAAGCAGAGGGCGTGGTCCCCTCCCCAAGCGGCCACTGCTGGGGACTAACCCTAGGAATGCAGGAAATAAAGACTTACAGGACCTGGTTTTAAGTTTCATTATTCATGCAATTAGGCGTATTTTACCAGTTTTAATTGAGAAGCCTATTTCTGCAGACCCTAAATTATAATTATGGAAATAGAATTGCACAATTACTTTTATGAAGGAGACATTTATTAATGCCGACAGTTTTTTTAGAACTTCTAAAACAAATTCAGGACAAGAATTCTTCCAGTAGGTAACAAAATAATCTATTGTTTAAATTCCTTCTCATCAAGTGACTTCATTCCATAAACAGTAAATTAGCTGGGCAGGTTCAGTCTCCTCTTACTAAGATTAAAATGGCCCTGTGACAGTTGTTATTTATTTGTTCTATAAACACAACTAGGATACAATTACACTTAAATGAATTTAAAGTAACTTGGTACTATGACCTTTAAGAGCAGGTGTGAGATGTGTGGTGAGTACCTGAAACACCTTGCAGTGATCTCCTTGCTGCACTCAGGAAGAGTCCTCCCTCAGGGATCACCCTGAGCATTGTGGACCTTCCTCTTAGAAAAGTACCTTCCTCTTAGAAAACCAGTCTTTTTGCAGCAAATTTATCAAAAATGAAGGGAACAAAAGCAACTACTGAACAAAAGAATTCTCCTTCAAGGTTTTCTCTTTAAATTATGATGTTTAAGGATTACATGTGAATCAAAGCATTTCATAAGCATGAGGCACATACCCAAAGCCCTGAAACCAATGTCACATTTAACAAAGGCAGCAGAATAGTCTTTTCATTGCGAATTTTCTTTTTTAAAAGACATTCTGAGCACAGTGGCTTGGTCATACCTCACTGCAGCCTGAGCCCCGGACTCCAGCAATCCTCCCAACTCAGTCTCCCAAGTAGCTGGCAGTGTAAGTGTATGCTGCCACGCCAGGCTAATGAGATGGGATCTTAACTATGTTGTGCTGGCTAGTCCCAAATTCCTGGCTGCCTCCCCATCTTCACCTCCCAAAGCCTTGGGATTATAGGCATAAACCACCATACTTGTCCAGTTGTGAATTTTTTTAGCAATAATTAAGTCCTGCATGAAACAGCCAATGGAGCATTTGAGACAAAGCTACTGGTCAAAGACACAGTCAACTCTTTAAGGCATAATCAGAGGTAACTGTGCTGAGGCTTTTGGTCCCTTCTGCTATATATATTCTCACATGCTCCCAAGGAAATAAACATGTGGCAATTATTGATTTCAATCTCTGGTGTGGAAGTGAGGAAGTCCAAGGTTCTGGAAATTATAGAAATCAAGTCAGAAAACCTGGCATAAATACTCTGTGTTCTAAGACTCACCACATTTTGTGAATTTTATTAAAAGTGCGCTCCAGCCTCTCACTTAATTTTTCACACTTCTTTGCAAAGACTACTATACTGCTTTGCTAAGCTCTTTGGTAGGACAGCTTTTACCTAATCTGACTTTTCTTTAAGAATGAAACTGAGTAAGTTGATTTTTATGACAAATGTCCTAGCTGTATATGTGCTGTGAGTAGAGATTATATTAAGCACTTCTACAAGTGTTCAATTTGTCATAGCCTTTTTAGTGCTTACACATAGGGTGGGGTGGGATGGCTGCAAAAATCCATCTCTTCAGTCCCATTTGAGAGTCCCTGCAGCAAATCCAGTCTGTTTCAATTAAACAGGGGAGAAAAACTGAAAATACATGGCCCTAATTTTCTTTCAGCTTGGTAGAAAAATACCAGATAAGGAAACCCACGTGGGAAAGTAAGGCAGATCAGAGACCAGGAAGGCCACCACAGCAGTGTCGTGAGCTCATCAATGCTCTGTCCTCTGCAGTGAAGATAAGCAGTTGTCTTAACATCAAGATAGAAAAGCATTGCATGACTGACACACACACCTCACGGCAGAATTAAGTGAGGTCATGTGTGCTGCCTCGCCAGTAACATGTAGCTGAGATCATGCAGATCAGAACTGTGCAGGGAAAGCTTTGAAAATGCTATGAGAAAGCCGTGCAAGTTCGCAGAAGTTCAGGAAAATCTGCAGAAGCCATTCTTGCCCCAACTTTGCACACAATTATTTTTCTTAGCCCCAACATCACCTTGAGTAC
This sequence comes from Otolemur garnettii, assembly GCF_000181295.1. Taxonomy (NCBI): domain Eukaryota; kingdom Metazoa; phylum Chordata; class Mammalia; order Primates; family Galagidae; genus Otolemur; species Otolemur garnettii. The sequence goes on along the minus strand of NW_003852531.1, from coordinate 5,402,209 downwards.
AAGTACAGCTATCTACACACAAAGACCAACAAGATTGGAACTGCTTGGTGAGTAACGTCAGCTCTATTCCATGTTGGTCAGAGGGTGCAGCTGTGTGGACACTGAGTCTGTCTGTGGAGCCAGCTCACTGAGTTCGCTGATGGTGGTAGTGAGCAGAGTGTCCTGGGACACTGCAGAATTGTCTGACTTGCAGGCTGTGTCTGCAGAACTGTTCTCGTGTATGGTGGATACAGTGCCTTGGACTGTGGCCAGATTGTGGAAATGGCTGTTTTCTACAAAAGACAGCAATTTATCCGAGAGTTTGGGTGCCATGTATTCTTCATCGGGCTGTTCAGTCTTGTGCCCTTCATCATTCTTGGGAGAGCCATCTACAATAACAAGGAAAGACTTCCATGGAGTATTCTTATCGTGTATCTATAAATGGAACACAAAAGAAAAGTCACCCAATGTGTCTCTGATCAAGTGCATCTTTTAAAACAATAGTCCCTCTTCAACTTGATTTTGGCTTCCACTGCAGTGAAACCCTTTCCATTAACTGTCAAATATCAGCCTTTCCCACCCTCACTGTTGGAAATTACCTGTCATGGGTTGTGCTTTCCTTGGGGCCTGCTTTTCCACTGCATTCACCTGGTATGGATTCATTCAACAGGAAACACCTGTTGTCTCCTTACCTCATGGAATGGCAGCAGGTGTATCTATTGGGAGTTCTGTGGATCTAAGGACCAATGGTTTTCTTTCTGGAACAAGCCACCCCATTGCTTACCGAGGTGTGCCGCCGGAGGGTGGACTTGTCGGTGAACGTGCGCCCACATGCGTTGCACATGAATGGCCTCTCGCCAGTGTGGATGCGGCGGTGGCGCTGCAGGGCATTGAGCTGGGTGAACTGCTTGCCGCACTGGTCACAGCAGTAGGGACGCTCCCCTGTGACGGGGAGAAGAGACTGCTGGTGGGTCTCTTTTGACCTCCTGTGTTTAATCCTGAATATACTTGGGATGATGATTTTGCAAACCTCTGGAAGCCTCAGCATTTCAACATAAGGTGTGTTGGGAGTGACTTACAGGCCAACTGACAGAGGCACAAATCTAATGTCCTTATGATACAATAGTTTATGGCTTAGACCAGCAGTTCTCAACCTTCCTAATGCTGCGACCCTTTAATACAGTTCCTCATGTTGTGGTGACCTCCAACCATAAAATTATTTTTGTTGCTATTTGAAGGATCGCAGCTTAGACTCAAAACAGGCCCTGGCTCGTGCCTGCAGTGTGTACTACACCTACAGACTCCTTCAAGGATGAAAGACAAAACCGCAAGTCCTAACTAAATATGTGCCTATGTGTGTACACTAACATGTATAGATCATTATCACTGTTTACACTGTGAAAATGTTCAAATATTCACATATCTACTTCATATTCCAACATTCATCCCCTGGGTAAGCTGTCCTTTCCAATAAAAACCCCAAGCACCAATAGGACTTAGTTGTCTCCTGGTTGTACACATAAATGCTTTTCTTTTTTTTTTTTTTTGCAGTTTTTGGCTCTGGCTGGGTTTGAACCCACCACCTCCAGCATATGGGGCTGGAGCCCTACTCATTGAGCCACAGGCGCCACCCCCACATAAATGCTTTTCAATTTCTCAGAGCCAGAAATAAGTTCAAAAGTTAAAAAATGCTATTATGTTATAAAAAGTTGGCCAAAGTTTTCTCCTAAAGCTTCCTTTCAAATACTTTTCTAGTAAGTGTAAAACCTCTGAGGCATTTTTCTTGCAAAACTGAACTCTCTTCCTGGGGCATTCCAACCATACCTGTGTGGACTTTAATATGCTGGTAAAGTGAATTCCGCTGGGCGAAAGTCCGGAAACACACTTCACACTTAAAGGGTTTGGAGCCAGTGTGGATCCTGTTGTGGTGTTTCAAGTACTCCTTGGAAGCAAAACTTTTGCCACATGTTTCACACATGAACGGTCTTTCACCTGCATGGGAAAATGAAATAACAATGTTAGGAATGATACATGCACTAAAAGCAAGTGGAAAAAGTAGGTCTATACTCTTAAAAACCACATGAACTCTTCAAAAAGTGCCTCGGTTGGCAGCATTTTACATTTTCTAGTCAAAACTATTATAAAACATTCAGTCATGTAAGGTGCTTGCTATTTGCTGAAAGTTGGTATAAAATGTCATTGGAAGTTCCAAGAAAAATCCCATTAGACTAGATTCAAAGAGGTATTGTTCAGTTAGCTGTCATTTTAAAAATTTAGTCATTCCAAAGAAAATAATTTCTCAACTTCTCTTGGGAGGAATGGATTATTTTCAGAGGAGCATTTCTATGTATCTTTACCAGAATAAAAGTCCCTGAATTTTCAAAGGAGAGGGAGTTTACATGGACACATACATGTAACTAGTCTAATACTGTCTCACTTTTTGTAATTTAAGTCCTTAATCTCATAAACCAGGCATCGAATTATTAGGTGTGCCCCCAATTTCACAAACATCAAAATAAAAATACTGCCTTTAATAAAATATAAACATACTAACACTCTCATCAAGTAACCAATTTTTATTTTATTGATTGATTGACTGATTGAGACTGAGTCTCACTCATCACCCTGGGTAGGGTGCCATGGCGTCATACTTCACAGTAACTTTAAACTCTTGGGCTCAAGCAATCCTCTTGCCTTAGTCTCCTGAGTAGCTGGAATTACTACCACACCCAGCTAGTTGTTTTTCTATTTTTAGTAGAGACGGGGGTCTCACTTGCTCAGGTTGGTCTCAAACTCCTGAGCTCAAGCAATTCACCTGCCTCAGTCTCTTAGAGGGCTGGGATTACAGGCGTGAGCCACTGCGCCTGGCTAAGTGGCCAAATTTTTTCTTTTTTTTTTGAGTCAGAATCTTAAGCTGCCGCCCTGGGTAGAGTGCTTTGGCGTCATAGCTCACAGCAACCTCCAACTCTTGTGCTCAAGTGATCCTCTTGCCTCAGTTTTTCTATTTTTAGTAGAGACAGGGGTCTCACTTTTGCTCAGGCTGGTCTTGAACTCCTGAGCTAAGGCAATCCACCTGCCTCGGCCTCCCATAGTGCTAGGATTACAGGCCTTGAGCCACCATGCCTGGCCTAAGAGAGATTCTTGAGGTGGAATTTTTGGCCGAGACATTGGTTTCATACCTCCTAATATCTAAGACCTATAAGCCAGATCCTATTACCTAGACATATATAAGCCCTGGACGCATTCACATGAGCACTG
>NW_003852531.1:5364797-5398417 GCF_000181295.1 Otolemur garnettii | reverse complement strand
AAGAAGAAAATCAACTGCAGCTTCCTTCCTTCTACAGCTAGGAAAGACATTTAATCACAACAACAGAATTATTTACCTGTGTGACACCTTCTATGATAAATCAGCATGTGGTTCTGAGTGAATCTTGCACCACATTCATCACAGACAAAAGGCTTTTCCCCTGTATGAATTCTGAAAGTACAACATGCAGGTGATAACTTCGGATGTATTTCAAAGCTCACTTTACAGTATTATTTCCACTCTATCCTGCAATCATTTATTCCAAGAGACCTACTGAGAAGGACTGAAGTGACAGGTCCAAGGCCCTACACAAGCATGATAATGGGCTCGTTTCCCCAGAAATCACGGAACCTTCTTCTACATCTTATGAACCTCACTGTTTATGCTACAAGGCAGTGGTCTCCAACCTTTTTGGCACCAGGGATCAGTTTCATAGAAGAAAACTTTTAACTTTTCTTTGGACTAGGGATGGGTGTGGGGTGGGGAGGAGAGGAGAGGTCTGACAGGATGTGAGCTCAGGGGATGGGAATGATGGGGAGCAGCTGTAAATACAGATGAAGCTCCCTGCCCACTCACCTTATACTGTGTGGCCTGGTTCCTAACCCGTCACAGCCTGGTACCAGTTGGCAGCCAGGGCATGGGGGCCACAGATGTGAGGCACAGTCAGAGACCATGCCTTTTTGTATTATTTAAAACACTCAAGCACACCATCTAATATTTGTAAAGCTTTCTCACCCAGAGTAATCAGCCACAAGTAGCTAAGGACCCATAGCTGACAAAGTGCTACATGATCAAACATTTTGCTATCACTTCCTAATGTGACTAGTCTAGAAAAGAGAACTGTTCTCAAAATGCTGAAGAAATCTATTTTCTGAGGAGTATGCATAAGCAATTTAATTTCCCAACTAGTGGGAACTAGCAATTAATCATGGTTTACTGAGCACTTCCTAAATTAAGTATTTTTAACTTACTACATAGAGTAAAAGACGATGAGCACCATGCTGCTACCACAGACTGGCCAGGGTTTGAGGTCAGAGTAGAGAGCTTGTTGGAATTTTAAGTGTAAAGACTGGGAATGATGAGAAAACTTATTTTAAAACTGACCACACACCTACAGTTCAAAACATACTAATAAACAGAAAACACTGTCCATCCTGATTCTAGAGTTTACACTTACCAGATGGCACATTTTCCAAACCCTGAGAACAGATAAGACCAGAGATGTATCCTAAAACCCTCAATAGCATCTCACTGAGTTCTTCAATGGGATTTTGGAACACGAAAAGTCACAGAACCCAAGTTCTAAAGGAACAGCCAGAAAAAGAGAAATAAAAGTAATTTGGCCCAACTCTTCCTCAAGCATGGCAGGAAGTGTGAATGTTACCTTGGGGATGGGCCAGCCCTGGCCTGCAGCTCAGGCAGGTGGGTCTTGTGGGGCAGGCACTGTCACTGTCCTCTGTGCAGCACGGCAGCTCCCCCAACCAGGCCTCAGAAGGAACTGGTTCAGGTCCAGGAGGACAAGGGAGGGTCTTCCCTGGCCCAGCCCAGGGACACTAGAGGGCTTGTGAGTGGGGGAGGAAGAGCCATTTCTCACAGCTTCTCTACCTTGAAAGAGCTCAAAGCTGTCTGGAAATAGCCACCAAACACTTGGAAGGGACAAGTTAGTGAGACACCTAGAGACCCGGCCACTAGGGCCAAATCCCAGACCAAGCTCAATTTCTCCATACGCACTTCTAGAAGACAGTCCCTGCACAGATGCCAGCCTCACTACGGACACCGCTGGGCAGCTCTGCGAGGTCGTACCTCATGTGGGTCTTGAGCGCTGAGGGCTGCGAGAACTTGGCGCCACACTCGGTGCAGGCATAGGGCCTGTCGCCCGTGTGCGTGCGCTCGTGCAGCCGCAGCGCCGTCTTGGAGCTCAGGCCCTTGCCGCACTGCCCGCAGCGGTGCCGCTCGCCCCCGCCCTCATGCACCTGCACCACGTGCCGCTTCACATCTTTCTTGCGCTTGAACTTCTTGCCGCACAGCTCACAAGGGAAGTGGCGTTCGCTGCTGTGCACGTGGCGCTGGTGGCTCTTTAGGTTGCAGCGGTTGGCAAAGGTCTGGCTGCAGGTGTCGCAGCGGTACACCACCTCGGTGGCCACCCCATGGTGGTGTTTGCTGTGCTTCAGGAAGCTCTTCTCGTACAAAAACGCCTTATCGCAGATGGTGCACTTGAAGTTGCTCCTCTTCTTTTCCCCCTCTTCATCCTCCTCCTCCTCCTCTTCCTCCTCCACCCCTGCCTTTTGCAACACCTCCTTCACCTGGGCTTCTGCACAGCACCCCTCATTTTTTTCAACAGACTCCCCCTCTGCCCCCACACTATCGGAGCTTTGCTCCTGAAGACACCTGTCGTCTCCCAGCTCATCCTCTATACTGTTCTGCTGCTCCCGGAGTCTTCTTGTGTATTTCTTTTTAGGGATTTCCACAAAGACCTTCCTGCCAGCCAGCCTACCACTAGCTCTCCTGATTTTGGGGTAAGGAGGCTTAACTCCCTCTCTCTTCTTGTCTAGTTTCTCCTTGGGCTTCCTCAGCAGGGTATCTGATGACACACCATTGCTGACTCTCTCCACCGGGGTGGCTGAGGGCTCCACCAGGCCATTGGAGTGAAGGCCCTCTGTGGCCCCACTGGCCCTTGAGCCTGGACCAACACTGACTTGGGAGCCACTGCCTGCCTCGGCCTCCTGAGACTCTGAGAAATTTTGCAATTCTAAAAGTACAGACTCCAACATCTGTTTCTTTAACTGAAAACAAGTTTCTGATAAGTCCAAACATTTCAGTTTTTCAGCCATTTCCAGCATTCGCTGCACCCTGTCTTCTTCTACCTGTACCTTTGCAGTGTAGACAAACTCGAGAAATGAGGCAAAGTCAACAACCTGCACTTCATTTAAGTAGACATTAGTCCTAGCACCATCCATACTCTTGTCATTAAGGAACATTTCCTTAAAAAACTTGCTGGTGGCTGCCAGCACTGCTTTATGGGCCACAAAGTCTTCGCGGACACCCTGATATTCCACACTGACCGTCACATCACACAAGTGACCAAGAAGCCGAAGCTCATGCATTTCATGTAGAAGGTTCAATGGGGAGGACTTGGATTCCAGCAGAACTGCACCACTTTCCATCTTTCTTCTTGCTAAAAACAGCTTTGAAAACAAAAACAAGAATCATCTCATGTCGGAGCAACCAAAGAAATAAAAAGAGTAAAAATTATGAGGATTACTTCAGTTTTTGAGAAGATATAAACTCATTAACAACCTAGCTTTTTTCAAACCACATTTTACTTCTCAGCAGTTTTCTGAAGTGAACCTCCTGATGCACTTCCCTAAGATAATATTTGTAAGAAAAAATGGAGTATTGCTAAGATTTGCTCCAATGAGAAACAAATGATTAAAGTTATAATTAGGGAAATATATGAAAGCAGTGATTTGTTTATCAAGGTCACTAATTTGCTTACAGACATAAGCCTCAAAATTGTAATAGAATTTATGGCAACAATGTCTAGTTCTCTGATCAGGAGACCAAATAATTAAAACGAAACACATGGCCAACACCATTTGGGAGCAAACTGAAAACCTTTAGAAAATCCTTTCTGCCTTTAAAAACAACCAATTAACTACTTTGTATGAGGAAAACTTCGAAGAAAGAAGTTCACACTCCATCACCATTTATCACAGTCCAAACACCGCACAATTTGAATTTATGTTACTCTACTGGATGCAAGTTCCACAGTTTTTACAGGCTGTGCTAGTGTGAGCAAGACAAATCTAACTTCTCTGAGTCTGTTCCCTCCTCAGAGAAGGCTGTTGCAAGGTTCCCATGAGAGCAGCACAGCAAGTGCACCCAGCAGAGCCTGAAACCTCTGGCTACCTGTTATCCTGCTTCCCACGCACAGGTGAAGGTGCAGGTGAGATGCCCATTTCCCAGGTGAGGAACTAACCAGGTGAAGAGAAGTGGCTGGGTCAGATTTGAGCCTGGCCTGATGAGACTCTGGATTCAACTCAAACATCCCAACACACCCCTCGCTTCAGACTCCTCAAATGCAAAGGGCCATTGTTACCCTTGCCTCCTCCCAGCGCAGAGGGCATGCAGGTTCCACTGGACCCACCTGGGTCTCTGTGATAACCCCACCCCATCTTCATTTCTTCTGCTTTGCTGGCTCCACTCTCTCCACAGACTCGCTGAGTATGTGCTTTATCTTTAAAGTTCACCCCCGGGCGGCTCCTGTGGCTTAGTAGGGCACTGGCCCCATATACCAAGCCCTGGCGGGTTAGAACCCGTCTTGGCCAAACTGCAACAAAGTTCACCCCCAATCTTCTACTCCTGAATCTACCTTCCTCTTCCAAGTTCCACCCACCCTAACCATCCACCTTCCTCAGTCTCCTTCAACCAGATCTTAGATGTCATTTCAGAATCAACATGTCTAGAGCAAAAGTTGTAATTATTTTCCCTGAAAACTAGTTCCACTCTCTCCCTTTCTCCAGCCCCCGAAATAATACTGCTCCCACAAGCCAACACCCCCCAAACACAGGGCCTGCCCTTTGAGAGGCCAGCTGTAAACCCAGTCCCTTGAAGACTGAAGCAACGTCACCTGAAGGAGAGTCCACAAGCAGGCGCGGTGAAATACAAGGTATGCTGGGGGCGGAGGAGTCAGTGACCCCAGTCCCAGCCTGGGAATAGGCAGCTACCGAGAGCTTTCAGCCTGACGTGTGCGCTAGCCACCCGCCTCGACTTCCCCGAGCCTCTGCCAAGGGGCCTCGTACAGGCAGCCGGGCAGTGATGTCTCAGGTCATCAACAAAGCGGGTTCAGACCATGACGACAGGGCTATCTGCACCCAGTGACAGCTGCGTGCCCCACTGTCGTTCACTGGCCTCGCGGACGCCTCTCAGCGATGAGCATCTGAGCTAAAGCGGGCAGCCCTCGCGGCCCTGGGAACCGCTGTCCGCAGCCTCGCAGAGCACAGGACATGGCCTCCACCGGGCTCCAGGCTGCGGGCGTCCCCCCGGCCCTAACAGCGCCACCCCGCCGTAGCCGGCACCTTCGGCCCCTCGAAGGGCGATACGGAGAACAAACTGCTGCAACTAGAGTCAAGCCCCTCCTCGTCCGGACGTGCTGCCTCCCCGACTCCGGCATCGGGGCCGCGTGGATCCGGCCTGTCCCTGCGGCCCTGGGCCGTCCCCACCACCCAGGCCCCACAACCCCAAGGCCTGCCGCTCCTCGGAACAGTTAGCACGCGCGGACAACTGGGAGGCGAGGGGTCGGGCCGGGCCGGGCCTTGCAGGGCGCGCACTCACCTCCCAGCCCGCCGGGCCGCCGCCGACGTCCGCTGCACTAGGCCGGTAGGAACCGCCGGCCCGGCTGGGCGGGACGCGGCCCGAGCGCGGGCGCCGTCGATTGGTCGCCTCAGGCCCCGCCCCCCTACCCGCCCCGCCCTACTGCTGGCGGGGCCCGGGAGAGCCTGCGCCCTCACGCCAGGCTGCGCAGGCCACTCTGGAGGAGTTACGCGATCTGACGAGGCGGCGCTGCGACCCGCCTGGCCAGGCCGGATTGCGTCACCTGTCGCGAGGCAAGGCGTGCACCGGGGCTGGAGACCGCGGCGTCTGCGCTGCGGTACGCAACTGGGGGCAGGGGCTGGTCTCTAAGGTCTCGTGAGCGCTGCTCGCCGTGACCCCCTTTCTGTGGAGTCCCGGCGTCAGCCGCGCGCTGGATGTGGTTGTCGGCTCACTGCCTGAGGCTGTGTTTTGCTGGGAGCGGCGCAGGCTTATGACCCCAAGCCGCATCCATAGGCACCGCGGCCGCTCTTCGGACCACCGTGGGAGGATGAGTGCGGGCAGTCACGCTTCACAGCTACTGGGCCGCGGCCGGCGCGGGGCCTCTGACCGCTGTTGCGGAGCCCTGGCTTGCGGTGTGGCGCGGGTCTATGCGGGGACCTGGCCCTACCGGGCCTCTTCGTGCGCGGCTTAGCATTTCCCGGAGCCCCAGCCCAGACAGGTGGTCGTTTGTCGGTTAGGGAGCGTCCGCGGAGACCCATCGTTTCTTGAGCTGAAATTCAGTCTGTGCCCTAAGATCTTCGGACCCTTGGGGTTGGAGGCTTGCTATGTCCGCCAGTCCTTTTTCAGTATTAACTAAATCCCCGCCTTGAATTACAGTTGCAGTATTGATCATGTTTGGGGATTGTAAGGACAACTACAAATTAAAAATAAAAGGTTTTATCCTTTTTGCTGAATATGAGAAATTTTCCTCCCTTTTTTCCCCTGATCATTTATTTTACAAAACCAGTAATTACTGTTAAGAACTTCAACCTCTTGGAAATGTATATAAATCCTTTTAAAGACTCGGTCTTTTTGTTCCCTTTAAGAGCTCTCTGGGACGTGGGAGCCATCTCTGAAAGGTGAAGGTAGACAGTTTCCTAGTTTGGGCAGGAGGATAAGAGCCTAACTTCGGTGGACCCCTCCCTCCAAATTGCAAAACTACAGCCTGTCGAAGATATGAATTTATTTGTCCTTTGGAACCGGTAATCACCCCAATTACTAGGTAAAGGTAGAATAAAGTATGTGAGATGAATAGAACTAGTAAGTTCTCCTACATGAGGACTAGTTATTTTATCTTGAAAACATGTAATAGGCTCAGTGCCTGTGGCTCAAGTGGCTAAGGCACCAGCCACATACACTTAAGGTAGCGGGTTCGTATCCAGCCCGGGCCGCCAAACAACAGTGATGGCTGCAACCAAAAAAAAACCCAGCCAGACGCCTGGCCGTCGCCTGTGGTCCCAGCTTCTTGGGAGGTGAAGGCAGGAGACTCGCTTGAGCCCAGGACTTGGAGGTTGCTGTGAGCTGTGATGCTACGGTACTCTACCCAGGGGGACAGCTTGAGGCTCTGTCTCAAAAAGAAAACATGTAATAGATTGTATCTGCTTGGGTATACAAAAGAGAGCTTTCTGTCTTAGCAATCTCTTACTTAGCAAATTGCCTGTGATGTCATCACATTCTGGTTTAATACTGATTCAGTTCAGCAGTACATGCTAGCAGTTCCAGCCGCTCAGGAGGCTGAGGCAGGAGGATGACCTCAGGCCTGTGTGAAGACCAGCCAGGGCAGCATAGCAAGACCACCTCTGGAGAAGATTTCTAGGTTAGGAGATTCTTTTTATTAATTATATTTCCCCAGTGGAAGCCAGGTTCCTGCACATCATAGGTGCTCAATAAATACTTGAAAATTAAATAGTGATAGTCATCTTTGCTTAGGCAGACTCTTCATATCTGTATTCCATGAATGCAGGAAATTGGAATGAATGCAGTTTTAACCTGTGGCTAAATCATTTTTCATTTTATGAATTTATTTTGCATTACGAAAAGGTGACCTGCATCCTTATTTACTTCAGCATTGATCATTTGTGTGTTTCTTTTGAAGAAATTTATATTTAGATCTTTTGCCCATTTTTAAATGGGATTGTCTTGTTATTTATTTTTAAAAGTTTTTTATATTCCAGATAAAGCCCCCTATCTGATACATGATTTGTAAATATTTTCTATAATTCCTTAGGTTTTAAATATTTTCTATCATTTTTAGTGCTGCTACTGGTGCTGGAAACACCTGCGGGGAGCTGGCATCTTTGAAGCATACGATTTTAAAATTTTGATGAAGTCCAGTTTAACTACTTTTTTTTTTTTTATTGCTTATGCTTTTGGTGTCATAGTTAAGAAACTATTGCCTAATTCAGGGTTATGAAGATGTGTTTCTATGCTTTGTTCTGAGTTAACTTTTGTATATGGTATAAGATAGGGTTCCACTGCAAAACTGGCAGGACAACAGCTACATATCCAGGGCTTCTCATTGGTGTGGATGCACATGTGCCTGCTTAAACCACACTGTGTCACAGGAAGGACTTTGCTGGGGGAGGGGTATTCTTTTCACACCCCCAGATGACAAGACACTTGACACTCTTGTCAGACAGCTCTACACAGGCTGCCTGTGCTGAGGAGGATCTCTGTCCCCTCGGTGGTCTCCCCATGGGCCTGGTGGGAGTAGAGGAGAGGACATTCCAGCCACCTTTACACCTGGGTTTTCCAGTTGGTTTTGCTACTGTTGTTGGAAGCACCTGGGGGCAGGGGCCTGGAGCTGGCATTTTCATCCCCACCTGAGAGCTGAGTCATGAGACTTAAACAGGCTTCCTCAAAAAGGAAGGCAACTCTGTCCAGTGTGTCTCAGTTGTGCCCTCCCTGGGGCAACTCCCTCCTACCTCCACTCCTGTTTTCATGCTGGGTTCCACTGGGCCATTCTGATGTGGACCTTTAGGCACCCATCCAAGAGCTGGCTCCCTGCCAATGAGTTCTGTGCTTACACATACTATAGTTTTTGCCAGAGACATTACACTTGGTGAAGAGTTGCTCAGTCAGCTTTTTCCATCCCTGGACCACAGACTCATGAGGCTGCACCATTTTTATGTATCTGGTGCTGCAGACCCAGCCTCAAATCCCAGCCTTGCGTCCTTCCTGTATTTCTTCAGAAATATCCTACAGTCTTTGTCCACGTGTCTCTTGGCTGCCTGTCTCATTCAGGGCAACTTGTCGGGTTCAATCTCAATTTCAGAAATGTAGGCAAATTCCAGAAATGAGGTTGGAGTTTGGAGGATGGAAACCAAAGTACAGTTAGACTAGATTACATCCCTGCAAGACCGTAGGTGAGTGGACCATTGACATATCTGCTCTAGAATACTAGTTAGTGGCAACACTGGACCAAGATAGGGATTACTTTTGACACAAGATTGTGAACATATCCCTTAGATCTTGTTTACTGAAAGATTTTGGTTTGATTTGCTTGACAGCAGATAGAACTATGGGCTGATTGTGGTTTCTTCTATTGGCTTTACCTGTCATACAGATTCACACGATTCTTCCTCTGCTTGCCAAACTATGGGGAGCACACCTGCAGTCTTTATGGCCATAGCAACATGATTTCCAGGTCTCTAGAGGTATCAATGTTTAGGAAATTGGTGGCAGGAGCTCTATCTAAGCACTAATAAAGGAGTTGGGAAAAGATCATTTACCATTAAAAAGCTGCAGACGCTTCTTAAAGATCTTCCTAAATCATCTTAGGATGGTTGTGGACTGAATCATTTTTTAATTGGGGTAAAATATCCATACTACAAAAATTATCAGTTTAACCACCTTTAAGCATACAGTTCAGTGATATTAATTACATTCACAATGTTGCACAATCTTCACCACCATTTGGGATATTGTCATCATCCTAAACAGAAACACTACCCAATAAACAATATCTCCCCATTCACCCCTCTCCCTGGTCGCTATGAATGTGCCTATTGTAGGTACCTCATATAAATGAAATTGCATGTCTCCTTTTGTATCTGCTTTCCTTCACTTAGCATAATGTTTCAAGGTCCATTCATATTGTATTAATAGCATGTATCAAAATTTCATTCCCTTTTGAGGTTCAGTAATACTCCATTGTATGTACATACCCCGCTTTATTTACCTGTTTATTGATATTTGGATTGCTTCCATTTGGGGGCTATTGTGAATAATGCTCTTACAAATATTAGTGTGCAAGTATGTTTGAGTTCCTGATTTTAGTTCTTTTAGGTATATGCCTAGAAGTAGAATTGCTAGATTAGAATATAGAATTGTGGTAATTCTATGTTTAACTTTTTGAGGAGCCATCAAACTGCCTTCCACAGCAGCTGCACCATTTTTCATTCCCAGCAGTTAAGCACAATGATTCCAGTTTCCCCACATCCTTGCCAATGAACTGAAACATTTTAAAGCAAAGGATTCATATGCATATGCAGAGTTGTCAGAAAAAAATTCTATTTATCAAAAATCTCAGTTAAAAAAAGAAGAGTACTCAGTCTTTAGGATAAGTCCACATGTCTCAAGAAAACTCTATATTACAGTTCAGATAGGAAATGAGAATAATAATAAATTTCACCTTATTTTGTAAAGAGTTTAGATTGTATTACAAGTTAAAAACACATATATCCTCTCACATGAGCATCGAATTTGGATGACTTTATCTGCCACAAATCATTTTCATTCAGCTTTGCTTAAAAATAGAATGTCAAAAATCAGTGATTGTTTAATAGAAGAATTTCAAATAAAACCTTGTTTCAGAACTGCTGCAGTCTTGCTCTATCACTATCAAGGATCACGTGTTTACAAGAGCACCTGAAGTGTTTGTTATCAAGCAAGACCTTGCTGCTCAATCCACATAGAAGCCAATACCATGGCGCTTAAGGAGACATGAGGAAATGCTCAAATCTGTCAGCCTGAGCTTCAGGCTGCTACATGTTTTGTAGGCAGAGAGTCAGAAGGCATGATCTCGCTGGATCATGCAATGGGGATGATGTCAGAGCTCAGTATGTCTGGATGAGGGATCCTGTGGCGAGGTGCTGGCTTCTTAATTTGGTCTTATTCTTTGGTTCCAGCACTTAGGTTCTACCTGTAGTTGCAGGCTTGGTTCATCTGGGCATGCTTGGGATACATGCAGACTGGTGGTTCATAGCAACTGAACCCACAATTTTGTTGCATAAGTGTTCAACTAGATTGGTCTGATTCCAAGGGGTTACATATTTAGAAGGTGTTAAATGTCTAAGGAGAACATAAAAGCAAAAATACTGGAGAAGATCAGTTAAGGTTCAGTGTTCTGATTACATCAGCTAGCATTGAGTGTTGAAAAGACTGCTTTTGGGGCAGCGCCTGTGGCTCAAAGGAGTAGGGCGCCGCTCCCATATGCTGGAGGTGGCATGTTCAAACCCAGCCCTGGCCAAAAACTGCAAAATAAATAAATAAATAAATAAAAAGAAAGAATGATGTTTAAAAAAAAAAGAAAAGACTGCTTTTGTTAGGTGTCAAAATAGCTGTAATGCCTGACCAAGTGAAGAAACAGCATATGATTATCATAAATTCTGTTCTATTCTGTTCCCCTTAGGAATGCTACAGCGATTTGCAAACACTATCAGGTTTTACAGCAGAAAGTACATTAAGCTAATTCAAAAAACCTCTGGAATTCAATAAGGAAAAAAGCCACTAACAGCTGGATACCTAACTAGCAAAGAATATGAACAGACAGTTCACATAAGAATGTGAATGACAGACTTCACTGACAATGAAATACTATAAAACAATGACCAACTAATATCTATGTCAAACTGACCAAAAAAGTTTAAACATAATATTTGATGCGGCAAAACTGTGAGGGAGAAATGCAATCTCAGAGCAGTTAGGGAAGCTGGGTACAGTGGCTCAGGCCTGTAATCCTAGCACACAGGGAGGCTAAAGCAGAAGGATTGCTTAAGACTAGGAACTCAAAATCAGAGCAGTTAGGGAAAAAATTAAATATTAAATGACCGTGTAACTATCCTACCCTTTAGTCATCCAGAAGACGCACACAGAGTGCATGAGTGCACTTATATTAGTAAAACTTTGGAAACAAGCTGCTTATTCATAAGGAGAATTTGATATATTCATACACTAGAATATACACTATGTGATCATTAACCGTTTAAAACCTGTTTAAGTGGCTCAGCACCCATAGCACAGTGATTATGGCGCCAGCCACATACACCAAGGCTGGCAGGTTGGAACCTGGCCGGGCCAGCTAAAACAACAATGACAACTGCAACAAAAAAATACCTGGGCGCGCCTGTAGTCCCAGCTACTTGGGAGGCTGAGGCAAGAGAATCGCTTAAGCTCATGTGTTTGAGGTTGCTGTGAGATGTGATACCACATACTCTACTGAGGGCTGAGGGCTACATAGTGAGACTCTGTCTCAAAATAAATAAATAAAATCTGTTTAAGAACTTGGAGAAATGTTTACATATTATAAGTAAAAGCTCTAATATTTTACCCAAGGTCTGATCTGATTTAAAAATAAATCCATAGAAATAGGTTGGAAAGAAATGTATCATATTTTTTTCTTTTTAATTTATTTATTTTTGAGACAGAGTCTATGTCGCCCTCAGTAGAGTGCTATAACATCATAGCTCACAGCAACCTCCAATTCCTGGGCTCAGGCGATTCTCTTGCCTCAGCCTCCCAAGTAGCTGGGACTACAGGCGCGCGCCACAACGCCCGGCTATTTTTTGTTGCAGTTTAGCCGGGTCGGGTTTGAACCCGCCACTCTCGGTATAAGGTAGCCGGCGCCCTACCCACTGAGCAACAGGCACTGCCCATTCTTTTCCCTTTTATTATGTACAATTATGCACAATTGCAAAGATGTGGCATCAAGTAGGTACCAATCAAATCAGGAACAGAGAAAGACATCAAATTCTAAACCGCACCAGGAGTCAGGCAACAACACAATCACCACTGGGCGCCCGCCCCGCCCTCCACCTGCCGCCGACTCTCAGGCCGGGCCCCACCCAACATGGACTCCCGCGGGCGGGGATGGAGGCGCAGGCTCCACCGTCCTCGCTGCCCATTGGCTGTCGTGGAGTCCAGCCTCTCCCCGCCGGGCCGCTAGGCTCGCTCCTTCAGTGCTGGTTGGAGACGCAAGGCGGAGCTGAGGCTGGTGTGAGCCACCGGCTGGCAGGCAGCCCTCCCATTGGTCCTGAGAGGTCTCAGGGGAAAGACTTCAGCGATCCTGGCGACCGGGACCTGCGCGACGCGAAACCTCGGCGACCTGGTGTTTGGCTGGTGGCGGCGGGGCCAGGGTTATGGGTTCGCCGCTTCCTGTGCAGAGCAGCTGCCAGTCTCAGCGTTCCCGCTCGGCTGTCCAGCCAACTTTCAGTCTGCACGGCCCGGCGGAAGCAGCCTCTCTACCCCCGGGCGCTCTGGGTTCGGAGAGTCGCTTAGAGTGTGGCATCCATGTCGTGGGGGCTTCGGCGCCCAAGCCAGGGAAAGCAGCCCGCAGAGGGATCCAGGCCGCTCCTGCTGGACCTCGGTGGGGAGAGGACGCCCCGGCAGGGGTATCGGCTTTCCCGGGAAAGGACACCGCCTCCTTCTCGTGGGCGGATTCCAGGACTCTAAAATGCTGCAAAATAGGTTATATTCCAGGTCAAATTAAGCATATTTAGGGCAGCTTAGGGGTCAACGCGAGAGTATGGGTTTCAGCACATCACACATCTTTAACTGCCTTAAATCTGGACAAATTATTTCAACTTTAAGGTAAACTTTCTTCACAAGGTTTATTGGTGATTTTTAAGATGTGTATTTTTTATAATACCCTAATGTGCCCCAATGAAGGATCTACGTGCAGACTTATCGACTTATCCACTTCTCTGTTGCTCGGGTCAGGCTCAGGTCAGGCTCAGGTTGGGCTGTTCTGTATGTAGCTCGGCCACTCCTTCAAAATCCCTGCAACTGGAATGTCCTTCGCTTCTGGTTCCAAAAGCACATTACTAATTTTTTAATGACATGTGCACACTGTATAAAAAACGTAGTCAAAGAAGACATACAACAGCAAATGCCTTGTCCCAACGTTAAAACCCTGGAAGCCAATCTCTAAAGTCAGCTGTCTTTAAGTTTTTGCCAATCCTTCAAAAAAGTCCATGCATACATAGTAAGCCTATTGGAATGACATCTTTGTTTTTTTTTTTTTTAAAGCCAAAAACTCTTAATTACCTCATCTGTAAAATGAAGTTAAAAACAGTGCAAAGCACCTTGCGCAGCTCCTGAGAGGCTGTGTGGGCCGACTGTGGTAGTTGTAGTGATAATGTTCTGCAAGAGTTTGAACTTTGCTATTCTGACTACCAATGAAATCTCAAAGATTATTTTGTGGCATTCATATCACATACAGATCTGCCCCTTGTTTTCAAAACTACAGGATAATCCCTCCTATTTACTCTTATCGGTTGTCAATTTAGACTGTCATTATTATCACAAAGAATGCTATGGAGAACTATTGTATAAAGATTATGGTATGTATATGGGCAATTGCAACTGTAGAATACACAGAGCAATGGGGTCGTAGGGGTCAGGGCATGCGACTTCTAAATGCCACTCGTGTCTTGGCCCCAGGAGTCCATGTTGCATCTGCTGAGGGCACACTTGGCCCCTGCTTTTTCTGTTCCCTTCTGCTTTTGAGGCTGTTCTGCAGATGCTGGTGTGAGATTGTCACGCTTCCCCCATTTGCAACCAGGCCCTTTAAGGGAGAAAGCTTACACCAGATTTACTTTAAGAAACTGAGAATTAGTAACAATTAGAAAGCCAGCCATCACCCCTGAAGGGAGATAGAGGAGCTCCCTCCTTCTCACACACTTCCTTGTGTGGACTTGGAACTAAATTTCATACGGTAACTCAGCAAATTAATAGCTATGACTCGGTTCCCTAAATTGTCGTAATAGCAAGTAACCTTACATTGAGCTTACGGTAAGTAGTCACTGTTTTGATCCCTGTAATGGTACAAATGTTTGTCCCATCTAAATTCATGTTGAAATTGAATCCTTGGTGTGGTGATATTGAGAGGTGGGGCTTTCAGAGATTATTAGGTCTTGAAGGATCTGTCCTCATGAGTGAATTAATGGGCTAGAGGTATGTGTGAGGCTGGCATGAGGCTTTTGGCTTTATAAGAAAAGGAAGAGAGACCTGCGCTAGTATACTCAGTTTCCTCACTCTGTGATTCCCTAAGCTGCCTAGGGACCCTGTGGAGAGTCCCAGCCAGCAGAAAGACTCACCAGATGTGGCTCCTTGACCTTGGACTTCTTAGCCTCCATAACCATTAAGAAATAAATTCCTCTTCTTTATAAGTTAAAAAATGCCACTTTCCCTCAGAAGAGTTTGTGCCTATCAGTACTCTCTAACAAGTATGCAGGAAAGTTCCTTTTCCTGGGTCCTGGCAGCACACAGTACAGAGGTACATCATCACTAGGATAAAAGAGAAGTGGTGACTCCTGTCAGTTGTACAGCTTTGCAAGTTGTGGAAAGGTCCATCAAACTGCTCTGCATGTTAGAAGGGAGTTGATATTGGCACCCTTAACCATAAGACCCAGAGGATGGGCACACAGGCCTGGGTTGAGTCAGCCCTGTGTGCATCAGTGCCACCAAGAACACAATTTCCTTTTCCTCTATGCTTTTCATTTCTGATTGCTGGGCCCAGTTCCTGAACCAGCCACTGTTGTAAAGGCAACAGGATTACTCTGACTGACAGGGAAAAAGTGAGATTCCAGAGAAATTGCCACAACATCCACTATAGTGCTTTCATTTAAAAAATGAAGTTAGGATGAGCTACAGTGATGCCATTGCACTCTAGTTGGGGTGACAGAGTGAGACTTTACCTTAAAAAAAAAAAAAAAAAAAAAAAAAGGGCAGCGCCTGTGGCTCAAAGGAGTAGGGCACTGGCCCCATATGCCTGAGGTGGCGGGTTCAAACCCAGCCCTGGTCAAAAACTGCAAAAAAAAAAAAAAAAATACTGTCTGTATCAATAGGTTATCTATATTTCTATAATTGCATGCATGAGTCCTTTTTCGAACTTTCCACTTCACTAAGGCTTTTATGGTTTTATAGAGGCTCTTACTTTTTATCGATTCATATTTTTTAGAGACAAGGTCTTACTCACTATTGCCTAGGCTGAAGTGCAGTGGCCTTGTCACAGCTCACTGCATCCTTGAACTCTTAGGCCCAAGCCATTCTTGCTTCATCCTCCAGGGTAGCGGGGACTATAGGCTCATTCCACAATCCAGCTAGAAACTCTTTAACTGGTAAAAAGAAATTGTCTTTGTCCTATGTAGCAAATATTTTCCCCAGTTTGCTGACATCCTTCAGGATACTATAAACAATTTTCTACCACATGCCCATGCCCAACCCAACTCCTTCCTGTCACATGGGTCTGGCAGTGAGTGGTCACAGGATTGTTTCTCTTGGTTGTCTAAATAGGGATGAAATTAGGATGAGGTGAGTGGCACATCTAAGGCACATAGTATTTTTTTTTTTCGAGACAGACTCTCATTCTGTTACCTGGGTAGAGTGCTGTGGCATCATAGTTCACAGCAAGCTCAAACTCCTGGGTTTAAACAATCCTTCTGCCTTAGCTTCCCTAGTAGCTGGGATTACAGGTGTCTGCCACAGCATCTGACTAGTTTTTCTATTTTCAGTAGAAATGGGGGTCTCACTCTTGCTCCGGCTAGTCTTGAACTCCTGAGCTTAAGCAATCTACCTTCTTTAGCGTCCTAGAGTATTGAAATTACAGGTGTGAGCCACCATGCCCGGCCTCATTCCCTAACTTCAAAGCTTTGTGAAAACCTTTGCCTGATTGACCTGTAATCTCAGGAATGATGGCATAGAACTGGGGTCAAATGGGGGCCCTTATCTGTTTCTAAGTCCCACCTGCCTACTTGAGCCCAGGACCCCAGGCTGCTCCCACTGGCCTGCTCCAATCACCATGCCCTTACTGGCTGGGTAGGGCTGGCCCCAAGAAAGGCTGCCTCAGGGAGCTCTGGCCTAGGGACTGGACCTTGGGAGCAGTATACTGGACAAAATGTGAGTGGTTTTCCTTGGGTGGGAAACACCACTGGCAGAGACAAGCTTCCTGGCCAGTGCCTGGCCACCTTGTCTAGATGTGTCCTGTAGGCAGAAGGAATATGACCTGCACATTTATCTTTCTTGCCTTCCCAGATGGCAAAGGAGAGTCCAGGGCTGGGTGCGCACCTGTCCCACCTTTCCAGGTGTACCTGTCTCACTTCTGTGGGAGGCCAGGAATGTGGTCAGGGCCAGCCACATGCAATGGATAGGTGGGCACTGGGGACACAGTGCATCCTCCTCTTGGCTACCCTGCCCACATGGAGGTCTGGCCTGAACTGGGAGGGAGGGGAAGAGTCTTCCCCAGGTGTCATCCTCCCTCCATTGCTTGCCTTCTCTTCTTGTACCTGACCTCTACACTGGTGTTGCCTCTGAAGATCCTACCCAGTTGTTCCTAGGCTGTGCCCACCTGCCCTTGAGTTTTTCCTCAAAATCTACCTTTCTATAGGCCTCCTAGGCCTGTGTTCAAAGTGACAGTCTTGTGGTGCCTTGTCCCTTACCCGGATCCATTTCATCCTTGCAGGCATTACCTTCTATATCCATTGTCCTTATTTGTTGGGCTTGTTGTATGGTTGCTTGGACCAGAATGTGACCCCATGAAGCAAGGTCTTGATTACACGTGTTCTGTTCTCACAGCTGATGCCAGATGGTGAGCCATGGGTGCAGGAAGCCTACTGCACAGATGCTGGCCACTGGGACCTGGGGCCTCTGTAGGTGTACAGTGCCCCCCACGCCCCACCCAGAGAGGCAGGAGGTCCCACCCTCCTCCTCTGATCTGGGGGAAGAAAGAAGGGTGGAGGCAGGAAAGACAGACACTGGCCTAAAGAACAACCACCTTCATCTTCCACTTTCAGCATTTTTAAAGGTTTTGTTGAATGGCTGGGAATTCTGGCTGGGGGGTTCCGTCACCAGACCATCAGAATTGAGGACATAATGCTTTGCTGCCAAAATCCAGCTTTTTGGACAGACATTTCTGAACTCTCTGTGCAGTTTCTCCTCTGCAGAGGGACCGGGCAGGAGGTTGGGGCTGAGAAGCAAGAGGAGCAGGGGAGGATAGCCAGAATTCTGGAAAGTCCCCGAAGCCTGCATGTGTCTCTGTCATTGCTAAGATTCAGGACAACCAGCAAAATACATGTATTAATTTTACTCTCACTGTTGAAGGTATGCACTGCTTTCTGCGCATTCCAATGGCTAACAGAGCCATATTTGAAAATATCTTAAGTCTCTTCGATAAACCAAACAAGAACGTACACTGGGGGAAAGAATCCCTATTCAATAAATGGTACTGGGAGAACCGTATATCCACATGTAAAAGACTGAAACTGGACCCACACCTTTCTACACTCACAAAAATTGATTCAAGATGGATAAAGGACTTGAATTTAAGGAATGAAATGATAGAAATCCTCAAAGAAAGCACAGGAAAAACACTGGAAGATATCGGCCTAGGGAAAGACTTTATGAAGAAGACTGCCATGGCAATTGCAACAACAAAAATAAACAAATGGGACTTAAGTAACTGAAAAGCTTATAGCTAAGGAGACACCAACCAAAGCAAATAGACAACCTACACAAAGGATATTTGCATATTTTGAATCAGACAAAAGTTTAGTAACTAGGATCTACAGAGAACTCAAATTAATCCACATGAAAAAAGCCAATAATCTCATACATCAATGGGGAAGAGAGATGTACAGAACCTTTTCTAAAGATGACAAATGGCTAGCAAACATGAAAAAAATGCTCATCATCACTAATTATTAGAGAAATGCAAATTAAAACCACCCTGAGATGTCATCTAACTTCAGTAAGAATGGCCCATATCACAAAAATCTCAAAACTGCACATGCTGGCATGGATGTGGAGAGAAAGGAACTCTTTGACACTGCTGATGGGACTGCAAACTGGTACAACTTTTTTGGAAGGAAGTATGGAGAAACCTCAAAGAACTCAACCTATTCCTCCCGTTTGATCCTGCAGTCCCATTACTGGGCATCTATCCAGAAGGAAAAAAATCCTTTTATTATTAAAGACACTTGTACTAGACTATTTATCGCAGCTCAATTTACAATCAAAATGTGGAAACAACCTAAATGCTCCTCAACCCAGGAATGAATTGACAAGCTGTGGTATATGTATACCATGGAATACTATTAATCCATTAAAAAAATTGGAGATTTTGCAGCATTTGTACTAACCTGGATGGAGGTGGAACACATTATTCTTAGTGAAGCATCACAGGAATGGAGAAGCATGAATCCTATATATTCAACTTTGATATGAGGACAATCAATGACAATTAATGACATGGTGGGAAGGTGGGGGAAAGGGAGAGCAGAGAGTAAGGGGTGGGGGAAAGGAAAAGAAAAAAAAATAGTGACTAATTCTCACATAAGTTGGATTTAATTTTGACCAAAGTACAGTATTTGAACAATAATTTTTAATTCAACTTGTTAATATGTCATTTAGGATATTGCATCCTCATTTATAAGTGAAATATATTTGTAATTTCCCTTTATAATAATTTATTTTTTCCAATTTCAATATCAGGTATATCCAGATGAAGTAGAATGAATTTGAAGTATTTCTTCTTGTTTTTTTTTTAAGAGATAGAGTCTCACTTTGTCGCCCTTGGTAGAGTGCCTTGGTGTCACAGCTCACAGCAACCTCCAGCTCTTGGGCTTAGGAGATTCTCCTGCCTCAGCTTCCCAAGTAGCTGGGACTATAAAGTGCCCACCACAACACCCAGCTATTTTTTTTGTTGCGGTTTGGCCAGGGCTGGGTTTGAACCCACCATCCTTGGTATTTGGGGCTAGCGCCCTACTTACTGAGCCACAGGTGCCGCCCCCATATTTCTTCTTTTTCTATTGTCTGTAAGACCTGGCATGATCTGCTTCTTGAAATTATCTTCTATTTTTATTTATAAATATTAGTTGTCTATTTTTTGAGACTTTGGAAAACAAACAAAAAAACCCCAAAGAAATGTAAGTTCTATGATCTAGCCTTTGTCTTTTTCTATTCAGAAAATAATGTCTGACAGGATTAATGATTGTTTCTGTAATCTATAGTCAGATGTACCTTTGGGAAAAAAAATTGGCCTATGAGATATGGAATTCAATATTCAAAGATTAATTAGTAGCTCTATCAAATCAAGCAAGGAATTAGAGAAACAATTAACTCCAAAATAATATTACTTTAAAATCCATATAAAAACTGCTTTTCCAGAGAAGTGTTATCTGCTTTATGACAATTGCAGAGATGCTAAAGATCTCTGTCTCTTTGGGGGAGGCATAGATTCCATTTATGTCTGTTTATCTACCATGTTGTGTATTAATCAGAAATCTTTCTGTACCTTTGCATGTGCTATTTGTGCAGCTTGAGCTTTTTTTCTCTGCTTAGTTTGATAAATTGTACATTTTGTTGGTTCAAAAAAAATTAGAAAATATCTCAAGTCTTACCTGAAAAGACACATTACAGCATAATAAGGTTTATAAATTTGGCTAAGACAATACGGTACATCAAGTACAGATCACAGAAATTAAGATTTGTAATCCTGGGTGAAAGCACTGTGAGGACTAACCTCAAAGAGAAGGTCAATTGCATTTTTTTTCTGGTCTACAACAAACAGGAAAAGGTTGTCAGGTAGAAAAAAGGAGTAGCCATTTCCCTTTCTCTGTGCTTCACTCTCTTGAGTTTACTTCTCTAAGTCCCTGGGTCTGCTCTTCAATTCAGAGGTAACCCAGTGGTCAGGAGAAGGTAACAGCAAGGTCTGTTGGCTTCTTTGGTTTGAATTTGATGAAGGCCACTTTGGTGGGGGAGGAGTTGGGCAGAAGCAGAAGGCAGAGGTGGTGAGATCCCAGGAGTGGTGAGAGGCAGGAGCTGAGACCTAGGGGAGGAGAAGATCAGAGTGGCTTGGAGGATTCTGGCTAAGGAGCAAGCAGTAGGGGGCAGGGGATGAAATGTACAATGAGAAAAGCTGAAAGGTCCTTGTGAGCCATGTTAATTCAGATTTAGATATTCTCAGACACTAGGAAATGAAGAATCTTCTGGATTTGGCTTGTTTGAAACTGAGAAGGCATATGCCTGTTTCTGCTGACTTGGAGACAATCTGGAGTGAGGGTAAGAAGCCCTCTGTTCTGAGGTGTCTCTGGCCAATGTGATTCAGACTACGCAGGAGTTCATGTCAAGCTCTCTCAGTTACTGAGACCTGTGCCCACTGAGGTGAGGATAGTGCTGTTCCCCCAAACAGCCTGGGAGAGGTGTGGGGTAAGAAGATTCAATGCCCAGCAGCTTCTCCCTCCAAACCACTCTTTGCACAGATCCCTTGCTCCTGCCACTCCTTTCTCCTTCCTTGTGGGTCTTCCTGCAGGACAGTGTTGGGATCTCTCTCAGACAATCTACATGTTGCTTTAGAGCCTCACTTTGCTTCTCACACACATTTTACTATTGTCTCAGCTTGCTATGCAAGGTCTGTATAGCTCCTTTGGCCATTCTTTAGATGTGGCTTTGACAAGGCATTTACTTAAAATAAATACAGTCAGCCTATTGCAAATCTTTTCCTTACTTAGGATAATTGCTACAACATATGGCACATACCCCAAGTAGATAATGGCTTAAAACAAGATTTCTCATTTTAAAAGAAATACTGCAGTAGGTGAACTGGGGCTATTTTGGTGGTTTCACATTCACCAGGGACCCAGGCTCCTATAGGATTCTACCTTGAGGGTGTAGCTGAGCTGTCCTCATGGCCCAAGACTCAGCCAGTGGTCTAGCCACCATAATTGCTTCCCAGAAGCAGGACAGAGGTCGTGAGATGGTCTACTGAAGCAAGATTCCCATCTCCTTCTACTTCATTGGCCAGAACTGATGAAGAGGAAACAGCTATGCCACGGTACACATCAGGACTCTTTCGATCTCAAATTTTCCCATTCTAAATTCCTAATTCACACCTTTGCAGCAAATCTAGCACTCTTATCAAAGAGAACTGGGGAAGCCATGGGGTGACAAGATGTCATCTATTGGTTCAAGGATGATGGAACCTTCTGCAGGGTTTTCTATTCTATTAGAGAAATGCAATTAGGTTGGGTTTCAGGGTTGATAAAAGTAGTTTCTAATTCTGATGCTCTTCCCCCACCCCAGCATCAGTGCTTCTTCCTTCTAGAATCAGTGCTCAGGGACTTTCTCTTATTTTCTTTTAGAGGGAGGGTATTGCTCTGTCACCCAGGCTGTAGTGCAGTGACACAGTCCTAGCTCACTGTAGCCTCGAACTCCTGGGCTCAAGTGATCCTCCTGACTCAGCCTTCTTAGTAGCTGCGACTGTAGGCATCTGTTCTCATACCAAGTTAATTTTTTAAAAAATTTTCTAGAGATGAGGTTCTCACTCTGTTGCCTAGGCTCACTTTCTCTTTATAAGAAAGTTCAATATGACTCATTTGTAAGCAGTTTAGTCTTTCATCTGTTTTCATCATTCAACTTTTTTTTTTTTTGGCCAGGACTGGGTTTGAACCCGCCACCTCCGGCATATGGGGCCAGCACCCTACCCTTTCCATCATTCAACTTTTAGCTAAGGTACTAAGGTAGGACAGAGATTAGGTGATTCTGATGTATCCTAAAGTGAATTACACATTAGACAACTAGAATGGTTTTGAAAAATGCCAACACACAGCACTCCCTCAGAGATTTGGGGTAGCTAGTCTGGCGTGTGGTCTGGACATAGGCAACTTTCAGTGTCCCCAAGGATTCTAATGTGCAGAAGGCTGTGAGCCACAGTTCCAGGTCACCTGTGTGCATACCTATTGAACCTCATACCTGGACCTCATACCTCTGCAGAGGCTTTCTACTGGGCTTTTTGCCTTTAACCTTCCTTCTCCGCCTTCCTCAAAACCTAATCAAATACATCAGGCAAGGGGAAGAAATAACATTTGTATTACTATATTATTTGTTAGAATTTCCAGAATCAGGGGCTCCACTGGTCAAGTAGAAAAATACAAAAGTTTACTACTTTTAAAAGGAAACTATGACAAACAAGTATACTTAGGAATGGGGCACCTAGAACTTGAACAACTCCAATTCAGCCTCAGCACAGTGTAGTCTTGCAGTGCCCCTGCAATAACAGAAATGAACCTGTGTTTCCCACATCTGAGATTTGAGATCTGTCTCTACAGAGTTGGGGCTGAAGCAAAGAGACCTTTGTTGTCCCCACTAGTTGGCCCAGTCTTGGAACCGGAAGCAGTCACTTGCAATCTTCCACACAGAGTTGCTGGGTGAGGCTTGGGCAGTCAGGATGAAGTTCTGGTTGAAGTCCCGTTGTTTGTTGCCCTCAAACTTCACCGTTCCACAGATCACAACAAGGACTGTGGTCTGGCTTGGTGTGGCTTCATCATGAACAGGTTGGCAGTCTACCACATTAATCTGGAACTCACTGGAAGGCAACATTTCGAAAAACTCACTCAAAGATTCTTGTCCGGAAACAGCATTTCCATTCCAAACCAGGGTGGCTGTGCCCATATACAGGCGGGACAGCAAACGCCGCCGCTTATCCATGGTGGTATAGTAGACGTTGACAAACTCCTCGGCAGCTCGGCAGGCCTGATCCACATATGTCTTGAAATCCACGGAGGCCATCTCTGGTTCTGTGGGAGGAGGTCTCCACCAGGGTGTTTCTTCTGACTTGGGGAGCCAGGGGCTGTAGGACAGTAAGGGTGAAAAGAATCTACATGAATGCAAAGTTCATTCTGCTCTGACAATTGAACAATCCTCCTTTTCTACTGTAAAAGCCTGTGCTTGCTGATGGAAAAGAGAATATCACCACAGTGTACCTCCAATACTTAATTAAAAAGCTCAGTACCTCTGTGTTTAGAATATGATTAGTTCGCTGTTTTAAACTGGTGGAGCCAACAACTGTGGATACAAACTCACAAACACAGAGGGCCAATTGTGCTACGCCATTTTATATAAGGAAGTTGAGCACAGAAGGGATATGGTATCCACTAAAGATCTCAGAACCAATCCTGTGCAGATAAGGAGGGCCAACCATATTATAAATTTTGTTTGTTTTTTTTGAGACAAAGTCTCACTATGTTGCCCTCAGTAGAGTGCTGTGGTGTCACAGCTCATAGCAACCTCAACTTTTGGGCTTAAGCAATTCTCTTGCCTCAGCCTTCCAAGTAGCTAGGATTACAGGTGCCTGCTATAATGCCTAGCTATTTTTTTGTTGCAGTTGTTGTTTAGCAGTTCCGGGCAGGGTTTGAACCTGCCAGCTCCAGTTTATGTGGCTGGCACTCTAACCACTGAACTATGGGTGCCAAGCCGGTACTATAAATTTTAAAAAGCTCATATTATAAGATAGAGTCCATTTAACTATGGAAGGCCACCCTTTACTGGAAGCTTGGAACAGGTGCAACCACTCCTGAATAAAGACAGTGGGCCAAGTTGAAGAGTAGTCATTAGCCCAGTAAAGGCCAATTGCACCAATGAAATATGCTTGTCAGCTGGTGAGTCTGGGAAGGCCTGTTGTGAGCTCACCCAGCAGGGACTGGGGGCAGGAGAAGGCAAGTTTCTTTTCTTTTTTTTTTTGCAGTTTTTGGCTGGGGCTGGGTTTGAACCCGCCACCTCTAGCATATGGGGCTGGCCCCCTACTCCTTTGAGCCACAGGCGCTGCCTGAGAAGGCAAGTTTCTTAAGAGTGTAAAACAGCAAAGCCATGAGAATGGGACCAAAACAGTGGCCATAATCCCCATGATGAACTATAAGAAGCAGACCTCCTGAATGAGCAGGAGTTTGAAGGGAGGACATCTAGCTTCTGTGGGTGCTAATACCTACCAGGTAAGTCCTGTGGAGCCACAATGCCACAACTGAAAGGTTCATTAGAATTCAAGACGTCTGTTAACTGTCAATTTTCTTCCTTAAATATCGCTTATGAAAAAGATAAAAGTGCAGGGGGAGGTGGCTCATACCTATAACCCTAGCACTCTAGGAGGCCGAGGCGGGTGGATTGCTTTAGCTCACAAGTTCAAGACCAGCCTGAGCAAAAGTGAGACCCTGTCTCTACTTTAAAAAAAAATAGAAAACTGCGGCAAGAGGAATGCTTGGGCCTGAGTGGGAGGCTGCTGTGAGCTATGATTTCAGAGCACTCTACACAGGGCAACAGCTCAAGACTCTGTCTGAAAAAAAATAAATAAATAAAGAAAAGAAAAAAAACAAAACGAAAAAAAGAGTCCACACAGTGCTGGCAAAGAGTCAGGTACTGTAAAGGCTGACAAAGATGGTGGTGGTGCTCTAGTGAAGAGCTGGGAGGAAGCCTGGTTCCAGACATGAGCAGTTAAGAAGCCATCACAGACATTGATCCTGCCTCAACAAACACTCTAAACCAGGTACAGTCGGTTGTCACTTGATATATGTGGGGGATTGGTTCAACCTCATGAAGACACTAAAATCCACAGATGCTCAAGTCCGTGACATAAAATGGTGCAGTATTTGCAGTATTTGCCTATAACCTATGTGTATCCTCCTGTATATTTAAAATCATCTCTAGCTTACAATAGCTAATACAATGTAAATGCTATGTGAAAAGTTGTTATATTACACTGTTTAGAAGATGATAAGGTCTGCATGTGTTCAGTACAGAAAGACTTTTTTTTTTTTTTTTTGAGACAGAGCCTCAAGCTGTCACCCTGGGTAGAGTGCCTTGGCATCACAGCTCACAACAACCTCCAACTCCTGGGCTCAAGCGAGTCTCCTGCCTCTGCCTACCAAGCAGCTGGGACCACAGGCGCCCGCCACAACGCCTGGCTAATTTTTGGTTGCAGCCGTCATTGTTGTTTGGCAGGCCGGGGCTGGATTCGAACCTCCAGCTCAGGTGTATGTGGCTGGAGCCTTAGCCGCTTAAGCTACAGGCGCAGAGCCAAGAATTTTTTTCTTAATATTTTTGACCCACAATTGTTGAATCCACAGATGTAGAACCCTGGGATACGGAGGGCTGACTGTATTTGCTAAATGCTTTATACACACTTCTCATTTAACTGTCATCACAAACGGATGAGAAGGTTTTTACTGTGACAATTTTACAAATGGGTAAAGGGAAACTTATGGCTGGATCAGGGGCATAAAATAACAATCCTAATTTATCATTTGTTAAGAACACGAGAGGCTCTGAAAATTTTGTCAAAACTGTGCTGTCCTTCTACTTGCTTATTTTATAAGTTCCTACACTTCTGAAACCAAGTCTGTAGGAACACAACTCCAGGACTGGTGGCTTGGAAATTCCTTGCAGGGGCCCCCATTTCTCTCTGGCTGGAATTTCTACCCGACCTCCCCGCCTCCTTCGGAGCGCCAGTCCCTCACTACCTCAGCTCCCCCGGAGACCTTCCTTCTCCCCCTCTGCTCCCCGCTCGCTCTTTGCTCCTCTAAGCGGTCCTACGACCAGTCGCGCCCCCATACCCAGTAAATGACCACCTCCGCGCTGGGTTTCTCATCACCCACGCGGTAACGGCCTCGTCTCGCTCAAATCAGAAAGAGGCGAAGAGGAAGGCGGAGAAGGGAAGCAAGAGGCTGTAAGGTCGCCGTCCCGTCTCCGACGCGGGTCCAGAGTCGTCTCCACAGCCGCGCAGGCCGCGTTTCCGGCGCGAGTCGCTTTCTCACCCGCGCTGGACGGAGCATGCCCTTCCCGCCACCTTCCGCCTGAAAACTGCTCCGCGCAGGGCGCTCCTCTCCCCCTCCCAAGGCGAATCTGCTGCCACGCGTTCTCAACAGGCAAAACCCGATGCAGCCTGCAACGGCACCGCGTGGACGAAGGCAAACCCGCGCGCGTCTCACTGTTGACAACGGGGCTGTTCTGGGGCCGTCCCGGCCTGCGCACTGGCCCCGGGAGGGGGAGGGTCGGCAACCTACCTGCGTGGTAACGCTCAGGTCTGCACCGGCCTCGCAACCTACTGTCGGGAACGCCCCCGTCCTCCTGCGCGGGCCGAGCTCCTCCGAGGGCCCAGCGCTGGTCACGGGGTAGGTCTGCCGAGGCCGCGAGAGGGAGCGCGGGAAGAGCTGAGCTTTTCCCCTCCTCGTTCTCCCGGGACGCTCCGTTGGTGTTGCCAGGACCTGAGAGCCCGGGAATGTTCCGTCGCAGTTTATACGCGCGCGGCCAGGCTGGCTCGGCGCAGACTCTAGCACTTTGGCCCCGCCCGCTCCCGCCTCTCTGTGACTGGCAGCTCGGTCAGCCAGCAGGTGGGCGGGCAGGAGACTACCTCCGCCCAGGTGTGGCTCGAAGGAGGCGGTGGCTTCCAGGAGTGTCACCTTCCCAGAAGCCCCCGGCAAATCCGCGCTCGAGTTTTTATTGGTCTAACTGGGACACAAAATCAGGCGCGATTGGTTTGGTGGGATCTCTGATTGAATGACAGCTTCCATGTCCCGCCCCCGGAACTAGGGATGAAGTCTTCTCTGTTCAGCAGGTTGGGAGGTCGCTTGGAAGTAACGAGCGGGACATGGGCGTGAGCCCGCGATGATTTAGATGATTTCAGACTCCTAGTCTTAACGTCTTGAGGCAGTAGGGGGAAACAGTCGCAGAGCAGCACGAGAAGCCGCAGACCGATCCCACCGAGGCGTCACTTAGGCACATCGCGCGGGCGCCGGGAGGCTCGCTGGGCGCCCGGGAGGCTGGACGCCCCGCTCCGGGAGGCGGCGGGGCCTCTGCAGAGGTCTGCGCGGCCAGCCGCCCGAGCTGATCCTTCCCCTTTGTAGTTTAAGCCTCTGAGAGCTGACGTCTTAAACTGACTTTAGTCAAATGCGAGAAGAGGTGAGGGTGAGGATGTGGGTAAGGCTGGAAAGTGACAAGACGCTACAGGGGAGCTAGGTTAGTCTGCCTCCGGTGAAGTGAGGAGCTCCACTGTGCGGCAAAGTCGGGGTGCGGTGTTAACTGTTCTTCAGCGTCCAAACCAGCTACATTTCAGCTGTGGTGCAATGAGGGCCGAATCTTTACTGGCTCTTAAGAACAACGGGCTCAACAGAATGGAACCATTTCTTGTGGGCACTTGAGAAACTGTAAACTGTAAATTTTAGAAAAGTTAGTGAGTTGCTTTCTTCAGACACAAAATTAACTCCATCTGCTGGCCTGAGGCCAATTAATTCATTGCGAAGCCAGGAGAACTTTCTGAGAATGGCCAGATTAAATGAACTTTAACCAGTACTTTCTTGGTATCCTTTTGGCTCCCTTTGCGTGCATTCCTGAGAGCCCTCAGATTGCGGGACAAGTTTAGTTCCTAGGTGGACTATTTAGTATATGGGCCACCCTTACCCTATGCTTTTAGTAGGTGGAAAGGTTGGATTATTAAAAGATAAATTGGAGGCAGAGGGTGAATGAACGTCTTTGGACCAGTAGTCACAATAAAATGGCTTTATAAGCCCTGTAGTAGTCATATTAGGATTTACTGTACAAAAATCCAAATCATAGATAGCATCAGTGGAATGGAATGAGAATGAGAATTACTGTCTGTCCAGTAGGTTGGGTGTTGGATTGCTTCTAACTTTATTCATTTCCCATCTAAGCCCTTTTTTTTCTTTTGCATAACTCTTTGAGAGGTTTTGTTATTACTGATTTTTATAGATGAGGGGCTGAGAGACAGAAATTAAATAACCAGCCTGGAGTCACATAATCAATTTAAGCCCAGAAAAGCTTGTTAGGAGAACATTCATCTAGCTCTAGGTCCTTTTAAAAATGTAACACTTGAGAGGCAGCAGAGCCTGCAGTAGGATAGGAGAGCAGAGACCTTTTGGTTTGTATCTCCAGCAAGTTAAAATTATGCCTGACCGACATTTGGCAAAGGCTCAGTAAATGCTGTTGGAATGGACAGGCCTAGGTCAAATCATTACTTCACAGCCCTCCAGTTGTGATATGTCCTGCCCAGCATTCACTCTCCTTTTTCTTGGGAGCAACCCAGGCTTTTATTCCTTCTCTGTTCCTGGGGGTTGGGGAGGTTAGAGACCCCCCTGGCTTTAAGGGGCACACTATTGGCACTGTATGCCCTGAGCACAATTGAGGGTGGTGGGAGGCTCAATTAGGGTCACTGAATCTGGAGAAGGTGTTTGCTGGGGGATTCTGGGAAAGGAGCTTCTCTTTTCTGGACCTGTGCTATGTGGATTGTGCTGCTGCAGTCATTTTGCTTTCCTGAGGGGGAGCCCCTTGCTGATGAAGCAGACAGGAAAGATGAGGAAAAAATCACTCTTGATGACTGTGTAAGGAATCAAATCAGCCCTCAAGTTCACAGTTTCAAAAGTGAAGAAATACCCTTTATTTTTTATACTACTTAAAGTTGGGCATAAACAAAGTTATTTGCAACTTAAATAATGTGGGTTAGACTATAGCAGGGTGACTGTGGCCATGACTCTGTGGAGCTCAGCTGCCTCCTCTATGGAATGGGGGTGATGATATATTTCCTCCAGCTGATATGAAGCCCGAAGGAACAATGCAGGGGAAGTGCTTCACACAAGGCTGCGTGTACGACAGAGCAGCACCCACAGAGTAGTAGTATTATGCTTTGGAAAATTTTGCATCTACGGCATCTTTCTTATTTGCCAACAATCCTAACAATCGGCTTTTACACTTGAGACAGGCATACTGACAAATTGGTAGAATTTGTCACCAAGTCACATGGGGACCTTCTGAAGACAAGCCCAGTGGCTTCAGCAGCTGTGGAGCCAGTGGTCCCATTTGCAGCATGGAGTCCATTCAGTAAAGAGGACACATCTGGTCATTCACACAGAATCTCTGGCAGCTCTGACCACAGGACTGACTTAGGATCCTTAAGTCTGTAAACACAGGATTGAGCTTTTCTTCCATTGTCAGTGTTGATCCCTGGGGCGGGATCTCAACAGCATGTGTTTGCCATGTGAGGCTGCGTGACTTGGAGCAATGGCTGAGTAGCTATGTCTGATGCAGTGCCACCAAAACCATGTCTTTTTTCTTAGCCTCTGCCTTATCAGGATGGCCAGGGCTGCCGCTGGATGCTGTTGGATTGGATGAGTTGGGGCTGCATTTCTGGGACCTGACCTTTGGATGCACTTTAAATGCCATGGACAAAGTACACCCTAAAGAGTCAGACAGTGTTTTGTGAAATCCATGTTCAGCCTTCTCTGTCCCTCAGTTACTGTGTCTGTAAATTGGGGATGTGAAACTGTAGAGGTTAAATGAGAGTGCATCAAGGACGCACCTTCTGGAGTATTTGCTCAGCCTGAGACAATGTCCTTTGTCTGAGAAAGTTGTAAGAATCACTGCTAATCATGACCGAGGTCACCTTGTCTCCATCTCAGCCTCCAGTCATCTAGAATTGTGTGCGTGAGGGGATCAGGCATGGCTACAGAGCCTCTGTGTGGGGATGGAACTAAATAACATATTTATCAGGGTTCTTTGCAAGTAGCAAAAAGCAATTTTGGCTAATTTAATCCGAAAAGTGTTTAACTTCTGAGAGCTTGCAGAGTTGACAGCATGAACCAGTAAGGTAGCCTTTGGGGTTTGGGATCAAGGACTGGACAGCATGTGTTTCTGGAACTGTGACCAGCTTCCAGCCCTTGGGAGCCTCTACTCAAATCAGATTCCCAGGACAGAGTTGGATTGGCCCATCTCCGGTCATGTGCCCCCACCCCCAAGGAGTGGCCACTCACTGGGAAGTCTTCCAAAAGAAGTGAGGGGGGCTGCCTGTTCCCAAGGGAAGGGGGGAGAGATTCTGGGAAGGCAGGAAGAACTGAGGCCCAGAGCTTAGGAGCTGAGTTGTGGCTATGAGCAGACAGGAGAGAATGATGCAGAGGCAAAGG
Organism: Otolemur garnettii; assembly: GCF_000181295.1. Lineage (NCBI taxonomy): Eukaryota > Metazoa > Chordata > Mammalia > Primates > Galagidae > Otolemur > Otolemur garnettii. The sequence continues at coordinate 5,368,115 of NW_003852531.1, read as the reverse complement.
CCATGTGACCAGAGAGAGTGGGGAGGGAGGGGAGAGCTGCAGTTAGATACCAATGCACATTCACATTCACACTTGCACATGTACACAGCCTGTAGTATAGGCACACTCATGTATACATATACACAAATACATGCACATGTACACTTACATGTTATGGAGAGTGGTTGCCTTGATTCTGAGTAGTTTTTTGTTCCATATTATGGCAGATTATATTTTCCAAAAATGACCACAGAAATATTTCCAGTCCCTCCTGCTCATGCAGAACCTTACCTTGCCACATCCTCAGGCCTCCCTCTCTGATCGAGCAACCCTACCTATATGACTGTGTGAGCGCAGAGGAGATAGTGCTACGTAGCTACTGAGGTTGGTCTGTGAAAGGAGAGATAGCCTGTGCCTCTTTCTTGAGGTGGGCACATCTTTGGAACCTTGTACTGTGCTGTGAGCAAAACCAGCACCCACTGGCTCCCATAATTCAGAAGACTGGGGGCTGAGCTAGAGAGGGCGATTTGGGGCCTGATTAGCAGTGATCCTGACAACCTACATTTCCACTTGGAAAGGGACCTTCTGATCTTTTGGTTGGAAATCAGTTGGAGCACACTGGAAAAGGAAGTACCAGGCATCAGGCAGGCACTGATGGTGCGAGCCATGGTGAAGCATCATAAGTGGTTGCATAGCAGCCCCTGTGTGACCTCAGCACACTCAGTGTCCTTCCCAGGCAACCACTTGATGACTTTGGGCACAGGAGGTCTGGGAGAGGGCCTGTGTATCTCATTCAGCTCTCGGGGTTCTAAGCTTCAACACAAAGGGAAAGTCAGAATCTTGTGATTTCTGACCTCAGTGAGCCGAAGTTGGACCTGAGGATGTGATATTTGTAAATGTGTCCTGCCCTGCTTTGTTTCCTCTATCAAGAGTGCTAGACATGCAAATCAAAACCCCAGTGAGGTGCTACTTTACACCCTTTAGGAAGTAGGATAGCTAAAGTGAAACAGCTGCTGGAAATGTAAAGTGGTATAGTTGCTGTGGAAAGAGATGGGGCAGCTCACACAAAACTAAACAGAGTTACCACATGATCCAGCAATTCTACTTATAGGTAAATACCCCAAAGAACTGAGAACTGGCACTCAAACAAGTTATTTGTTCACAAATGTTTGTAATAGCCAAAAGTTGAAAATAATCCAAATGTCCAGTTTTATAATTATTTAGTCATAACATAGAACACTGATCCATGCTGCACTGTGGATGAACCTTGACAAATGCTGACAGGAAAAAGCCAGACACAAAAGTCACCTGTTGTGTGATTCTGTTTACATGACATCCAGAAGAGAGAGTGACTCCAGAGGGAATGCAGAGTGGTGTTTGCCAGGGCTGTGGTCAGGGAGAGTGGGGAGGAACAGTGTCACAGCTATAGGTTTTATTGTGGGATGGTAGAAATGTTTTGGAACCTAGACGGAGGGTAGACAGGTTTATGAAATTACTAAATGCCACTGAACTTTTCACTTTATGGACCACTATGTGGTCTATTTGATGTTATGTGAACTTCAATAAGTTATTAAATCCAAAAAAGGACCCCCTTTCTCTCAAGGCTTAGCACCCAAGCAGCTGGAGGTGACCTTTGTGACCTCATGGCCATTGTGCTCCTTGGCTTCCTGGCGTCTTCTCTCCCATGTGCCATCTGTCCAATCCCTGAAGGCTAGGTCTAGGGTCTGGTCTTATTCCTCCTGAAGTCTCTCAGAGTCACCCAAACTTTTGTGGCCTCTGCTATGGGCCTGGCACTGGGGCTCTGCTGTCTTCCTCTGGGCTATTTGAACAATCCAAGTGGGTAGAGAAGGAATGTGAGAACTTGGAGCTGGGTAGACCTGTGTGACTGCCTATGAATTATCTAACCCTTTGAATTGTGAAATGAGGGCATACACACCCTACTGCTGACAGGTAAATAGATCTGTGACATCTGAGTGGGGGGACAGCTCTTGCCCTCCTGCAGCAGGTACCCTAAACTCTGGGCCATCACCTCTCCTAACTATGATTCTTGCTTTTCTAAACCTGAATCCTAGCATACTTCTCAAAGTGATTTTCCCAGGGCATGGCTCTCTCCCTGTAACATCCATCCTCAGGGGCTCCCCAGGTCTTCAACCTGTGAGCAGGGTTCCCACTATTCTCTGCGTCTCCTGTGTTTCAGCCACACAAAACCTGTCTGCCCCCAGGCCTCAGGCTGCCCTTTCTCCACTCCTGCTCACCTCATTCCTCTGTCTTGAGTATGCTGTCCCCATTCTGTCCCCTTCTCTTTGTAGCCATTACCATTTTCAGGAACTGTCTATGCTCTTTCCCTCTCTGAACATTTTCTTGTATTTGTTTTGCTCTGTCTCACCTGTTTCAGTTATTTGTGGAAGGGTCCTACTTCCTCACCTGAGGTCTGGGCATAGCAGGCCATGTGGGCCCATGCTGGCCTCTGCTTTGCCAAGTCAGCAGAGATGGTGTGTGATGAATTGATTCAAGGGCTGTGCTGTGTGTCCAGAGAGGCAGCTGCTAACCTAGGGACCCTGAGATATCCAGGGAAGAGGGTACTTGAGAGAGGTCCTGATCCATGAGTGGGCTTTGCATAGGAAATCACAGTCTTGGGAATGCAAATGTGAGTTTCAAGAGCTTCCCTTTCCCCCAGCCACCTGGAGAGCTGGGCAGGGCAGGCTGTGGAGGCACCCTGTCTGCTCTTTCCTGAACAGGAGTTCTCTGCCCACAGATGCAGGCCTTACTGAGGGCAGGACAGGAATGCCTAGAGCTAACACTCAAGAGCTGTCCTTATCCGGGATAGAGGGGTGTTGGAAGGTGAATACCCCAGCTTTTATGTACTGGGAAAATTGTCTCTGGGGCATGCCAGCCCAGCACTACCCCGGGGATGAGTCCAGGCACCCACAGTGCTGACCCTATGTGGCTCCTCTTTGCCCTGTCTCATGTCCTCATGCCCTGTAGGTGCATGGGCCTGTAGGTGCATGGGATCACCGCCATATTAGCTTGCACTTCAGTAATGGTCTCAGGAGCTGCTGCTGTATGGATCCTGCCTACTCGAGGGAACAAGACTGTCTTTCAATACCAAAACTCCTGAATAATTGCCAGAGAAGCTTCCCTGGTCCCCTGAGGGGTCAGTGCCTTGGCTATTAGGTCTCTTTTGGTGACAGGTAGTAATAAACCCATCAGTTGTCCAGTGACAGGAAGTGTGTCAGAGTCCTCTGGAGAACTTTCAGACACCTAGATACTAGGCTGTTGGCCTCAGCTGCTGAAGCAGGAGGACCTGGGGGAGGCCAGAGTTAGCATTTTTTTTTTTTT
>NW_003852531.1:5335158-5359251 GCF_000181295.1 Otolemur garnettii | reverse complement strand
GGGCCCGCTTTGTACCTGTATTTTATGTTCTTAAATGATCTTCCTTGGATTTATAGCTTGCCGAACTTCTTTCCTGGCTCAGCTCCCCGTCTTTGACTTCATAGATTCTGATTCCAACCAGTTTTTCTTCCTTTGTTCAGGAGCCTCTGACCAGGGTTGCTACCAGTCGGCCATCTTCCCAGAATCCTCCCCAGAGTTAGCATTTTTAACTGACTCCCATGTGCTGCTGCTGCTCTGGGGCTCCCCTGCTGTTGATTGGAAAATAAAAGTAGCTGGGGTTGAGAAGTGCTTCAGGCTTATTTAATAAAATAAAGAATTACTTTAAACTTTCTGGTTGTTAGTTCAGGTTTGCCCACTGAGCGTGGTTTTCCCATTTCTGCAGCTGTGTGGATGTGTCCTGCTCTTGATTCTGAGTTGCTATTCAGAGAAGTGGTCACATGAGGGTAGTCTCGCTTTTGAAAAGAGCTGCTCTGCTTGCATTTGAGACAGGATCTACACTCTGTGTGATTAAGAAGGAAAAGGGTTCCTTCTCAACGTCAGACTTAAAAAGTCCAAGGATATTGTTTGTCTTGATGGGTGGCTTCTCAGAGGGGCTGTGTGTGTTTTCCTAGGAGATCTTATAAACCTTTTGGGAAAGTAGTTGTTTCTACCTTCACAAAGGAGCACAGCTTTTACTGTATGGTGCTATTTGGGATCTCTGAGATGCTGTCTCAAAAATGCATCCTGATTAGCATTTTTGGTTCCAAGGCAGCATATGGACAGCATATGAGGGGACAATGTGATGAATGGGTGGAATGATCTGCCCCAGGGCTCCTGGCTGCCAGCCCTCATCTGCTGGTTGCCCCCTGGCACGTGGGGCCAGAGAGTTAAGAAGACACTACCCTCACAAAGGTCCCTCAGCTTCTCCCCATGAGATCAGAGGGTTATTGGAGGAGGTGGGTCATTACCAGACTTATCTTCCTGCTCCCAGCCAGAGGGTACCCAGGGCAGTGAGGAAGCTTGTTTCTGTTTAGGGTCAGAAAGTCGGGGGAGAGGGGCACCTGACTCCATGAAATGGCCATGCCCCAAATCTCTGTAATCATGGTTTATCCTTTGATTATATTGAATTGAATCTAAGTTGTAAACAACATTTACATCATTATGCCTAACTGTCGATTACTATAGAACTGCACACGTGAGGGCTCACTCTGTTTTCTCACGATAACTATGCCCCTTGAAGAGTGACATTCTAGATTCAAAGTCCAGCATGGTATTCTCTTTTTGTATACTTCTTAAATCATGCTCATCTTAGTTTACTTCTGATTTGACCATGTCTTTAAGCAACAAGTGTTTTATTTTCACTTGGAGTTTTAATTATTTTTTTATCTTCCTTGCTTTTCTGTTGACAAAATAATGTGGCTTACTCACATCGTCTAGTTGACCAGACTTTTCAGTATACCACTCATTGCTTGAAATGGTCTTTATTCCTGGAGCTATTCTGTGTGGATCCTTGGAATATTCCAGTCTAGATGTATTTCTTTTACTTCTTTTTGTTTGTTTCCTTTACTTCTGCAAATATTATTCTATTTTTTTCTTTATGACTTTCTCCCAACTTTTTTTTCTCTTTCTTTTCTCTCTCTCTCTCTCTTTTTTTTTTTTTTTTTGAGATAGAGTCTCACTATGTCCTCAGTAGAGTGCTGTGGTGTCACAGCTCACAGCAACCTCTAGCTCTTGGACTTAAGAGAATCTCTTGGATGAGATTCTCTTGCCTCAACCTCCCAAGTAGCTGGGACTACAGGAGCCTGCCACAAAGCCTGGCTATTTTTTGTTGTTGTTGTCATCATTGTTTAGCAGGCCCAGGCCAGGTTCAAACCTGCCACCCTTGGTGCATGTGGCCAGCTCCCTAACCACTCACATCCTCCAGTTGACCAGACTTTTCAGTATAGTACTCATTGCTTGAAATGGTCTCTTTCTTTTCTCTTATAATTTTGGTCATTTCTCTTTCTCTTCCCCATCTCTTTTTATTTTATTTTTTAAATTTAGAATTTTATAGGGATACAAATGTTTGGTTACATAAATTACTTTTGTACAGTTAAAGCCAGAGTTATTAGTGTACCCATTACCCAGACAGTATGTATTATACCTTTAAGGTGTGAACTTATGCCGGTTTGATTTCTTAGGAGTATTATTTCCATAGGTGCACATAGGTGTTGCTCAATTAGTTCTGATTTAATAGTGCGTACAAATTGTGTTTGTTTTTCCATTCTTGTGATACTTAGAAGAATCATCTCCAGTTCCATCCAGGTTAATACAAGAAGTGTTCACCATTTTTTAAATGACTGAGTAGTACTCCACAATATACACAATACAAGGCCTGACAATTAAGTTTGCAAACTTGCCACTGTGCACTTATGTTGGCAGTACTGTACAAACAACTTAGTTAGGTTGGTTTGTCATAACCTTGTTGTGTCAGTATCTCACAGCTGTGTTTATGTCAATATGCAGCATTGTCTTGCTGAATGACGTTCATTATTGTGTGTTTGTGTGTGCCATATGATGTTAGCTCTGATGTCAGATTTCCTCAAAGCAGGACAATGGAAGTTTAATGGGGATTGCATTAAACCTGTAGATTGCTGGTTAATATAGACATTTTAAGAATGTTGATTTTTCCCAGTCATGACCACGGTATGTTCTTACATTTACACTTGAATGTTTACAGCAACCCAGTTAATAATTACAAAGTTGTGGAAACAACCCAAATGCTCTTCAACACGAGTAGATTAATAAAATGTGGTATATGCATACCATGGAATACTATTCAGCCATAAAAAGATGAAGATTTTGTATCTTTTGTTACAACTTTGGTGGATTTGGAGAGTACTCTCTAAGTAAAGTATCATAAGAATGAAAAAACAAGCATCATATGTACTCAATACTACTTTGAAACTTGTAGATTAATGCTAATGTGCTCACATAAGAGCAAAACTAAAATTAAATTCAAGAAGTGAGGAGGCAAGGGGTTTGGTCAGTTTCCACTTAATGGGTACAATTTACGAATAAATGGCACACTTCCTGGGTGAAGATCACAGCTACAACTCAGACTTTATGTTATAAACACAAGGAATCCTCCCTAACATAGTTTTGTATGGTACAAAATTCTAGGCTGGCAAGTATTCTGTTTTAGAAGATTGAGAATGGGACCCCACTCCCTTTTGTCTTACAAGGTTTCAGTTTAGAAGTCTGCAGTTAGTTTAATGGGTTTGCCTTTGTAAGTTACCTGATGCTTTCGCCATCTGTTTTGTAGGCATTCCTTTTTCATGTAAACCTTGTGCAGTCTGATGACTATATGTCTTGATGATTGTCTCTTGGTGATAAATCTTCTAGGAGTTTACTGCACTTCTAGTACCTGGATATTGCAGATTTCTATAACATTGGGAAATTTTCCTCAAGTATTCCCTCAAATAGGTTTTCCAGCCCTTGTGTATGTTCCTCTTCACCCTGAGGGATGCCTATGATTCATATGTTAATCTTTTATACATAATCTATATTTCTTGTATGCTTTTTTAATTCCTTTATTTGTCCTTTCTCTGTGACTAACTTGTTTAGCTCAAAGGTACTGTCTACTAGCTCTGAGATTCTTTCTTCTGCCTGGTCTAACCTATTTTTTTTTCAATATGTACAATTTTATTTGTCAATAAAAAATAAAATTTAAAAAATTATAAGTAGAGTGGAATAATTGAGAGGCAAGTGATTCCCTGTTGAATCTTAAGCGTATTGAAGCTGTCAGCCCCTGGATTTCTACAATCGTGTCTGACACATTCTCCCACCAAACTGCCCAAGAAATCCCAAGAATAGAGATGGAAATCATGATGGCCCAGGCTGTAAAAACAGTATGTCCTTGGGAATTTCTTAATTTATTTGCATACTGCTGAGTTCAATGACTTCTCTAAGATGCACAGACACTGCTGCTGCTTCAAACTCAGTTTTGAAGAAGGGTATTTGTTTAAGTTGCATTTTATCTAAATTGAAAAACTGAAGCAATTTTGGATTATAGTTGACTAACACTGTTAAATTTTTTAAGTTGAATGGCATGTTCCATCTGCTCCCTAATTAATCCATCAGCAATGCATGGAGTACTGGTTCATGGTTAACAATTGGCTCTCTGATAGAAGGAGGGAGGAAATCCTGATTTGTAGCATTTGCAGGGGTAAATATTTCCACCATTGCCAATTTTACCATGTCCCTGAGTTAGTCTAACCTATTTTTTTTTTTTTTTTTTGAGACAGAGTCTCACTTTGTTACCCTTAGTCGAATGCCATGGCATCATAGCTCATAGCAATCTCAAACTCTTGGGCTCAAGGGATTCTTTTTTTTTTTTTTTCTTGCAGTTTTTGACCAGTACTGGATTTGAACTCACCACCTCTGGTATATGGGGCCCCGCGCCCTACTCTTTTGAGTCACAGGCACTGCCCTCAAGTGATTCTTTTGCCTCAGCCTCCCAAGTAGCTGGGACTATAGGCGCCCGCCACAATGCCTGACTATTTTTAGAGGCGGAGTCTTGCTCTTGCTCAGGCTGGTCTCAAACCTGTAAACTCAAGCAGTTCACCCTCCTCTGCCTCCCAGAGTGCTAGGATTATAGGCGTGAGTCATTGCACCTGGCTCTAGTCTAATCTATTCTTAAGGCTTTACATTGTGTTTTATATTTCCCCAAATACATTTTTCATTTCTAGAAGCTCTGCTTTTTATTTTTTAAATAATTCTTTTTCTTCATTCATTTCCTGCATTGTTTCTGTGTTTTCTTTGTATTTGGTTTCTATGTTCTCTTGTATTTCATTAAGCTTCTTTATGGTCTATGTTTGAAATTCTTCATCAGTCATTTCAATGTTCTTGTTTTGGTTGGTTTCCATTGATACAAAGCTATTGTTTCCTTTGGGAGTGTCTTTTTATTGTGATTTTTCATGTATCCAGAGATCTTTTGCTGGTTTATTATCATCTGGAGCAGGTTTTGCTTCTTATTTGTGGATATTCTTTTTAGATAATGGTACCCCCAATTTAGTCTCTGAGATAGTGGTGGTGCTCTGGGTGAGACTTACCTACACACTGTATGATTGAGTCAGTAAATGCTGTAAAGGGCCTGCAAATTGACCTCTCTGCCAGTAGGTGACAGTTGCTGGAAGGAACAAGCTGCAGTGTTGATTTTGGGTCCTGTGACTGATCTAGTCCCTCAGGAAAAGCACTTGGTTGCCCTAGGTGGTAAAGGGATCCTGGAACTTCTGGTGAGGTGTGTGGGAAGTGTGACTGGGTGGGGCTGAGCCAGGTGAGCTGCTCTCAGGCTGCGCTCAGGCTCTACCTAAGCAGGCAAGGTGTCTGTCTCAGCATGGAACTAAGGTCTGCTTCCAGCTTCAGGCAAAGCCAACAGGGAGGGGCTGTAGTGACTTCACCCAATCACAAATCTCCCATCTCTGCCTTGGAGCAGTGCAATTGAGACATAGGGGTATAGGATCTTACCTGAAGGTCCATCCCCAGGTTCCTGAAGATCAATGCCTGACCATACCATGGAGAAGCACTGAGGTCCCAAGTTGTCCACAGGTTGCCCAAGCAGGTTCATCATCCCTCTGCTTCAGGATGTGTTCACCCTTACAGGGTTGCTGGGCAGGCAGCACCAGGTAGTGCTGGTGGGCAGGGAGCTCACAGTCTGAGCACCCCTCAGTCCAGTGCAGGACCACTTGAGGAAAGTGGAAGCCTAGTATGGTGGCCATACCAAGGGAGAAGAAAGCAGTTCCTGCAAGCCCCGGCTTGGTTGTCTCAACAGCCACATGTCAGGCAGGGGAAGGGGAGGAAAGGGTCTGAAGGGACGAAGGCTTGCTCTCTGGTAGTCTCTACCTCCCTCTTCAGAAGACAGCCCACTCAGAATGTCCAGACTCTGGGGTCCCAAAGATCTCCTGGGACCTACCTGCCTCCTTTGGCTCCTACAATTTGGGCCAAAGTTGGGAAATATTTGTGTGGGAATGAGGAGAGCTGGATGAAACCAAAGCCCCCTGGGGAGAATAAAGGAGCATGTTATGTGGAGAAGTGATACGATGCCTGTCAGCCTAGTTCTGCAGTGATGGGAAGTGACTCCGAGGGTGCTGGCAGCCTGGTGCTTCCTCTTTGAGAGGAGAATCTCTGAGGATAACATGGGGCTCTCCAAGCTCAGGGGCCACTTGACTGTGAGAGAAGTGGTGGAAGGAGAAACAAACTGCTCCCCTGTCCTTCTTGCTGGACTCCAGGCCTCTTGGAGTTTGGTCTTTGTGGATATTCTGCTTCTTCATATTCTGGTCCACAGCTTCTTGCTGTGGAGTCTCTGCTAGGTTCTGGCACATTGGGGTATGCCAAATCTGTTGTCTCCCTCTATTTTCTTTCTAAGCCTTGGGAATTAAAAACAATAGACAACTTTATTTTATATGCTACTCCTGTTGAGTGGTGGCATCTATGTACCCTCTCCTGAATCTGAATGTCTATAACCCTAGGTGGGGTCATGAAAGGTGATATGGCTCCCTTGTGCTCTCGTGTACTCTATCTCTGCTCACCCTGAGAACAGCTACCATGCTGTGAGAAGGCCTGAAGCAAGTTGGCTGGGAAACACACTGACAGGGGGAACTGAGTGAGGCCCCAGTGATGGGGCCTTGAAGTATGTGAGCCTTCAGCTGGCTGCACTGTATGCTTTCCAAGTGCATATTTGTTACATAGGCAGGGTGACTGCACTAGCACTGAGCTGTGATAATGCATGAAATGACTTGATTGGCAAGGCCCAGTCTTGTGCCCATCTCTGAGACCAGTGGAGGCACCTCACCTCCTAGATAAGGGGTGGGATGCATGGTGGGTAGGCCCAACCAAAGTGACCCCAGAGGGCATTGAGGAAGTATATGTGTGAGATGGACTCTGTGGCATGTAAAAAGGGGCATCTTTTTCCAGATCCAGCATAGGGCTGGATTTGGGTGGAGGAAGTACCCAGTGAGCAAGAACAGAGACTTTGAGGATGAAATGAGAGGGGTTGCTCTTCCTCCTGCCTCTGGCCCTGTGGTTTCTGCCCATGGAGAAAGAGCAGAGGCTCTGGGTGGGACACACAGCTATCGCCTCAGATGGATGGCCCCACAGGGAGGCTGGCATGCAGGCCTCCCTGTAAGGAGGCTGCCCTGTGGGGTCACAGTGTGCCAGAGGACACTTGTTAATTCAGCATAGACCTGGGCCAGGCAGCTCCACAGCATCCCTTGGCAGCACTGGCTGTGACATGTCTACATGTCCAGACCACTCAGCTGTAGATTCTGTCTTGGAGAACAAAGGGCCCTACGAAATGCTGCAACATTGCCTGAGTGGCAAGTTGGCCTGCATCAGTTGTTTTAGAAAAGTTTCTTTTTAGCACCACCACTTATAAGAGATTGAAAGCAAGAGAGTTCTTTCAGCATACCCACACCACTGCCAGGCCACAGGTGTAAAAGGGGATGCCAAGCGTTCAACCTTTTATTATTCCTGGACTCAGTGGATTGGGTCCTGGCCCTAGGGCTGCCTATGTCACTCTGGTGGCTGCTGCTATTCTGTGGTCAACTCTTGAGTCACCAGCACAACATGAATGAGCCAATAGTGAAATTCAGACGCAGCTACAGAGGCCAAACTCTGTCTTTGGTCCCTCTGAAACCCCCCAGATACTGGGGGAGGTATAGCCAGCTTTTGGGCCATCAGGGACTAATCTATAAAGGAACACGTCATAGGATGGTGGGCAACAGAGGGCTACTGGAAGCAGTGGGAGGGTGAGGACATAGGACACTAATTTTGAGAGTGTTGATAATGAAAAAAATAATACTCTTAATGTTAGAACATTTTCCAGAGCTTTTCTACTATGCCTCCTCTGTCTTGGATGGGTACCGGGTCCCTGCAAACAGATCCTGAGGTGGAGATTTGCATGTCAGGGTTCATGGAGGAGGTGCTCTTGGGAGCCTCAGCTGGGCAGGGTAAGGGAGCAGCTGGTGCCATGTAGCTGTAGGAGAGGCCTCCACAGACCTCTGGGGAGCCCTGGAGCTTGGGACACGTTAAGTGACTTGCTTAAGACAGTTGGCTGCTAAGTGGCCACTTGTGATTCTAGCCAAAGACAGTGGTTTAGGCTGGATCTATCTGACTCCCTGAATGGACTCCCTGACCTCAGAATGAACCGTTTGACCTCAGGATGACTTCCTTGACCTCAGAATGGACTTCCCGACCTTGGAATGGACTCTCCAATCTAAAAATGGCCTTTATGACCTTCATTTTGCAGGCGATCCGAAGAAGCACAAGTAGGGAGCAGGGAAGCAAGACAGGGAAGGGAAGGAAGATAGTTCATGGTGTGATGAGCAGGTGGCTTCTGCTGTTCACTGTGTCTACTGGACCTGCCCCATTGGGGGATTCTGGGCGAAGGTATAGCATGTGCTTCAGACACTCGAGGGTGAGGAAGCTGGGCACTGACTTGCAGCTCCTCATCTGTCGCTGGTCAAGGACAACAGTCCTGGGGCATGGGCCCCTCTCCTGGGGTTTCTTGCCCTGTGGGTGGCAGATCATGCTGAAGCCAGAGAGACATCCGGGTGGCAGCAATAGCAGCTTGGGGTTACAGAGGTGAATTAGAGGGAAGACATGTCAGATCTGACTCCCAAGTCCCCAAGAGGAGGGTGTCAGGAGGAAGGCCTGGCCATGCCTCCTCAAGAAAGTGATTTTTGAGGTGGGCTTTGAAGGTTGAGTGGTACAGTGTGTGATACAGAAGTCATTGTGCATCCGTCCCTTCTTTAAACACTGCAGGACTTGCTGCCTGCCACATGCACCTGCTCAGTGTAGACAGAATAGAGGACCGTTCCTGTCCTCTGAGAGCTAGTTGGTGAGCATACTCTCTGCGGGGGGCAGGGCAGGCCTACAGGGTGTGCCTGTCTTCTCTCTGAGGCAGTGTGCACAGGCGTGTGTGTGTGGGATATAGGCATCTGTGTGAGTGGTGAGAGGAGGTGCCACCGAGGCTGGGTCTCACCAGGTGGCAGGGCAGAAGGACAAGGAAAGGAAAGAGTAGGTGGTGTGTGTTGGACCTGCCAGAGGAAGGCAGGAACAGAGGTGAGTTGCCTCGAGAGTTAGGGCAGGGCAGATGGACAGTGGCCATTCTGCTGAAGTATCCCCTAGGGAAGACAGAGACTGGGGAGGGATTTTATGCAGGTGTATTAGGTCCCTAACAGTCTGGCTACAAACACATCCAAAAACGGTGGAAAAAATAACTGTTTATTATACTTGGCCTTGGTAAGTTACAAAATGTCCCTTCTCTTCTATTCTGTCTTTTGGGGCAATTCTATGGAAGACCTCATCTTGATGGGAGGAGTACTGAAGTCACACTCTACACAGGGCATGTGGGGAGAGACAGATTGAGTGGCCACTGTTTCTTGGCCTGACTAATCCTGGCCCTGTGGAGGGTGCTTTAGAGGCAAGGAGGACAAGTTGAAGACCAGTACAAGGGTGCTATTGAATGCATTAGCACAGAGGGTGCAGAGCATGACCAGGGATACAGTCATGAGACTTGGGGTGTGTTATTAGGTGGTGGGGAGAAGGAAGAATGAGGAGGGACCCAGAGTCCTTGCTTGGATAATTCCATGTACTGTGATGAAATGGGAATGATGTAGATGTGACTTGGAATACTTGTTGGGGGTGAGTTTGGGATGTCAAGTTCAGAAGGCCGTTTGGCGCTGGGTGGGAGCATGAGTGGGGTTAAGGCTGAAGGTATAGATTTAGGGATCTGAATGTAGATGGAAGGCAAAGCCCCAGGAATGGCTGATCCAGCTTGACCTTGTTTCTGCATACGAGTATGATGAGAAGCAAATGGGCCTGACTTATTGCACCTGGCTTAGAGCAGTGGTTCTCAACTTTCCTAATGCTGCGACCCTTTAATATAGTTCCTCATGTTGTGGTGACCCCCCAATTTTACACTATAACATGAGGAACTGTATTAAAAGTCGTGGCATTAGGAAGGTTAAGAACCACTGGCTTAGAGGAAGCTCTTCATTGATGGCAGCCATCATGAACATATCATCTCAGGTTTTTCTGAGGCTTCCCTGTGTTTGTGTCAGCCATTAATATACTAGCTGTGATTTTTACTCTTTCTATAGGTATTTCTGTATCTGTTGAATATTAGAGTTTATCGTTTTAATACTTAAAGTAGCAGGGAAAACTGGAAATGGCAAATTGGATGGAAAAATAGAGCTATTCTTAAGGCCCACTTAAACTCAGGAACAGTTGTAGTGGTGCAATGAATCAGAGCTCACACAGTCACTGGGGATACAAAAATGATTTCAGTACCTGGAAGTACACAAGTGGATGGTTGGAGCAGGAAAATCACCAGGGAGCATTTTGAAGGATAAGAGGAGGCTTTAGTTGCAGTTCTAAGAAAGGGCAGAGTGAGGATCTTTTCTTCTTCCCATGTTCCCCACACTCCAAGGACTGAGGCTGTGGACTGGGCATGGTGGCACCTGTAGTCCAGGACCTTGGGAGGCTGAGGTGGGAGGATCATGGAGCCCAGAGTACATAATGAGACCTTGTCTTAATTAAAAACAAACAAACAAAAAGGAACCAAGGCCTGACACGGCTTGCCACTTGTGATGCAGTGCTGACTTTGTTGCTATAACAACTGAGTGGTCAGCCTCAGGCCTGAGTGGAGGGACCAGGAAGGAACCAGATGGGGCACCTGGGTTCCCTGGCTGGACTTGGCTCCTTAGCCCCCCAGCCCGAGAGCCCTGCAGCACTTGGTAATTGAGATGCTTTTCTGAAGCATCTCTGTGCAGGCCCATCAGCCAGAGTTTTGTTTAAGTAACATGTCTGGGACTCCAAGTCCCTCAGTGAAGTTTGGCCTCCCCTAGTGGAGAATAAAGAAAGAGTGTTACAGGTAGAATGTTATTTAAGAATGGATTTATGAAAAATGAAGGTGGTCTCTGGCTCTATGAGGTGGAGATGGGAAGCCCAAATTATGTGTGTTTGTTCACCTCCCCGGAACAGATGGCAGAGGCTCATTTAGCAGAGTGATGAAGATGAGGTAAACAGTCGGCTGGCATCAGATAGAGGCAAAGGCAAAGGACATTATTTATTTATCTTTATTCCTATGCGTTGGATGTTTTGGTTATTTTTCATTGATTATATCTCTTAAAAGTTAAATTGATATCACAAGGATTAGAAAAATTTATAGTAAAAATATAAAGTGGAAACCACAGGTTCTCAAAGTGGCATTCATTCAAGAAATAACAATGTTGTTCTATAACAGTGGGTAGTAATCAACATTTTTAATGAAAACTTTGGAAGATTAAATGATAGTGGGGTGATTGTTCTTTTTACTGACCAGCAACCAATCTCGAAGAGGGTCTTGTTTTGTAAATGAAAGGTGTGGAAGGGGAACCCCAGAGGTAGCCTACTATTGTGAAACATCTTGGTACTCGTATGGAATCCAGTTTTGTGATGAGCTAGGCTGTTCTTATGCCCAGTGATGGACCCTTGAGGGAGAAGAGCAGAACCCATCTGCCTGCATTTGCCTGCACACCTGGCCTTCTTCAGTCACCTAAAGCAAACTATTGTGCCTTCACATTGCACACCTGACCAGTGCCAGACCAGAAAGTGATGTGGCCAGCTGTGTGTGGGTAGATAGTTGAGGGACATGTTATTGGTGTTGGTGAGTGAAATGATTCTTTCTTTCTAGATCTGGCATTTTATTTGAATGATGCTTTAATAATTATTTAGGCTTGGTGCCCGTAACACTGTGGTTATGGCACCAGCCACATGTACCTAAGGCTGGTGGGTTTGAACCCAGCCCGGGCCTGCTAAGCAACAATGGCAACTGCAACAACAACAACAACAAAATAGGCAGGCATTGTGGCAGGCACTTTTAGTTCCAGCTAGTTGGGAGGCTGAGGCAAGAGAAATCGCTTAAGCCCAAGAGTTTGAGGTTGCTGTGAGCTATGACGTCATGGCACTCTACCCAGGGTGACATAGTGAGACTCTGTCTCCAAATAAATAAATATATTTTATTTAATAAATACAAATTATTTAAAAATTTTCTGTCAAGCAAAGGTTTGTGAATATGTCAACAAATATCCTTGCCCTAAGAAAATGAGATTTGGGGCCAGGCATGATGACTCATACCTGTACTAGCACTCTGGGGGGCTGAGACAGGTGGATTGCCTGAGCTTAGGAGTTTAAGGTCAGCCTGAGCAAGAATGAGGAAAGTCTATCTCTACTAAAAATAGAAAATTCTAGCTGGACATTTTCATGGGCCCCTTTAGTTCCAGCTACTTAGGAGGCTGAGACAAGGAGACCCCTTGAACTCAAGTGATTGAGGTTTCTGTGAGCTACAACACCATAGCACCACCCTACCCAGGGTGACAGAGTCTCTATTTAAAAAAAAAAAAAAAGAGATTTTAGGTCCAGCTGTTTCTCTGTAGAAGTGAATAGGTTGAGTCTATGGTTAAGATTATAAAGGGAAGTAGTAGGGATTTTTCAGCACTTCCAAGGACACTGTTGGGAGGAAACAGTGACTGATGACCCAGAATTGAGTCCCTTGGTTGGTCAGAAATGAACGTAGGGAGAAATAGAGAAGATGTGAATGTGGTCTGTTTTTGTTGCCCCTATCCTCCCAGTCCATCATGCCTAAAAAAATCAGCTTTGGTCATCTTTTATTCCTGTTCTCCCTGGTCCCTGCCAATGAGTCTCTTGTACAGTTTTTTAGTAAGCTTTGCTTAGAAAAAAAATACTGAAGAAAATCCTTGCAAACAAAACCACCAGACCCTGGAGAAGCAGCTTCTTCTCTAGAGATGGTTTCTCTTCTCCTGATACCAATAATGGCTCCCATAACCAGCTGGCAAGACACTTTGGGGAGTGTGGGGATTTTTGTTGTTGTTGCTGTTGTTGCAGTTTTTGGCCGGGGCTGGATTTGAACCATCTGGCATATGGGGCCGGTGCCCTACTCCTTGAGCCACAGGCGCCACCCTGGGGGGTGTGTTTTTGGCCTGACATTGGGCCTGTTGGTATGTATAAAGGGGTGTGCTGCTCAGCAGGCACCCTGCATCACTGAGCCCCTTCTGTGTGTGCCAACAGGTGCCATGACCCACAGTGGGATCAACTTTGCAGCACAGTCCCTGCTCCAGAGCCTCAGGGGGCCAGGCTGAGCTGTGCCCATGGTGGAGACAAGGTCCACCTCACTTCTTTGCCCCATTCTGCCTCCCTCTTCCTCCTGAGCCTGCCCTCCAACCCTGGACATCAGCATCTCCATCTCAGCCTCTGCTTCTGTGAGAGCCCACTCCGAGAGCCTCGTGCTAGGGTTACAGGCGTGTCCCTGCAGCTTCTTTGATCCCCTAACATCCAACTCACCTTCCCTTAATGCACGTTACATAAGTGGCCAGATGGAGCTTCCTCAAATGCACCTCCTGCACATTCATCCTTGCTCCTGAGTACCTGTGGTGTTGGTTTTCAGGCCTAAACGTGCAGCTACAAGGAAAAGATCACTGCAGACGCCACTGTGTGTCTCTGACATTTTGATCCAATGAGTCTGGGCATGGTCTGGGAATCTGCACTGTAACAAGTGCCACCGCTGCCTTGGGGGATGTAGGTTTTGAGACTTATCTTCACAGGACACTGGTTTTCCTTACTTTCTGTTGGAGCTCTGCTCCTTTTCTGGTCTCCTTTCTGGAGGGCCTCTGAAGAGACCACGTGCAACTTTGTCATCTTTGTGGGAGGGGTGCTCAGCCCAGCCTCTGAGTATAGTAACCCTGTGTCCATAAAGGAGAAAAGAAGAAAAGAGACGAAGGAGTAAGGCCAAGAAAGGGGTGTGTGGGAAGACCGTCTGGATTTTATCATACTTGGTGTATTAGCCAGGTTCTCAGGGAAAGAGATCTTGGGGTTATGTATCTACTGTTGGTACTGTTATATGTAATATGTATTTTAATAATAACACATGATACATAACATGTAAATACATGGTAAAATATAGTATAATCATAAATTATATATATATATCTAGATATGTATCTAGGAAGAGATTTATCTCATATAACATATATTACATAGGAGGAGATATACTATATGCTCATGTGATTTATGGAGGCTGAGAAATCTTACAATCTGCCATCTGCAGGCTGGAGACTCAGGAGAGCTGCTGTGTCCAGAGGCCTAAAAGCCAGAGAGCCCCAGGCTGAGGTTCCAGTCCCAGCCACAGAACCAGAAGCAGAGAGCAGAAAATCAATGTCCTAAGAAGTTAGGCAGAGTCACTGCAACCCCAGGACTAGGGGGGCAAATCTGATAAGTCCTGGTCTGAATTCAAAGGCCTGAGAACCAGGAGTTCTGATGTCTGTGGGGAGAAGATGGATGGCCCAGCTCCCAAAGAGAAAGCAAGTACTTGCCTCTGCTTTTTGTTGTGTTCAGGCCCCCAACAGATTGGATGATGCCCTCCCACATTATGGAGGGCCATCCGCTCGCTCTGGCCCACTGATTCCAAAGCTAGCTTCTTTTCAAAATCCTCGTAGATATACCTGAAGTAATGTTTAACCAGCTCTCTGGGTACCTCATGACCTAGTCAAGTTGACACAAAAAGCAGCCATTACATTTGGTGGAATTTTATTGTATAGGCCTGTGCGTGCCAGTCCGTTATGAATATAGGGTATAGCCATGCAAAAGCAGACAAATTTACACAAACCTTTCTTCCTTCCTTTTTCTGGTCTCCTTCTTCCTTCTTCTCTTCTCTTTCACCCTGGGTAAGGTGTCATGCATGGTATGGTAGCTCACAGCAGCCTCAAACTCCTGTGCTCCAGCAATCCTTCTGCTCCATCTTTTTTTCTTTTTTGCAGTTTTTGGCTGAGGCTGGGTTTGAACCCGTCACCTCCGGCATATGGGCCGGCACTCTATTCCTTTGAGCACAGGTGCTGCCCTTTCTCCTCCATCTTCCTGTGCAGTTGGGACTATAGGTACCCACTACAATGCCTGGATAATTTTTCTATTTTTAGTAGAGATGGGGTCCCGTTTTTTCTCAGGCCGAAGGGGCTTAAACTCTTGAGCTCAAGGGATCCTCCTGCCTTGGCCTCCCAGAGAGCCACCATGCTCTGCAAGATTTCCACAAATTTTCTTTGTTGGGTAAATTTTCCCAATTTCAATTGTTGGATCCTGGCAACAAAGAACAAATCCAAGATGTATCATGAACAGCATCTCACTTTGTCAGATAAAATTCTTTAGCTAGAGCAGTAATTCCAGTGCTCAAGGGTCCGGTATTCTTAGAAGACAGCAAGTAAGTGCTTCCATGTAGTTGAAGATAGGGCGTCCATCTAACCTGGGGAAACTGGCCTGTCCACATCTTATTCCATCTCTTTGCACTGGTAGAACCTTCAGCAGCACTGGAACCCATGGGCTCTAGTTTGTTTTATGGTTTGGGCCCACCAAGAAGGGATGGATGAGTACTGAGTGGGAACCTCGTGGCACCAATTGGCATGAGACAAAGGTGGGATCCTAAGGGCATGGGGTGAGATGGGGGAGTGCCTTGGTGAAATGATGGCCCAGGGAGGGCAAGAGGCCTCGGGAGAGCAACATAGCCAGGGGTGTTCAGCACCAGCCGAACCAGAAGTACACTTTGTGTGCCTGGGAGCCAGCAAAGAATCTGGATATGGTGTTTGATCCTTGGAGCTATGGAGAAGGACCAATGGCTGGGAGCAGCAAGACAGCTCAGGTAGTCAGCAAATGGCCTGCCCAGGCTGGAGCTGACCAGCACTTACTCCTCAAGATCCCTGAGGCAAATAGTGACAGCAGGGTAGACACACTTGGCTATGGCTTATTCTCACCCAGCACAGCTGCTGGGTTCTCTGTTCTTGCCAGTATTTCTGAAAGCCTGTGCTTGTTGCTTAGGAGTGAACCCTGTAATTTGGAAATCAGATCAGATACTTACTTTAAAGAATTTGTGTGAAACAATTGCAAAGTTATCATAATGTGCTGTCAGGATTTGTGATTGGCAGCAACTCGCAAATTATGTAGATTTTTTTTTTTTTTTTGGAAAAGCAAATTGAAGCTCCTAACTGCACACTCCTCCACTATTCTGAGATAAAAGCTGCTTTTATTTCTTAAATGGCAGTGACTGCTTCTGTTTGTGTGTGGGGCTGTGAGGAGAAACGTCACACACTGCGCAGGCCAGGACTTCAGGGAGGGTGACTCATGCCTGAAGAAGCAGTGGGTGTGCAGCGAGGCTCTGCTGGAATAGATGGTCTGTTTTGGCCTGTTCAACTTCTGTGACCCGAGTGCCCTTCCCTGCTTGGCTCCAGGTTAGAGTTGGCCAAAGGAAGAACTTGCCTGAGGTCCTGGAGCCTGCAGTGAGGCAGCGGTGTCACTCTCCAGGGTCCTTGAGGTTGGATGTGGTGATGGACACACACCGAGGTGTCCAGCCAGTTCCATGGTCCTCCTGACTGATGACCCTGCAGTCAGGCTCACAGGCTCACCAAGGGGAACTGTGAACAGTGACCAGTCAAAGGACCATCTGCCAATTTGTTTTAACCATGAATTTCCAAATTGGGCAGAGGGCATAACCTCTTTAAGCCCCAGTTTCCTCATGTGGAAAATGGGAATAATAACAACAACAATGATTGCATCTTTCTCCTAAGATAGTGAGGGCTGTGCTAAGGTAGTGGACAGATCAGTTTAGGGCCTGCCTGACCCAAGGTGAGGTCTCACCTTGAGGCCTCTGCTGTCCAGTGGTTTACTATAACACATAAACACATTCCCAGATGTACCCAAATCCCAGTGTCCAGCACAGCACACATCTGCAATGTGAAACCTGCGCTGTCTGATAAGGGGAACTTCACTAGCACCCAGAACCCCATCCCGCCCCCACCTACATGCTCCACAGGAATGACTGTGAGCTGGGTCCTAGCGTTAGTTTAGCCTGTTTTTTACTTTCCCTGGGGTGTTTCCTTCTGTGTCTGACACCGTCCACTCAGCACTGTGTTGTGACATCACCTGTGGGGCTGGGTGCAGCTGTTTATCTCCTAGGTATAGGTTGTTCCACAGTCTAGGAATCTACTCAACTTTGATGGACAATTGCAGTTACTTCCACAAGTGTAGCTGTTAACAGCACAGTGGGCAGTGGCTCCTGGCCCAGTAGTGCCCACATCACTGGAGCTGACTGGAAATGCTGACATGCCCAACCTGCAGAACTGGAAGTGGCCCCAGCCTATTCTCACCTTGCAGTGTGAGCCTTGCAGGGGTCCCAGGAGCCTCAACTACAGAGAGGTCAGAGACTCAGCCAAGATTCAGGTGCCTGGGTCTCATTTGGACATGTCCCCCTGGTTAGTCCCGTGGTGCCAAGCAGTACCATGTGTCCTCTGATGGGATGACATGCATAAAAGCAAGGTCTGTCAAAGCAGCGGTCAGCAGAGCATTTTTGTAAGGAGGGCCCTTTGCTCATATTCATGGTAGCCTCTGCTATGCTGAGAGGTGGGCAGAAAAGCAAATTCCTGGGAGACTGAGCAAGCCTGGGAGGAGGAGAGGCAGGTGACTGGAGGCTGCACTTCAGTGAGGAAGAGAAGTGGGAGAGGATGTGGGTGGTGGGGGTAGCTGCTGGGAGTGCAGCCAGGGTGGTGGCCTCACCTTCACCTTGATAAGTCAACCTATGTTGGCCTTTGCACCTCAGAAAGAAAATGGTTGTTTTACCCTCAAATGTTCCCAGGTCCCGTCCAGTCTATCCCTTTTATCCCCAGCCTCAGGCAGCCACTACCTACTTTTGCCACTGTGGCTTAGTGTGGCTCTTTTGGACCTGCCACTACCTGTGTGTGGCCTTTGTGTCTGTTCACTCATTTGGCATGACACCTCTGTGATTTGTCCACATTGAGTGTGTTAATGGTCTGCCCCTTTAACTGATGAGCAGCGTTCCCTTGTAAGGATACTCCACAGTCCCCCACAACAAAGAATTTTCTGGCCCTACACATACGTTAAGAAATAGTAGCATTCAAATCATGTCAAATCCTGCTAGTATTGTGTACAGAATTCTGTGAGATTCTTCAAGTTCAGGAGCAGTAAGAGTGTTGCCATTAGGGTTTCACAGAGAAGCTGTTCTGCAGAGCATAAACCTGCATATTGAAATTGTATATTTAAATAAAGGGGTTCACAGCTCTCTCAGGCATATGACAAGTTTATTTCTTTCTCTCCTGGCTTATATAGTCCATTGTGTACATGCGCACTGTACTTCATTAATATTCATGACAATCCTTCTGCACATGTGCACTGTACATCAGTGACTTCATTAATATTCATTACAACCCATAATCCATCTAATGAATAAACATCTTGTAACTGTCTTGTGAGTCGTTCCTCCCTAGTAATCTATGGTTTAACTGATATCACTTTATCTAACATAATCCTTTTGGCTCAGCGCCTGTGGCTCAAGCGGCTAAGGCACCAGCCACATACATACACCTAAGGTGGCGGGTTCGAATCCAGCCCAGGCCCACCAAACAACAATGATGGCTGAAACCAAAAAATAGCCGGACATTGTGGTGGGCGCCTGTGGTCCCAGCTACTTGGGAGGCTGAGGCAGGAGACTCACTTGAGCCCAGAAGTTGGAGGTTGCGGTCACAGCACTCTACCCAGGGGGATAGTTTGAGGCTTTGTCTAAAAAAAAAAAAAAAAAAAAAGAACATAATCCTTTTAACATAACTTAATGGAGAACATGTTGTCAGCCATTACTTCTTTTGTTCTTATCTGATGAAGCCTGAGGCTTGGAGGAGGAAGGTGGATTGAATAACTGCCCTGCTGGCCTCACTGTTTGGAGGTAGTTACTTCAATTTTAAGCAAGGCATAATTATGAAATTTCTAGGACATACAGAAAACTTGTTTGCAAGCTTCCGCTCCCATGTGGGCTTTAAGTCAGGGAGGTTTTATGCCTGCAATCGACCAGGCTGACCTTAAGTCAGGGGGTTTTTATGCCCACAACCAACCTGGCCATATAGGATTCTGCCTCAGTTTCTCACAAGTATGCCTGCACAAAGTCTTTTCACTGCTCTCTCTCAAAAAGCTCTTTTGGCCAGAGGTATATAGGCCTTTAGCTTATATAAGAAGAGGACTGTGTTTTGCTTTTGGGATGGTCAGTCCTTAGTTGTTTGCACATATTTCCATAAACAAATCATTAACCCAAGAAGCACTTGCTGCATATTGTGAGTATGTAGCACACTGGGTTGCTGCATTCCACACCCCTCGCCTTGCCCTTGTCACTGGACTTCTGCAGTCTTATTACACATCGGAGGCTTCTTGAATGAATGAATGAATGAAATGCATACAGGAAGGGCAACAACATGGAACTCAGGTGGAGGATGTGGCCTCGTGCCATGGGGCTTCTTTGGGCCACGTGGGCTGGGCAGGGAGCCTTTGGTAGCCACCTCTGGCTGCTGGGAATGAAGGGCTGTGTGGGGTCAGGGGTGCAATACAGTGTCTGCTAGACTGCAACTGTTATTTATTTATTTATTTGTTTATTTGAGATAGAGTCTCAAGCTATTGCCCTGGGTAGAGTACTTTAGTGACATCATAGCTCACAGCAATCTCCAACTCTTGGGCTCAAGCAATCCTCTTGCCTCAGTTTTTTTTGTTTTGCTTTGTTTTGTTTTTTAGTAGAGACAGGGTCTTGCCCTGGTTCAGGCTGGTCTTGAACCCATGAGCTTAAGCAATCCACCCACCTGAGCCTCCCAGAGTGCTACGATTACAGGCATGAACCACTGTGCTCAGCCACACAATGGTTTATTTAATTGAATCTGCACTCTCTAATTTTATGGAGACAATCCAAACAGGAATTATTCCTAATGAATCCCAGATATCAACTTCTCTTCTTCATGTTGGACTTTATCCTAAAAGATGAATAATCAAAGACATACAATTGTTTGAAAATTGTGGTTGCTTCCATTCTGATCAAGAAGGGCTTAATGTCACATGAAAATCAAGATTTTTTTTTTTTTTTTGAGACAGAGCCTCAAGCTGTTGCCCTGGGTAGAGTGCTATGGCATCACAGCTCACAGCAACCTCCAACTCCTGGGCTTAAGCGAGTCTCCTGCCTCCACCTCCCAAGTAGCTGGGACTACAGGCACCCGCTACAACGCCCAGCTATTTTTTGGTTGCAGCCGTCCTTGTTTGGCAGGCCCGGGCGGGATTTGAACCCGCCAGCTCAGGTGTATGTGGCTGGTGCCTTAGCTGCTTGAGCCACAGGTGCCGAGCTAAAAATCAAGATTTATAAAAACAAACCTTGCAGGAGTTGGGTGAGGAGAGAAGGCAGGTGAGGATTCGTGTTGGCACAGCAAGGTCCAGCGTGGGCTTGCTTTCCAGAGTCCCATCTTCCTGCATTCCTTGAGTACCCTGATTTACCATCACTGGATTTTCATGTGCCTTTGAGGAAGTCCTCTGCTGGATTTTGTGGCAGATTGTTTCATTGCTCTGGCTTCATCTAGTGCCTTCTAGATGTGCAGTGCCCATGTGTTAACTTTGCCTGGGCTTAATGAAAACCAGAATTCCTTCAGCACCACCCCACCCTCCACATAGCTTCCTGTGTGGGCTTCTCTTCTCTGGGCCCTTGTACATCGCATCTAACTCCATCCCTCAAGGGTGAGGCCTCAATGAGTAAGCGTGGTCACAGGCGTGGAGCCTGCAAGGTCTGGGTGCAACAGTGCAACAAGAACACCAAGGAGGGGCATGTTCATTGTATTCTCTTGTTGCTGTTGCTTAATTGTTGTTTCTTTAGACACATAGAGCAGACAAAAAGAAAAAAAAAGGACTGAGATGCAATTAATTCAAACACAGTCTGCAAAACAAGCTGTCAGAAGTGGCTCTGTTCTGTAACAGTGAGTTTTGATCTTTTGGCTTCTTGCAAGGGTTCTAGTTTGGCCTTAGGATGCTGTCTCCTAGCTACACAAGCCTAAATATTATAAGGAAATTATTGGAGTCCTTCCTAAAATTTCTTCCCCAAGGGGATGGGAAAGATAAATGGGCAATTTTTTTTTTATGGTTCTTTTCAAAGGTGCTTGAGTTCTCTTTTTCGAGCAGGGACCTTAAGTCTGAGTGCTGGAGTTCTGGTCCCATACCTTTCAGGGAATTTACCGATGGTCCAAGTTGAGCACAGAAAGATATGGAGGCTGGGAAGGACATTTGAAGAGGGCATGCACGAGCCTCCCAGCAAGGGTAGAAAGGGGTCCCTCTGACCCCCAGCTACTTATGAAGTAAAAGTGATGCCTTTCCTCTTTCCTCAAGGTAGAGAACTCCCATAGCTTGAGTCTGGCAGTTGGGAAGAGTGGAATCAATGAGGAAAGAGCAGCAAACCCAAACTTCAGTCCTGACTCTGCTGCTTCATTGGTCTGTTTCTCCCTCCATTCAATTGTGAAATTTGTTGAGCACTTTGGAAGGGGCTGAATAGAAAAAAGCCATGGGCCAGTTGCACAGCCCTGGAGCATCTCAGCGTTTCCATCCATGCATCACAGGGCCTTTTGGCCCCTGACACTACCAATGAGACCTGCTTTGCCACCCATGGACACCACCCAGATGCTTGGGGCTGGCTTCCTGGAATGCTATGGATGCAGTCACACAGACCTAGGAAGGGCTCTGAGCCAGGATTTTCATGCTTTGTGACTTTGTTGCAGTCCTCTCTCTCTCTCTCTTTTTTGTTTTTTGGAGACAGAGCAAGACTCTGATATATGTATAATAATATAATAATTTCCCTACAATATTTTTGCTTTTGTAGCTAGGAGACAGCATCCTAAGGTATCCTAAGACCAGAGGGAATATACCTCTCCCTGGGTTGAAGTACAGTGGCATCATAGCTCACTGCAACCTCAAACTCTTGTGCTTAAAGGGTCTTCCTGTCTGTTTCCTGAGTTGCTAAGATTACAGTTACATACCACCACATCCAGCTAATTCTATTTTTTTATAGAGACAGAGTCTCACTGTGTTGTTCAGGCTGGTCTTGAACTCCTGGTCTCAAATGACCCTCTCATCTTAACCTTATATTGTGCGAGGTTTATAGGTGTGAGACACTGTAAGGTGTCCAGCCTTCAAATTCTTAATAATTTTTGAACAAGAGAACCTACATTTTCATTTTGTGCTGGGCCTTGAAGATCATGTGACTGGTTCAGCCTGGTACTTTGGTTTTTAATTGGGAGAGGAAGGAGGAATTTGGGCATTGTGGCCCTTAGAGAAGAGGGCATGACTTGTGACCTCTGCCTTGGACTGGGTCTGGGTATGGCCAGAAGCCAGAGGAATATACCTCAAAAAAAAACAAAAACAAAAAAAAAAACAAAAACAAAACCCAAACAACTTCACAGGGAATATGGGTGAAGGCCAAGCTGCCTCGGGACCAAGTGACCACAGATATGACAGAGTTGGAGAGGCCCGTCACCTGTCACAGAGTCAGCATTCAGAGGGCTGTGGGAGCCTTGCTTTCCTGAGTGGCAGGTTGTTTATGGACAGCAGAAGTTGACAAGAACGGCGAGGGAGGGAACGGGAAGTGGCAGGGCTTTGTGCTGGCTGCTGACAGTGGCCTGCGGGTCCATGAAGGGTGATTCTCTGGGAGTGGGGCGGAGGGCAGGAGATTGGAGCCATTTTATCAGCACATTGGTGATTTGGGGGACTGGCTAAATAGGAGTTCAGGAACCTCTGGGTCAAGGTTGTCATGAGGTTTGGGAACTTCAGTGATAAATTCATCAGGGAGGAATAGGTGCTAGTAAATAGTAGTTGCGGTAATGTCTACTATGAAAATGAGGCCATGATTTTGTAAAGCTGAAAGCAGAACAGGAGAGAAGCTGGGTTCTCTGTTGCTAAAAAGGCTGCAAGAGCTTTTACTTACCAAGCCCAGCAGCTTCCCTATCTGAGGAACTGAGCTGAAAGGTGTCATTCCTGGGATCCTTAGCCAGGACAAAATCTCCCATCTCCTGAGTCCCAAAGGACCACTCTAGGCTGTCCCCCAGCTGACATCAGTCCTGCAAGTCTAGTCCAGAGAGCTGGGTAGAACTGCAGGAGGCAGGCCATCTTCCTGACCGCCTGCCTCTCCTGACTCCTGTTTATCTCTCTGGTCTCAGATTAGGTGTCATTAAACCAGGAAGGCTTCTTAGAGCCTCTCAGCTACATCAGAGGCACATGATGTACCCAGATAGCACAGAAGGCATGGTTCTTTTTTTATTATTTTAGAATATTACAGGGGTATAAATGTTTTGGTTTCATTTAATCCTTTTGTGTCATTTTAGCCAAATTTAAAAGTGGGACCTTTGCCAATATAGTATATATTGTACCTGTTAGGTGTGAATTTACCTACCCCTGCCCCCACCTCCACCTGCTTGATTTCTGTTGAATTTTTCTTCCATATGTGCACTTGATGATTATTAGTTCCAGTTTAGTATTGAGTACGTGTGGTATTTAGTTTTCCATTCACCATACTTCACTTAGAAGAATGGGCTCCAATTTCCATCCAGGCTGATATAAAAGATACTAGATCACTGTTTTTTAACGGCTGAGTAAGTACTCCATGATGTACATATGCCACATTTTATTAATCCACTCATGTATCGGTGGTCATTTGGGTTATTTCCACATCTTTGTAATTGTGAATT
The DNA here is from genome assembly GCF_000181295.1 of Otolemur garnettii. Classification (NCBI taxonomy): domain Eukaryota; kingdom Metazoa; phylum Chordata; class Mammalia; order Primates; family Galagidae; genus Otolemur; species Otolemur garnettii. The sequence goes on along the minus strand of NW_003852531.1, from coordinate 5,335,657 downwards.
GTTATAAACATTTGAGTGGAACTGTCTTTTTTTATAGAAAGTTTTTTTTTTGGGGGGGGAGTATGAACCAATTAGTGGGATTACTGGATCAACTGGTAAGTCTACTTTGAGTTCTTTAAGGTATCTCCCTGCTACTTTCCATGGAGTCTAAGACAGGTTGATTGCTTGAGCTCAGGAGCTGGAAACCGGCCTGAGAACTGTCTTTAAAATTAGCCGGGCATTGTGGTGAGTGCCTAGTGTGTTAGTTTGTAGTCCCACAACATGTGTAAGTGTTCCTTTCTGTCTGCATCCATGCCAACATCTGTTGTTTTGGGACTTTTTGATAAGAACCATTCTCACTGGAGTTAGGTAATATCTCATGGTGGTTTTGATTTGCATTTCTCTGATTATAAATGTCAAGCAGTTTTTCATGTTTCTCAGCCATTAGTCTATCTTCTTTTGAAAAGTTTCTATTCATGTCTTTTGACCACCTTTTAATGATTTTTTTCTTGATGATTTG
>NW_003852531.1:5305267-5335138 GCF_000181295.1 Otolemur garnettii | reverse complement strand
ACATTGAGAGAGGTAATTTTCTTTTTTTTTTTTAGATTCTGGTTATTAGCCCTTTATTAGATATATAGCATGCAAATATTCTCTCCCATTTTGTTGGTTGTTTAGTTTTGCTCTAGTGATTGTATCCTTGGCTGTGCAGAAGCTTTTTAATTTGATCAGGTCTCATTTATTTATTTTTGGTATTGCTGTGATTGCCTTTGGAGTCTTCTCCATAAATTCTTTGCCTAGGCTGATATCTATAACAGGTTTTCCAACGTTTTCTTCTAGGATCCTTTTAGTTTCATGCCGTAGGTTTAAGTCTATTACACATTGTGAATTAACTTTTGTGAGAGATGAGGATCCTGTTTCAGTCTTCTACATAGGGCTACCCAATTTCCTCAGCACCATTTATAGGAAATGTATTCTTTTTTTTTTTTTTTTTTGTGAGACAGTTTCAGTCTATCCCCCTGGATAGAGTACTGTGGCATCATAGCTCATGGCAACCTCAAACTCTTGGGCTCAAGAGGTCCTGTTGCCTCAGCCTCCCAAGTAGCTGAGACTACAGGCACTCACCACAATGCCTGGCTAATTTTAAAGACAGTTCTCAGGCTGGCCCCCAACTCCTGAGCTCAAGCAGTCAACCTGTCTTAGACTCCCAGAGTGCTGGGATTACAGGTGTGGGCCACTGTGCCCAGCCCCGAATGTGTATTCTTTTCTCCAGTGTGTGTTTTTGCCTGCTTTGTCAAAGACCAAATGGCTATATGAGGTTGGTTTTATATCTGCATTCTCTGTTCTGATCAATTGGTCTATGTCTCTGTGTTTGTGAGCACCAGGCTTTTTTGGTTACTATAACCTTGTAGGATAGCTTGAAGGCTGATAAAGTGATGCCTCCCAATTTTTTTTCTTGGGCATAAGGTTTCACTGGCTATTCGGGATCTTTTCTGGTTCCATAGAAGGCATAGAACTATTTTTCCAGATCTGCAAAAAATGACATTGATATTTTTATGGGGATTACACTGAATCTGTAAATCACTTTGGATAGTATAGATCCTAATTCTGCCCATCCATAAGCATAGTATATTTTTCCATCTGTTTATATCCTCTGCAGGTTCCTTTCTTAATGTTTCACAGTTGTTCCTATAGAGGTCTTTCACCTTCTTAGTGAAATATATTCCTAGGTATTTTATTTTCTTTGTAAAGGGGATTTAGTCTTTGATTTGGTTCTCAGCTTGACCATTATTGGCATATATGAATGGTACTGATTTATGTACATTGATTTTATAACATGAGATTACTAAATTTATCAATTCTAGGTGTCTCTTAATAGAATCTTTGGGGTTTTCTAGATATAAAATCATATCTTTAGCAAAGAGTGATAGTTTGACCTCTTCTTTGCCCATTTGGGTACCCTTTATTTCGTCCTCTTGTCTGATTGCTTTGGCTAGGACTTCCAGCACTATGTTGAACAAGGGTGATAGCGCTCACCCTTGTCTCATTTTATAAGACAGTAGTTTTCAAGCTGCCCATTAATTCTGTGAGCTCTGACAGCTCTCACTAAATTTCTCTTTTTACCTAAGTTAGCCAACTTCAGATTCTGTTTCTTAAAAACAAAGTCCTTGGCTATTCCAGAGATGGGGAGGGGGGAGGAAATGCATGGGGCGGAATGTGTAGGAAGGACATGGGAATGACACTAGCAGGATGGGGCCTGTGGCTGGTGTACCCTGGAACTTTGCCAGGTGATGGTAGCCTGAAATAAACAAGATACCTGAGCTTTGTGACTTAACCAGAACATTGTTGAATTTGGTGCGCTGCTGTAGACAGCGGAGCTCATACCTCTGAGCTGGCTAGTGGGAAGGCAGGTGCTGACACTATTTCTCTCCTGGTGTACTCGCCTCTCCAGGTGCACTGGCGTTTTTAGAAAAAATGTATTTTATGCTTATCAGTGCTCTGTGTCTTGAGCAGTCTCCCCCTGTGGATCCAGTCTGGAAATGTAGCATGAAAACACTTGAGTCCAGAGTACACTCCTGCAGAGACAGGAGTTTCAGGTTCCCTAAGAGCAGCATGTTTATTTGGTTTAGCTAGGTTCCAGAGGAGGTATTCCCATTCTCTTTTTTGAATAGGACCAAATCTCTAAACTTCAACCCAAAGTGAGGCCAGAAAAACACATTTTCTCATAATAAGCAGCTGACACATTGACACAAGCCAGCTGAGGTTATACACCCAGGAAAGTGCTTATTTGCAAAGTGCCTCTTGTGACGGCCACAGGGAGATGTTCCAAGGTCATTTCCCTAGGAGTCTGAAAGAAGCACCTCAACTGGCCCATGAGAAGTGGCAAAGCTGTAGTTTTCACACTGCTCACAGCCTTTCCACCTGGGCATCAGGCCAGCTCTGGGGAAGGAGGATAGCTGCTGTTCTTTAAACCTTTAGCAGAATCCAGTGCCTTGCTCATTCTGAGATTTGTGCTTTGCCTGACACTGTGACAGATCCTTGTAAGAATGATCCCTTGTAAATTCTGCCTCCTGAGGCAGTGCCCCTTTCTGATGTGATGTTGTTGGTTTTTTCATCAAGGTGCAAAGCCTACTGCTTCACCCCTCTAATCTGGGCTGGCCCTGTGGATGCCCTTATCTGGGAGAATGTGGAGGGAGTGGCGTGGTTCAACTTCTGGAGCCTCAAGACCTATCAAACCTCCCATCTTCACTCTTTTTTTTTGTTTGTTTTCTTTTTTTGAGACAGAGCCTCAAGCTGTCCCCCTGGGTAGAGTGCTATGGCTTCACTGCTCACAGCAACCTCCAACTCCTGGGCTCAAGCGAGTCTTCTGCCTCTGCCTCCCAAGTAGCTGGGACCACAGGCGCCCGCCACAACGCCCGGCTATTTTTTGGTTGCAACCATTATTGTTGTTTGGCGGGTCTGGGCTGGATTCGAACCCGCCACCTTAGGTGTATGTGGCTGGTGCCTTAGCCACTTGAGCCACAGGTGCCGAGCCCCCATCTTCACTCTTTTGGAGCCTGAGACTTTCCTGGGGGGGTGGAGGTCTCTGGTGGGTGGCCTGTAGTAGCCACTCTGCTGGAGCACTGAAGCACCCCAGTCAACAGCCAGTACCACTGCCAGCCAGAGGTGTGAGTGAGGCCATCTTGGAACATTTAGCTGTGCCATCAGCTGAAGGAAGCCACGTGAGGGAGTGCAGATGAATACAGACAACCCACAGAATTCTGAGAAATAGTAAGTTGTTGTTTTATTTTAAGCCAGAGTGTTAGGTGGTGTGTTATGGAGCAATATATATCTGAAACAGACACATAGATGATTGTCTTGTTGGAGAGTGGCTGAAAGGTAGCCTGGGACTATTTTTTCTACTTTGATAGTAGCACTAACTATTCTGTATTGAAGGCAGGGAAGAGGGCAGGTGAAGAAAAGGCAGTCTTGGGCAGCACCTGTGGCTCAAGCAGTAGGGTGCTGGCCCCATATACCAGAGGTGGTGGGTTTGAACCTGGCCCCTGCCAAAAACTGCAAAAAACAAAAGAAAGAAAGGTAGAAAAAGCAGTCTAACTTTCATTTGAATTACTCCATGAAATTCACTCTCCATATCAAAACTTGAAAGATATATATATTTTTAAACCCCTAAACTTTAGATCAAAAATCCAGTTCCTTATACATATTCTTTCTGACTCAAAGATTATTATTCTTATCATTTTCTGGAGATACAGCCCTGATTCTACCAGAATCAGTTGTTAAAATATCTCCATGCTAAAAAAAAAAATCTCCATGCCAAGTATTTGGGGGTAACATGTCATGATATCTGAGGTCTACTTTATATATTTAGCAATTGCACAAAAAAACTTTATTCTATATTCCAAAGTTGTCACAGTCTTTTAAAGCATTTATGACATCTGCTAAACATGATGAAAAGTTTAGGCCTTGCTATTTTTTTGTCCACTCTCTTGACATGTGCTCTCTCTTTCCTGGAAGTGTGTTCCCTGTGAATTGGTAACAGGTAACATCAGCTGTAGTGTGGGAGGAAGGAAAGCTGAGTTGGGGAAGAGACACATGGAGGGGGTTTAAGGAGTCAGGGAGGTCTTGGTGTTCCAGGACTGCTTGGCTGCTATACCTCTGGGTGGGGGGCGGGCAATGGCATCTGCTTCATCTTGCACCCCAAAGCCCAGCTATGGGCCTGGACCTGGGCCAGGATTCCCCTCAACAGATGGGTGGGTGGGATGTTGGGGGTGTCCGGCAGTCTGTGAATGATCCCACAGTAAAACAAAGATAAGGATCCTAGTACACAACAATGTACACCATGGTTGCCACAAACATCACTATTAGAATTACAGTTCATAATTGATACAGAGTAAAGAAAATTTGATTTATGTGACAACTGAGGTAATCCACGACCATTGAAACCAGGACAGCACTCCTGAACGCCAAAGGGGAACCAGTGGGAATCCTTATAGATAAACATAGGAGGATTTGGAATGCACGTATTTATACTGCTTTTGTGTAGGGGTCTCCTCACATTCCCAAGGAGAACCCTTTTCCATTCTCTGGAAGTCTATGCTTGTCTCTGCTTTCCTTTACTTTTTTATTTCACTTTTAAATACAAACTTTGCTCCTGTTCTGCTACACTAAGTCCCAGCTGCCTCATTTTCCATTACCCTAGTGTTTTGCTCTCCCTTTGACTCAGCTGAACTTGCTGGTTCCATGAACTGAACCAGGTCCACTGAACAGCACCCAGGTGAACTCTTAGCTCTAACACAGCTGTCAGAGAATTCCATTAAAAATTAAAGCCTTGGGCGGTGCCTATGGCTCAAAGGAGTAGGGTGCCAGCCCCATATGCCAGAGGTGGCGGGTTCAAACCCAGCCCCAGCCAAAAACTGCAAAAAAAAAAATTAAAGCCTATTGTTACTTTTCAAGACTCAAGACCTTCTTTCATGTTGTGATACAGTTTTCAGAATAAAAAGCTTTTTGTGACTTTAATTCCCTAATTCTTCTGTGTAGAAGCCACACGGTCTGGGGTGCTGCCCTTCTGACAGGAGGCACTGCTGCTCAATTCTTCACCCCCATCCCTGCTGGGAGCCCCTGGCTTTTACTCGAGCAAGCCATGGTATCACACTGGGCCAGTGTGTCAATAAAGTTGCCACTGCAGATACAAGTCCAGGCCCTGGCTGGTAGGTAATTTAAGCCACTTTTTTTGGGTTCTCAGTTTCTGTTTCTATATGATAGTAATTCAAACAGATGCTTACATATGGCACAAGCGAAAGCAACCTGAGTGTGCAATGTTTTCCACTTACATCCTAGAAATGAAAGTTTTCTCTAGTTTCCATTATCTTGGAAGAGATATTCAGTTTTTTTCAAATTTATAATGAAAAATATTTAAATATAACTGAGGAGAGAGACTACATAATCAGTCTGTCTCTTTTCATCTCGGACCTTAACACTGCACTCTCCGTCCATCCAGCCCCTGCTGCACATGCTTCTAGTTTCCATTTTCATATGAGTATGGGGAAGCCAATCTACAACATCATTTTGTCTGTAAATACTGGGGCAAACTTCTCTGAGGACTATTTTGTTATTATTGTTTTGTTTCCCCCCACTCCTTTTCTTTTTGAGACACATAGAGTTCTGCGGCATCACAACTCACAGCAACCTCAAAATCCTGGACTCAAGTGATTCTCTTGCCTCAGCCTCCAAAGTAGCTGGGACTATAGGCACCCACCACAATGCCCAGTGTTTTTAGAAATGGGATTTCGCTCTTGCTCAGCCTGGTCTCAAACTCCTGAACTCAAGCCCAACTTGGTCTCCCAGAGAGAGAGACCCGGCCCTTTGTTTTTCTTTCAGAATCTTACTCTGTTGCCCGGGCTGGAGAGTAGTGGCCCAAATATAGTTCACTGTAGCCTCAAACTCCTGGGCTTAAGTGATCCTCCTTTCACAGCCTCCAGAGTAGCTGGGACCTGTTCCATTTCTGCCAGCTAAGTATTTCTCATTTTTCTGTAGAAAGAGAATCCAAAACACATAGAATTTCAGGATTTTAAGAATCATAAACACTAATCAATTGTGCTCTAGTACTTGAACCTGTGTTTAACATTCTGGTCAAGTGGTGGTTTATAGAACCTGAAACTCAAAGAGACTAAAATAATTTATTTGGGTATAATAAGTGGTAGAAATGAGATAGTTCTTAATTCAAATCCCAATATTCTTCCTACTTTATCATCCTGTAGGTGAGTGTTTTAATAATAGAAAAAGGGAATGGGTCTTGTGAACCCAGTAGAAGAGGTTAAGAATGGAATTAGCTGGTGAGCCTCATGGCCGTGGATGAGAATGGAATTAGCAGGGGAAGGCCAAGTTTGAAAAGACACAGTGCTGGATTGGAGAGGAATACAGGTTTAAGAAAAACGATCGGGGGGTGCCTATGGCTCAAGGAGTAGGGTGCCGGCCCCATATACTGTAGGTGATGGGTTTGAACCCGGCCCTTGCCAAAAACTGCAAAAAAGAAAAAAAAAGATCAGAATATTGGGGTTTCTGAGAAGTTTGAATAAAGGACAGATTATATGAATGGACAACAGAGATTGTTGGGCATTGCATTAAAATAGAAGGTGCATCAAAACAGAGGATTCAAGGGGGTCCTGGACAGGTTGCTGCTTTTTTGCTTGTTTAATAGCAGAAAGTAACAAACCTCAAGTTTTCTACTGAAAAATGTTAAAAGAATGTGATACACTGGGAGTCTCTGTAGCAAATAGGAGTGTGACGTCATCTACTTTTCACTGCGACTTAGAGAGAGGGGTGCCTTACCTCAGGTACTGGGGGCTAGAGGTTGCTGAATTGCATAGACCTGCAGCTCAGGGCATGTTCCCCTCACCTCTGCCTCTTCTCCCAGTTGCCTGGTGTCCTTCCCATGTACAGGTAGAGCAGAGCAGGGGCAGGATTTCCTGGGACACCCAGTCACGGAGCCTCCGATGGGTAGTTGGTAACTTGCCAATGCTGAGAGTGGATGACTGAGGCTCCATTTGGCTTGCTTTCCAGAGCTCCTGCTCTGGGTCATTTCAACCTAAGTTTTCAGGTACCTGTGCTTCCTTAGACTGAAGAATTAAAGGTGGAGGCTTCTGATACCAGAATTTTGTTTTCAGTAGGTTCTTGGTCTCAATGATTTGAAAAATGAATCCGTGGACCACAGATCAGTGGTAAGACAGGATTTATTTGCAGAAAAGACTACAAAAACACCAAAGCTCCCAGCAGGGAGAGAAAACCCAAGTCAGGAGAGAAAAGCTCCTTCACTGTCTGTCTGTCTGTTTCTGGGCTCTTTGTTTAGGGCTATGTATATTTGCAAGGGGCCCTCTGTAGTTACATTTAGTGGGGCTCAGTATTACCTTTAGTGTGTCTGGGACCCTCTGTAGTTACATTTAGCATGTCTGGGATCCTCTGTAGTTACATTTAGTGGGGCTCAGTATTACATTTAGGGTGTCTGGGACCCTCTATAGTTACATTTAGCGGGACTCAGTATTACATTTAGGGTGTCTGGGACCCTCTGTAGTTACATTTAGCCTATCTGGGAGGTGAATTAATGGCTACAATCCCTTTGATTCCCAGGCCTAGGAAACTTACATGAAATTGACCCGGCCTAGGAAATGAGGGTTCCCTGTTCAGCCAAGTGCAAGGGGAGGGAAACCTAAGGTGCTGGTATCTCTCCTGCAGTTGTCTGGCCCCTCTGGCTACTGGAGCCTCCTGCAGGGCCCCCCCTGCCTACCTTCCAGTCAGCTGGTTGGCTGGTTAGCTGCCACTGCACCAACACCGCCAAGGCCGAGGCAGCTGGTCCACCCCCACCCCCCACCTCCCCAGCTTCCGCAGCTCCACAGAGCTGGCTGGGTCGCCACTTGTCCTATATCCTTCCATGTAGCTTTTCAGAAGAGGGATCTTGATTTGGGAGCCCACAGGAAGGAAGATACTTGAATAGTATTTTGGGAAATAGAAATACGTCTACCAGGAGTCTCCTTGGATTCTATGAAGGGCTTGCTAGTTTATATAGACCCGAATAAGTCAGGACCTATGTAGGGAAAGTAACTGGACATTATAAATTTTAACTTTTTACTCTTTCTTGGAAGAATATTCCAGTAACAATATATGAATATTTCTTTTATTTTTGTACATTGAGCTTTGAAACATGTCAAATTTTCAAGTGATTCCCTGTGCTCTTTTAGAGTAGCAAGCCTCCTTAACTGGTGTCGGTAGTAAAGAAAAAAGACTGCCAATTTTTTGAGTGATGCACATGAGTTTTTGAAACAGAGATATGTAGTAGAGAAGGGACTGGCCATTTTTCTACCTTGTTTTAGATTATCAGCTTTGTTCTAGTTCAGGTAACAAAATTATGTCAGTCATTAAGTGATAGTCATTAAGATAATTTGTGAGTACAAACTATTCCCAGGCTCTGCCAGTATATTGGCTGTCACTATTTGTTATGAAACTAAAAGTAAGTTTTTATTGAATATTTCATAAATTGAGAGAGGTAGAGACAAAAGTAGACAACTAAAATATTTCTTAAAACAGAGACCAAATGTCAATTGTATCAGGAAACATCATTTAATATACAGATAGCTGAACTTTTGCTTTGTTTTATTGTTTCTAGGAGGGGATACCCAGATATAAACTGGCAGACGTTGTTTTCTTTATTTCAAAGAGGTAAGCTCACTTGTTTTGTTGTATATATTTGCTCTAAAGGATTCCCGCCAACCTGGGTATTGATGGTTTGTGGCCTATATTTGATGGTAAGGACGTCAGTGTTGATACCAAGGTAAAGTGGTGTCTGGTGAAATTAATCTTCTAATTCCAAATCTAGTTTTGCATTGTATTTTCTGTTAAAATTTAGTGGTAGTCTACCTATTATCATTTTGTGTTTGTAATAGAAAGTTTTTTGGAGAATACAATCTTATAGAAATATGAGTAGTTGCATATTTCTTTTTACTTTGGTACATAACAAAAGATTAATAAATACTTTGAGGAGGTAGGAACCAAAAAAAAAAAAAAAAAAAAAGAAGAAGAAGAAGCAGCATGGGCTAGAGAATACATTGTGACAGGAAAAGCTTTCCTGAGGAAATAGGAAATTTGGTCAAGGTTTATTTGGATAATACAAACTTTTAAATTACTGTAACTTTTAAATCATACTAATATAATGTTTACAGTTATATTTAACCTGTGCCTAAGTTAATCTTTAATGTATCCTAATGCTTATGACAGTAATCACAGAATCACCATGGTGCCTTTCATTTCTAAACTTTATGGCACATAGCATACAGATTCTTTTTTTCTTAGACATTTATCATTTCATTATCATAGTTATTAACAGAGATCTTTTTCTTCTGGCATGAAAGATTTCCACTGAGAAGTCTGCTGCCAGTAAGAATGGAGCTCCTTTATATGTTATTTTTTCTTCTTTTAGGACCTTTTGTTTATTTGTAATCTTTGAGAGCTTGGTTACTAAATGCCTGGATGTGATCTCATTCAGGTTACATCTGCCTGGTGATCTACTCCCTTCTTGTACCTGAATATTGATACAGCTTTGAACAGATCTCTGTTATTCTTTGCTTGCCAGGTAATCAGATACTTGGCAAGCAAATAATGTTTGACCACAGTTTCTCTCTTTACCAGTAACTTTTAGATTTGTTCTCTTGAGGCTGTGTTATAGATCTTGTAGGTGTATTTTTTTAATTTATATTTTAGCTTCTCCTGTGTATTTTCAAATAGTCTCTTTTTAGCCTCACTGTTTCTTTCTTCTGCTTGGTCAATTCTGCTTTTGAGAGACTCTGATGCATTTCTCAGTTTGTCAAATGAATTTGCAGCTCTAGAATTTATGACTAATTTTTAAATTTTCGTGAAATTTATCTGGTAGACTTCTGAATTCCTCCTCTGTGTTGTCTTGAAGTTCATTGAGCTTCTTTAGGACAACTATTTTGGATTATTTCTGAAAGTTCATATATCTCTGTCATGCTGGGATTGGTCACTGGTACCTTATTTGTTTGGTGAGGTCATGTTTTCCTGGATATTCTTAATGCTTGTGGATGTTTGTCAAAGTTTGGGCATTTAAGAGTTATTTTATTTTTTTTTATTCTTCACTGTCTGGGCTTGTTTGGACCCATCCTTCTTGAGAAGGCTGCCCAGATATTCAAGGAGAATTGAGTGTTATGATTTATGTTTTTGGTCACTACAGCTGTATCAGCATGGGAGTACCCCAAGCCCAGTATTCCTGTGACTGTTCTAGACTCCTGTTGCTACTGCCTTTGTTGACTTGGTTAAGATAAGGAGAACTCTCTGATTACCTGGCAGTTTCCCCACTCTCTTCCCTCATTGCCTGTGCTGGGCTGCTGTGCTTGGTGGAGGAGTGATGTGGGCAGTCCCTCATGGCCACTTGCATCTTGGACCATGCCAGGTCACAGCTGCAGGCAGCCAGTCTCACCCAAGCCCATTGTGACTGTTGCCTGGTTAGCTCTGATGTTTACTTGAAGCCCTAGGGCTCTTTAGTCAGCAGGCAGTGAATCCTGTCAGGGCTGTGTGTGTTTCCATCTGGCCCAGGGTGAGCCATCCAAGGATTAAGTCCTGAGATCAGGGGTCCGAGAGTTTGCCTAGCACTTTGTTTTACTGTGGATGACCTGCTACACAAGGTATAGAGCAAGGTCCTCTGAATTGTTTCTTTCCTTCCCCCGAGTCTGAGAAAATTCTCCCTGAGCTGCGCTGCCAGGAGTTGGGGAAGGTGTCATGATGCTGACCTGGCTCCTGTCACTGATGTCTCACTGCATCTCTGGCCAGCTCAGCCACAGGAACTGCCCAGGGGCTACAGCCTCTGTGGCCTGACTGCCTTATGAATTTACTCCGCACCCCAGACCACTTTTTCTCAGCCAGTTAGTGGGGCTAGATGGAAATCGTGTTTTAGTGCAGGGAATTTCCCTCTGGCCAGGCTGGTCTAAATGCTTCTTCTGTGCTGTTTTCTTGTGTGAGCACTCAGCTCTGAGATCCAAAGCAAAGTCCCACAATCACATCATTCTCCCTTCCCTGGGCAAAGAGATTCTCTGCACTTGGCATGTTGGCATGGCACTGCTGGAGAGAGGAGATGTGTCAGAGACAAAGCAAGACTCTTCTCTGCCCTATTTGTTGTCTCCTTCCTTGATACAAGGTTAAAAGCAGGTACTGTGACCACCTGGTTTTTTTGGTTCTTTTGAGGTACTTCCTGGCAGGGATGATTGTTGAATTTTGTTTTCATGCAGAGGAATACTCACTGGAGGTTTCTAGTTGGTCATGCCACTCTGCCCTGATCCCACAGTTGTCTTTTTTAATAACATGTCTCTTTTTTCTTTAGGTAAAATGAATGGTAGGTGTACAGAGATGAAATCTCCATTTCATTTGTCATAGATACTGTATGAATTTATTGTTTATTAGTTTACACTCCCACCAGCAGTGCACAGGCATTCTCTTTTCACTACATCCATACTGTATCTATGGGTTGTTGACTTTTGCATAGAGCCGTTCTGCCAGAGGAAGGTTGTCACCTCACTTTGACTTGCATTTCTGTAATGATTAATGCTGTGTGGTGCATTTGGGGGGGAGGGAGATATGTTTATTGGTCATTTGTTTCTTGCCTTTTGAAAAGTGTCTATATATTTTGCCCAGTTGTTAATAAGATTAGTTGGGGTTTTTTTTTCTTGCTGATTTATTTGTGTTACTCATAGATTCTGGATGTTAGGGCTTTGCCAAAATGTTTTCTTGCATTCTATGTCTGTTTACTCTCTTTATTGTAAATTTTGCTGTAAAGGTTTTAATTCTCATTTATGTTTGTTTTTGTTATATTTTGTGTCTTAGCCATGAATTCTTTACCTAGGCTAATGTTGGTAATAGTTTTTACTAGGTTTTATTCCAATATTTTTATCATTTCAGGTCTTACATTTAAGTCTTTCACCCTTCCTGAGTTAATTTTTGCACATGGTGAGAGAGGGATGCGGTTTCATTCTTCTGTATGTGGCTGTCCAGTTTTCCCAGCACCATTACTGACTAGGGTGCTCTTTCCCCAGTGTACGCTTTTGTCAGCTTTGTAAAACATCATTTGGTTGCAGGTGTGTGCCTTTATTTCTGGGTTCTGTATTCTACCCCGTTGGTCTGTGTGTCTACTTTTCTACCAGAGTAATGCTGTTGTGGTGATTATTGCCTCTTCACTTTCTTCCATCAATGTTCTGTAGTTCTCAGTGTAGAAATCTTTCACATTTTTGGTTAAGTATATTCCAAGATGTATTGTCTATCTAACTATCTATCTATCTGCTATTGTAAATGGAATTCAGTTGTTGATTTGATTTTCACCTTAGTTTTTTATTAATATTAGTGTATAGAGGCTAAGTGCCCATAGCTCAGTGAGTAGGGCGCCAGCTGCATACACCAAGGCTGGCAGGTTCAAGCCTGGCCCAGGGCCTGCTAAACAGCAATGACAACTGCAACCAAAAAATAGCCAGGCGTTGTGGCAGGCACCTGTAGTCCTAACTACTCGGGAGGCTGAGGCAAGAGAATTGCTTAAGCCTGAGAGTTTGAGGTTGCTGTGAGCTGTGACATCATGGTACTCTACCAAGGGCGACATAGTGAGACTGTCTCAAAAAAAAAAAAAAAAGTAATGTGTAGAAATGCTATTGATTTGTGTGCATTCATTTTTTAACCAGAAACTTTATTGCATTCATTTATCAATTCTGGGAATCTTTTGGAGGAATCTTTTGAGCAGACAGGGTTCATTTGACTTCCTTTCTTTCCCCTTGGGGTATCCTTTAGCTCTTTCTCTTGCCTGATTGGTCTGGCTGGGACTTCCAGTACAATACAGAAGAGAAGTGGTCAAAGTGGGCATTGCAGTCTTTTTCCAGTTCCCATGGGGAATGCTATGAGCTTTTCCCCATTCAGTATGATGTTGGCTCTGGGTTTATTTTATATGGCTTTTTAAATTTTGAGATACAGTCTTTCTTTTCTTAGTACATTGGGGGTTTTATCAGGAAGCGGTGTTGGATTTTGTCAAATGCTTTTTCTATGTCTATTGACATGATGATGTGGTTTTTGTTTTCTATTTCTGTGGTGACTCAGAGTTATTGACTCTTGAGTCCCTGGGATAAAACCCACTTAATCCTAGTGAATTATTTTTTGATGTGATTTTCTATTTGGTTTACTCATACTTTGTTGAGGATTTTTTTTTTTTTGAAACAGTGTCTCAAGCTGTCTCCCTTGGTAAAGTGCCTGGCATCACAGCTAACAGCAACCTCAGACTCCTGGGCTTAAGTGACTTTCTTGCCTGAGCCTCCCAGGTAGCTGGGACTATAGGCACCCGCCACAACACCCGGCTATTTTTGTTGTTGTTGTTGCAGTTGCCATTGTTGTTTCAGCAGGCCCGGGTCAGGTTTAAACCCACTAGCCTTGGTGTATGTGGCCGGCACCCTTCCCACTGAACTATGGGCACCACCCTTTGTTGAGGATTGTTTTGCATCTGTGTTCATCAAGGCTTCTATTTTTCTTTTTTTATTGTCCTTACCTGGAACTGGTATTAGCATTATACTGACTTTGTAGAATAAATTGGGGAGAATTCCCTCCTTTTCCATGTTATGAAACAGTTTCAGTGGGATAGACATCAGTTCTTTTTTTGTAGGTCTGGTGGAATTCTGCTGTGAATCCATCTGGTCCAGGACTTTCATTTCTTGGGGATTTCTTATGACTGATTCAATTTCATTATTCATTACAGTACTGTATAGCAGGGAGTCCCTAACCACGGACCTGCAGCCAGAGTGCTCCACGGTGTACTCCAGTCACCACGCTGTGTCAGTGAGGAGGGCCTGCCTCCACTTGTGGGTTTGAGGACAGAAGGGCAGTGGGACTTTCCACTAAGACATTTTAAAATGAGAAAATTGAATTAATCATAGAAAATGTCTAAGATCAAGTGCAATTATTGTGTAATAAGGACAGCGAGATTAAAGTATGTTTTCAGTGACTCTTGGTTTTAACTTTGTTCTTGATTTCTGAGTAATTTAAATGTCCATATTTTAAGAATCTACTACAGTATAGATAACATTTTATTGCAGTTTAATGTATTTCAAAATGTGTTATTAGTTATCAGCCCGCTTCCTTGATTATCAAAATATGTTGTTTTATTCATGCAGATTGATGATCTAACAGAATCACTGGAAATTATATTCTTAAAATGTCAATATCTAGTTGCAAAGAATCAGGCTCATCTACAGAAATTATCTATGGAAATAATAAAAAATGTGAGAAACTACAGAAAAATAAAAGTTGGAACAAGAAATAGTGAATCTCAAAAATCATATGGAATGTCTCATCAACATATAACAAAAGATAAAGAAATCATATGCAGTGGAATATGGTAGACTGTTGAACAGTATGGATGGAAGATGAAATGAAAGCAAGATAGGTTATTATAAAAATGTTTTTTAAAGTCAGTCTATTTTTATGGGTTAGTTAAGTGTGAAATGTAGTTTTATTTGTTTTGCCACAGATTATACTGTAATACATACAATTGTGTTTCTGCTCCTGCCTTTATAGCAGTTGGTTTTGTAGATTTCTTGAAATAAGGTGGCATCTTTAAATTTTTAGTTTCTATCATCATTATAACTAAATTGATCTTTGAGAATAATGATGTTCTTTAGAGAAGCATTTGATTATTAAGGTCAGTCGGCTTAGGAAAAAGAA
The DNA here is from genome assembly GCF_000181295.1 of Otolemur garnettii. Lineage (NCBI taxonomy): Eukaryota > Metazoa > Chordata > Mammalia > Primates > Galagidae > Otolemur > Otolemur garnettii. Next base: position 5,320,468 of record NW_003852531.1, on the reverse strand, counting down.
AAAATTGTGATTTAGAAATTACACCATATTCTTGAATTGTTTTCAAGTTATATTGTTAATTGTTTTAGTTTTGAATTGATTCTGTTTTTGTATTATTAGATTACATGAACACTAATTTAGGAATGATTCAGTTTTTTTATAATTTAGATTAAATTATCAATTTAGTTGATAATTGATGTTAAATGTTTAAACTTCAACTTTTTTGGTCACATATTTTAAATTGCTCTCTGAGGATGGGTTTGGTGGTTCATGCCTCCTAGCACTTTGGGTGGTCAAGGTGGGAATGTCACTTGAGACAAGGAGTTTTAGACCAGCCAGGGCACCATAATGAGACCCTATCTCTACAAAAAGTAATAAATTAACCAGACATGGTGCTGTGCACCTGTTGTCCTAGATACTTGGGTGGCAGAAGCAGGAGGATTGCTTGAGTCCAGGAATTGGGTGCTGCAGTGAACTATGATCAGACACTGCCCTCCAGCATGGGTGACAAAGGGAGGCATAGTCTCTCAAATAAAATAGCCTCTGATTCAAAAGTAAGCAAATAAACAAGAATTTTTCAGGTTACAATTACTAACTAAAAATATATCCTCTTAGTCTGTTTTTGGCATAAGCAAGAACACATGGAGCAGTTATGAGGGAATTATATGGCTTCAGTGAGAAGTCAGGAGGGCTCAGAATTGGAGCTCTGGAATCTGAACTCTAATGGGAAAACTTCTCAAAAAACTTTCATAATATTGAAGTGGAAAAATATAAGTACCTCTATAAAGTAGTATTAGAAAGTAGAAAATAATTTCAAATAAACTAAAAATATAAGTCAAAATATAGAATTATAGAAAACAAGATCATCACCTTGCCTTGAAAGCAGCTTTTTAGCTACACAGGTTCATGAGATTACTGGGAAGTGAAAAAGTAATAAATTCACCAGGCATGGATAATCCTATTATCCTATCTGGATAATATAATTTTGGAAAATGATGTTAATAAATAAACTTACCTTTAAAATGGTAGTATAGTCCTTAGCGCCTGTGGCTCAAGTGGCTAAGGTGCCATCCACATATACCTAAAGTGGTGGATTCAAATCCAGCCCAGGCCCGCCAAACAACAATGATGGCTGCAACCAAAAAATAGCCAGGCGTTGTGGTGTGGGCACCTGTGGTCCCAGCTACTTGGGAGGTGGAGGCAGGAGACTCGCTTGAGCCCAGGAGTTAGAGGTTGCTGTGAACTGTGATGCAACAGCACTCTACCCAGGGGGACAGCTTGAGGCTCTGTCTCAAAAAAAAGAAAATTAAAATGGTAGTATAGGACAGTTTGCATCTCCCTCTTTTTTGATTTTACATGGCTTTGTTTCCCCTTAATATTCTTATGTAGTTAACCAGACCTTAATGTTTCTGCTAGGTATTTTTCAAGCTTTATAATTTAGACAGTGATATTGTTGTAAAATTGTTTACTGCCATTTCCCTAAATAGAAATATTAATGAGTTTAACTAATTTTGGGATGAGTCCAGTTCTATGACTACTCTTGGCACATTCTGGCACTCAGTGAATTATCTTCTTTATATTGGTTTCCTAAATTAAATTATATGCCTTTTTAAAATGATAATCTATTATATGTATTTAAGGAATATGACACGATGTTTTGATATATTTATATAGAGTAAAATGGCTATTATAGTCAAGCAAACTAACGTTCATCATTTTCAATTACTAGCCCCTTAAATATACAAATTTCTAGTGGCATTCTTGAGAATCTTACTAAGATTCTCTACCTCCCATGAGGCAGCACGTCATTGGTAGACATTCTTTCCTTCCTTACTTCATTTGAATTACTTGTTTTTTAGAAATTCCCCTAGGAATATAGACAGTAGAACCCCAACCTCTAAGTTGACCACTCCAGGAGACTGTAATAAACCAGTCAACATACAGAGGTGGTCAACATAATGAACCAGGCCTTCTGTACTGACACAGACATGTTGTACATGTCTGGTTTATGAAAATTAGGTCAACTTAAGGAGGTAGTCAGTGTAGGGAGGTGGTCAGCTATGGAGGTTCTACCATGTATATGTGATGTCTGACAATTAAGTTCACAAACTCATTCTAGAAAAAAATGCTAATTCCTTCATTGCTGAATAATTCTGCTGTCACCTTTGAAGTACTCCCCTTGGGAAGCTATGCACCAACACCAATAGCTAGTGTATCCTTCAAAGCAATTTTGAAATTGTTTTTCTGAAATGACCATCAGAGCTGTTGTTGTAGGAAGCATGACAGTTAAGTTTGTGAACTCATCCTACAAAAAGTCTCAAAGACTCCAGTCTCACCACGTAGCACTTAGCTAAGCAGTTATAGTTCATAAGTAGTCACTTGACAGGTGACATTTTAAATAAGTCATTTACCTTGTTCTTGGTATACTTTTGCCTTCAGAAAAAGTTCCATATTCTTCAGCATGAAAAAAAACATACCCATATCAATGTGGTTATTGTCAATTTATTCAGCCTTCTCTCTTGCCGTTTACCCTACTCTGCCCCCTTGCTCTAGAATCTCACCAAAGTAGAATACTTGGCATTCCACAATATTCTTCCTCACCTCCAGCTCTCCGAATTTGTTCTTGTATGTGGCACACTTTTTCCTTGTCCTGTAGCTATCACCTCCACCAAAATGTCTACAGTATTGACACAACCCTTGGACAGATGGCCCTTCTGGGAGTCCCAGTAGTGCCCTGGCTTATATAAGCCTGTTTGTTTGTTTTTCATATTATAGTATATGACTGCTGAGGGCAATCATACATGGGCTGTATCCTCTTCACCTGGTAATACCAGTGCTTGTCATAGTACATTTGCACTTGGTTTTTGGATAAGTGAAGGCTGAGAAAACCAGAAGCTCTGTTGCTTGATCACAGTGATAACTAATTCAATGTGCAAAATTGTGGGCAATTTATACAATAATTTTGTGTTGTAGATATATATTTTTCATTTCTAGTAACACTGATTAAGTTCTCAACTCTTTTTTACTGACTTACACTTAGTTGCTATGAAATCTTTTAGGTAAAGATTATACATAATTCTTCCTTCTTCTTTCTAGGTGCTCTTAACCTGGACTCTGGACCCTCCTCCAGAAGAGCTTCTCCTCTAGGATGCACTGATAAGTTGAATCTAAATGAAGATACTCTTTGGAAAGCATCATGACAATATGTACTGATTTCTTTTTTAAAAAATTATCTGATCTGAAAGACTTTTAAGCAGATCTCACAGCTGTGCACCAGTTTTACATCCTTAGATTGCCAGAATGTCAGCTGAACAACCAGGTTTTCATGAATACTTTGGTGGAGTTAATTGATAGCTTATTTGTATTTTACAGTTTTTATCACCATACATAATGATAGATTTAGACAGATATAATTTTGTGTGCTGATCCTGTGGTCATTGTCACTGTGTGGAGGTATTTATGATTGTTATAGTGCTGTCAGACTTACACAGTTTTAATTTTAAGCACTGATTTACATGGCATTTTCTTCCTGGAGAAATAAAATTTGCCTAAGGTTTTTCACATTTTCTGTTCATTCATTCATTAATTTATTTTTGATTAACTTTTGGAAACTTAAAATTCCAAGTCTTAATATAAAGAACATTTCCCATGAAACATTTGAGAGTAAATTGCTGGCACTATGCCATCACCTGGATTCTGTTAGTGGATATTTCTACAAGTCAGGACATTCTACATACAATACACCACAACTGCAATACAACTTTCAGGATCAGAATGTTAATATTTATACATCCTAGCATTTACCATTTACTTCTCAGATTCCTTTCAAGTTTTTTTTTTTTGGTGACTGAGTCTCACTATGTTGCCCTCAGTAGAGTGTCATGGTGTCACAGCTCACAGCAACCTCAAATTCTTGGGCTTAAGCGATTCTCTTGCCTCAGCTTCCCAAGTAAGTGGGACTACAGGCACCCACCACAATGGCTAATTTTTGTTGTTGTTGAAGTTGTCGTTATTTAGCAGGCCTGGGCTGCGTTCAAACCCGCCAGCCTGGGTGTATGTGGCTGGCACCCTACCCACTGAGCTACAGGTACTGCCCTCTTTTCAAGTTTTATTACTTGTCCAAAGTGTCCTTCACAGTGCACAGATCCCATTCATATCCATGGAAGCATTTACTTTTAATGTCTCCCAAACTCTTTCAGTCTGGCCCAGTTCCACAGTCTTTCCTTGACCTTCATGACTTTGAATCTTTTGAGAATAAAGCCCAGTAATACAGAATGTTCCTGCATTGAGTTTTCTGATGGTTTGTTATGATTAGATCGTGTGTTCACAGAAGTGATTCTGTGGTCTTCTCTTTGCATCCTAGCATGTGACCTACAATCTAATCTGTCTTGTTACTGATGATGATAGCATTGATCACTAATAGTGGTGCCTGCTGGTTTTTTCCCCTGTACAGTTACTTTTTCACCTTGTAATTAATTAGTATTTTCTGGGAGGTAATTTGAGACGATGTAAGTATCTCTGTTCTTCATCAAACTTTCAATTTATTTGAAGTCTTAACAAAGACTACACCTAACAAATGCAGATAGTGTAACCTAATTTTTTGTACCCTCAAATTAACCTGAAATAAAAAAAACCTTTCAATTTAATAACATGGATTCATGGTTTTATTTAGTCAATGGATTATAATTTGTTAAGATTTAAAATTTTCTTTTTAGAAATGTTCTAGTTTAATAATTTTAGATTTATTGAAAACTTACAAAGCACAAAGAATTCTTGGATTCCATTACTCAAACGTTAACATTTTACTACATTTGTTTTAGTATTTTTCCCGCTCCTCCTGTTCTTCTTCTAGATAAAAAAACATAGGTATAAAATATAGATTTTTTTCCCGAATTTTTCAATTTGAGGTCCCAGCTATTTGATGACTCATGGCTGGCTTCTCTCACTCAAGGGTATGCACAGTTCCCAGTTCCCCGAGGCCAGGCACAGTCTGTGCCACATGGACATTCTCATCATAGGCTGTTCACTCCATCAAGCCAGCAAGGCAAGTCTGCCATCTCAGGGCCTAAATCAGGACAAACTCATTTTGGGTTCAATTAAAAATTAACTTGTTTGGGACCTTAATTAACTTGTTTGGGACATCTGCAAAATTCTAATAGCTAGAGGTAAGTCACACTCCATGGAAGAGGATTATACAAGGTAAGAACCTAAGAGGCAGAGATCCCAAGGGCTATATTCTAGGGCACATCCACTACATTTGTATTAATTAAGACCCGTTGTATACTCTAAGCAGAAATGATACAAAGATATAAGGGACTTACATGTGACCCTAGAACAACTGTGCTTAATAAATACATACAGATTGGGTGGGCTGCCAAGCAGCAGCACAGAAACAGTGGAGCATGTGGAAGATGGTGGTGCCCACTGAGTCAGTGTTGTGGGCTGAAATAGTGGTGGGCACCGAGGCTGTGACCCCCAGTTCTGACTTTGGGGGGAATCTTTCCTGACTCTCATGCCCACCAAAGGGGACCCTACTCCAGCCCCTTGGGATTGCACAGATGAATCTGCTTGCAGATTTCTGCTTCCTGGCTGCTTTACCACCCTTTGAACTCTTTCAGGTGAGCAGTGTTTGTACTGCCTGGGATAATCTGATACGAACTTTTGACCTGGGCTAGCCACCTGGGGACCCTCTGAGGTGGAGCCATGGTGGTATTGTAGTGTAGAGGGACAGATTCTCCTCCTGAGCATTTTAGGGGTAGGAGTCATTAATCATGCTGCTGATTCTGCTTTATAAGATGGGGGCCAGAAGTCACTCTCTAGTTGCCAAAGTGATCAAGTGCCATCTTTCTGATTTATTTGCTCTCAATCCCTGCAGGGTTGGGAGCCTAAAGCTCTCCTCAGCCTATTTAAGAAACATTCCTGACCTTTCCAAACAGTGTCCTTTGGACACAAATTGGCTTTTCTGGGGGACTGGGTTCTGTCCAAGTACCACCAAGATGGCTGCCCAGCTTGGCAGGTACACCAGGATTGGCCTTGCTATTCCTCCCAGGGAGCCCTCCCACAATGGTGGCACCCTACTAGCAGCCAAATGATGAGAATTCTATCCTCAGTGGTGGCTCAATCCCAGCCACTGGGTGCTTTTCAAGATCACTTACTCTCTTCAGCCCTCCCAAGATAGCTCTGGTGAGGAGCTATCCAACTCCACAAAAAAACTGTAGAACAGGCCATCTTTCTCTCCTACCCCATTGCCCAAAGGGCCAGTCTTCCACTGCCCCTGACCTCCTTGTTGGTTCCTGGAGTCCCCTGCTGTTTCTCTGTACCCCTGAAGTGATGTTTCTTGGCAAGGCACCCCATCCAGAAGTGTCTGGAGTTTCTCTCCCTGATCTCACCATGAGTGGCGGCTAAAGAGATGTTTCTAGTCTGCCATCTTGCCGTGTTTTCTTTTTTTAATGCAACACTCTTGGACACACTGGTTATTTCACCCAGGCTTTGGCTGGCATGATGCTCTTTCAGATACACCCAATCTGCTTAGGGAAACTGAGCTTACAGAGCCAATAAAAATCTCCTCAGAACAATTGGCCTGATACCCAATTTATATGCTGCTTTTATAAGATTCCTGACCTTTTTAGTAAATAAAGAATGTCATTTTCTGACAGGCTGAGGAAAATCAAGATATTTGGGGCCCTTAAGGCAAGAGATATTCACTCAATTCATGCATGCGTTCCAGGCATAGTCTGAGGGCAGATCCTTGGGTTGGCTTCTTAACCTCAAGGATTTTAAAATATAACCAAAAAATTCCTTATGAAGGTCCCAGGCTAGCCAACTTAAAAGAGCCTATATGACCATTCAGTATACTTGTACTTTAGACAAATAAGCAACACAAATAAAATACTAAAATTTATTTTATAAGTAAACTGGTCCTGTTAAAATTTATCTTTGTTGACTAGCTTAAAAAGAGATTATCTTTAGTGAAAAATGGGGAACTTAAAAGAGAGAAATTGTTTCAGAGAAAAACTATTCCTGTTATTAGATTCTAGCCCAGACCATTTTTTTCTTTTTTTTTTTTTTTAACTTGTCTACAATTTGGAATATATTATAAATTATTTCCTGTCTACCACTGGTCTCTAAAGAAAGACTATGTTTTCAGCGGTGCCTGTAGCTCAGTAAGTAGAGCGCGCCAGCCCCATTTACCGAGGGTGGTGGGTTTGAACCTGGCCCCAGCCAAATTGCAACAAAACAAAAAAATAGCCGGGGATCCTGGTGGGTGCCTATAGTCCCAGCTAGTTGGGAGGCTGAGGCAAGAGAATCGCCAAAGCCCAAGAGCTGGAGGTTGCTGTGAGCTATCACGGCACTCTACCAAGGGTGATAAAGTGGGACTCTGTCTCTTTAAAAAGAGAGAGAGACCATGTTTTGAATTTTCTTCATGATGTCTTTTAGTAGATTTTTCAATAAAATACAATTTCAAAAATTTTCTTTTTGAACATAATCCTTATGCACACTGTATTTCTACTAAGTATCTTTTGTTTTACTTCTCTCCCCAAAACTAAAAATCATGGTGTTCTGAATTCAAGAGATGATTTAATCAGTGGTTTTCAGGTTTCATTTTTGCTACCCTGTGATGACATCCCAATTTGGCTTTTGGTGCTGTTAAATTTTTCACATTCACTACTTGTGATATGACATCCTAGAAATAGACCTTTTAAACAAAGTGAGACCAAAATTCCTGAACATAGAAGTCAAAGCTATTGAATTCATCGATACTTTTCAAAAGATCTTGATAGAGGGGAGACATGAAAATAAGTAATTCAAAATCAAAACTGTTGGAACTTTAAATTATTTTGAACCTCAGAGGGATGCAATTATGGAACCCAAGTCATATAATAGGCTGCTGTAAACCAGGCAATTGTGACCTTCATTTCTCTGACTATAGATTAGGCTTTTCCTTTACCTACATTGTTTTACAACATTTATAAATGTTTATAAATGTTGTAAAAGACTAAAGAGTGCCAGGGAAGACTCTTCCGCCTCAACTATTATCTTCATTAACTTCCTTTTTCCTTTATATACTAAGATTTCATGACTATTACACTCTAAGATGGAATGTTAAATATGCTCTTTTAAATTGGAATAAAAAAGCTGTAAAGAAAAAAGAAACAACTGTATTTAAATAAATGTTTTAACTCAGAAACTGGTCTTGTATGGAAAATTTTATAATTCTACTAAATTTCCTTGTTTTCAGCCTGTGCAATTAAGTATGACCTAAACATTTTGACTTTAGAACATTACCCAAAGCCTCTTGGAGGTGTATCCCAGCCAGGCTGCCCTCAACATTTGCTCTTTAAAATTAGTTCAGCATATATTTGATTATTTTAGGTTGACAGTATGTATACAAATATGTAAAAATAAATATAGCTGTTATATCCAGAACCAGTGAAAAAGGCCAACACCCTCCAGGAGAAAAACTGTGTACCTGTCCTGAACCTTTAGATCAAGGTAAGTACTTTCTATCAGGCTGTGGCTCTCAATAGGGGAGGGCAGAGAAGAAGTTTTCCAGATGTTGCTCATCTTGAAACTAGTGCCCAGCTGATGCCAGGAGGTGGTTCCAACAAGTCACATTTGAACCACACATGTGAAACTCAGGCAGCTCCTTGGAGCCCTGAAAACAGGGATGGACCATCTGGCCTTGGGATGAGAGGGCTATCAGACTTTCAGCAGGACTTGAATCCAAAGGCTGGGATGAGAACGTAGGGCACATAAAAAGCCCTGTCTCTTCTGTTCTTAGAGTCTTATGGAGACACAGCCACAAGAGATTTGCAGGGAAGACTGATAGTTCCTGGTCCCATAGGCTTTAGGCATCCCTCTTCACCTGAAAAGATCCAGTCTTCTGTGTTTTCTCCTGCAGCAGGAGTTCTACTTCTCCCTAATTCTAAGAAAAAAGTAACCATGACAGAGACAGTCCAACATACAGCTGGGTCTTCCCAGAAGACAAGAGCAATTAGGAGTTGTTGGCCTTAACACAGACAGTCCAACACAGTTGGGTCTTCCCAGTGGACAAGAGCAATTAGGGGTCATCTGAGTGTGTCAGAGTCATTGCTCTTTTCAGTGTGGCACAATCTCTGAGTCTGGAGTTTCCACATGTATAGGGAGCAAGTAAAGATAAATCTAGAAACAAATATATGCTTACACATAAATGTGAATTACTTAAATACATAAAGAAATATATAACATATAGGAACTTGCACATCAACCTGTAAAAGTAAAAAGTAAAAAAAGACATATATGTATAATACATCAAAGTCTTTTAGTGCTCTCTGCTAAAAGTTTCTTTATGTAAGAGAGAAAAAAGCCATTGTTGTAAATGTACATAAACATAAAAATAAAGTATAGAAATTATATAAAATCTGTATAAACATAAACATGTAAAGAAACATATATATATGCATATACATGTATAAAATGGACATAATCCAATACATGTACCACAGACACACACACAGGTCTGTCCTAAAGACTATTTTTTCCTCTTGCCAGTTTTGCTATAAGCAAAAGAAGACAGAAAGACTCTTTCCCTGTATGTCCCCTGTGACCATGCCCTGATGGTAAGCACCAGGTCAGCTACTTGAATCAGACCCACCCAGAGGGCCAACACTTACCCCTCACTTGGAACTTTAATCAGGACAGGGCTCACTGTTGCACAGAGAGTGGTGTCTCAGCATGGATTTGAGCAGAAGAGGCTGCCCCTTGAGAGGAGAGGGTCTAACCCAGCACCCAACTTGAGCTTCCAACAAAAATCTGGGAAACCGCCTATATAAGGATCATGCAGCACCAACTTGAACTGAGACAATCACAGGACGACAGGACAAATCAGAGCAGCCACACCACAGGGGCACAGCCCACCATGTCCTTATAGCTGTCAGAAGCCTGTATTTGAAAGAACTTGTTGGAATCTTTTTCATGAATCTGATTGTAAATGTTTTTATAGAAGAACCCCAAACAATAACTTATAAAAAGATAGAATAGCCATGCTTAAAAATTAGTCAAAAAGGAAACTTAGTTATATCTACTGCATGTAGTATTTTAAGATAGCAACCAGAATTATTGATAATTTATTAATTTCTATAAGTTTATATAATTTTTGAAACATTTGTATTAACAACATACCCATAAATTAAACTAAAGATCTAGTATCACTTATCATTTGACAGTGTTTCTTATATTATTTACCAATAAGCTTAATCATTTAGTATTTTGATGAGAGATATACCTTTTGGGGCTTTACAAGGGCCCAACTGGAAAGTTTCAGAGTTAATTCTAGGTTAAAGAGTCTTAAATTAGAATTTGATTTGAGGGAAGTTTGTCGAAATGTTAAAGGGCTCAAACCACTTGATCAAAACAGAATCAATCACAGGTCACCATTAGGTCACTCATTTGACTAGACTGACAATCAAAAGAATTTAAAAGCAATAAATAAAAATGATATGGATGTAAAAAGTCTAACCAGCAAACTAGCAAACCCAGGGGAGAATGTGGGTTGATAATTTTGAAGACATTTCTTATTTTTATCATCAGCTTTTAAAAACAACTTAGCAAATATTTACTTGTGTCACATAAACTAAAGGTAACAAACCCATCAAAATTAAATTTCTGAGGTGATTTCTGGCTGACTACAGCAGATGTTATTATGCAGACATGACATACAACATAATACACATGTATGTGCAAAAACATATGTATACACATAAAGATCTTATAGCTTTTAGAGTCTTCGCAGGAGATAGTACAACCTGTAAACTCACCAGTTTATAAAAAGCTATAAGATTCAAATTATTTTTCTGACAAAGTGGGATAAAGTTAAACTTTAAGATTTTTAATAAGCAGTCTTATGAAAGCTGTGAACCAATTTTGAGTAAAACAGTTTGAGTCAGTTACCAATATACTGGATCATACAAAGAAGAGTTACTGTGACAATGTGACTGAATTACCTGGGGAGGCTTCAAACCTCAAAAGGGTTCTGCTAACAAGGTCTATCAGTGTTTTCTTGAACTCAGTTCTTTGTCCTTGAAGATAAGAACGTTGCCATTTCTTTTAGAACGGAGACCTAGAAATTTAACATTTTGCTTTTATAAAAAGTATAATTTTTTAAAAAGATATGCTCATTTTCAAGTGTTTATACTTAAATAGTTCATTCTGATGCTGTGGGAAAACAGTAGTCAGCCTGACAGAAGAGCTGAGGAATCTGGAAAAGAAGGGTTCAGCTAAGAGAAGGACGGAGAGGAGGAAACTCCAGAGAGCAGAGGCTGAGCTTGCTGTGAGACAGCTCATTGTAGCAAGGCCACCTTCAGGTCCTGACTGTTGTTTTTAAGCTTCAAGATCTCCATGGAATATGCATTTCTTTTTTAGAGTCTGTAATTTTATAGCCATGTTCAGCAACAAGAGCTATAAAGGCCACAGGAGTCCATCCCTGCCATTTCCTGTCACCTATCTATACGGCAACTACCAGGTTGGTGACTCTAAGCAGACCCAGTTCAAGGGCCACCATCCGAAAGCAGGAGGGCTGTCCACATTCCCCAAAGCCTTTTGTCAGAAAGTGAGTTTTTCTTTTGAGTGCCTAAAGTTGGTGCAGACAATTATGTCTTGATCTGGGGCATGGAAAAGAGGCTTTCCATGGAGAGGTAGAGGAAATATGAGCCCCTGGATGGGATGGGAATTGTAAGTGTGGGTGGGTGCAATGGTACATAGTTGGAAAGACAGACAGACTAGGATAGAACTGCCCGAATGGCCACTGGAAGCATCTGGGGACAAAGAGCACAGCTCTGAGTAAGCCTGTTCTGCCATTTCCAAATGGATCTAAAGAAACTTAGAGAGGCCTGTGACTGCCCAGATGGACAGTACCCATGGAGCCGTGTACCTGATGCCTCTTTCACAGGAATATTTAGAAGGGAAAACAGTTCTGGCTTGACAAAGCCTTCTCACTCCAAAGCAGGTGGAAGTCGAGGAAAACTGCCCTTTCCTGTGTGCAGTGATGTGCATGTGCCTGCACAATGTGTGCCCTGTGTGTGTGCATGATGTGTGCCCCGTATTTGTGTGCACACTGACTCTGTGTGCGCATGAGTGTGTGGACTGCAGTGTGCATGTACAAAAATTAAGAGCAGACCCGAGGAGCAAGTGCTCATGTGCCTTCCACAGCGAAGCAGTATGAACACTCTGTCATCCAATCTTCACAATTTGTTGAAGTATAAACATTGTGCTTTGTAGGGCATGGAAAACTCCCCTTTCTCCCTCTGTTTCTGGCACTTCAAGATGGTGACGCAGGTGCTAACCAAGTGCGGAGCCCCTCTGAGCACAGAGGTGCAGGGTGGGCTCTCGCCTTCCTCTGCATTTCTCTGAAGACCAGGGGAGCACCTTCATCAGTACTGGCCATCAGGCCCCCAACCATACGTGTGTGCTTACCTGTGTGCTTGTGTGAATGGCACGTGTGAGTATGCATGCACGTGTACACACATGTAGATATGTAATTCTCAAAGATAAGGAAACAAGGATCCAGGAAGCATTGTTCTTGTCCAAAAATGTGCACCCTGAGCGGCAGGTCAAATTCTGGCCCTAGGCCCCAGGTGCCATCACAGGACAGGGCCTCTGTGGCAGACTACTGGTGTCCCTGGAAGAAGCAATACTGTGCTTACTGCTCCTCAGCACTGGAAGTTTCACCCATTCGGCCCCTTTCAGGAAATAAGTCCTGGTGGGGCGTGCACCAAGTCTGCCCAGGCTTCTTACAGCAAAGAGGAGGTGGCCAGGACTGAAGGTTGTGCCTGTTACCGAGACTGGCTTTTGTGGCTCAAGTAGACTATAAATTAAGTACATTTTAAGCATCATAAATAATTTAGCTCTAATTTATACATTGTACATTAGCTAAGTGTGAGGCAGTTGCATCTGAGACAGGACTCTTGCTATAGAATATGTCTGAGAAAGTCACAGAAATCATTTGAAATAATGCTCAGGTAGGTAGTTTTGATTCCAAGAAAGATGGTTTACACAGCTTCTCTCGAAGTAAAAACACAATGTGATGATGGCCCCTCTCCCCTAATCATCCAAGCTGTCACTAGGCACTCAGTTGTCATTAGGGATGGGGAGTATCTGATATAACACCAGATCTTTTCACAGAGAAGCACATGGGAGTCACTGCGAAGAGTTCTTGCTGAGTGGACACCTCCTTGTAAAATGCATGGCCTCTGCCATCATCATTCCTATGTCTGGGCATCACTCTGGCCAGTGTGGCCCACAGAGGTGCCACTGGCCGCCATCCTGAACCCTGCATGTCTAACAATTCACTGGAGTTCTGTATTGCATTAAACACATCTTATTTCTAAGGAAGTTATCAAGTGGGTTTCACTGCAGGTTGTTATTACTATTTTTTCCCAGTGTGTGTTTCCAAAAACTATCTAATTATGAGGGAAGAAATCATTCTGCAGTGCCTGATTGTCTTATGTGTGCTGCCACCTCTGTGTCTCCCAACATCTGAATCCTCTCTGCATGGTCCAGGGGTCCACCCCTTCCTCAGTTTTGCCCAGTAGTTCAGCTCCACCTACTTGCAGCCCCAGGAGATAGTTCCTGGCTGGAATTAACAGGTGCCAAGGTCTGGGTATGGCCAGCGTGCCCCTGGGGACACTGCCTCTGAGCTCTCTCCCACTTCCAAGACTTGCATTCTCAGAGCACAGAACCCTCCCTTCTGTATTATCACTTCACAGTGTCAGAGTCTGCCACACCTGGCCCCTTCCTAGAGAACTTATCTGGGTAAGGGGGACACAAGGGTGGCTATGCTAAGGGGAAGAGGGGAACCCTTGAAGCCCATTCCCCAGAGACCCAGTCTCCTCTTAGCAGTAGAGTTGCCAAGAGATTCAAGCCAATGTCTCACAGCACAGCCACAGGGAGAGAGCCTGGAGAGGAGAAATCCACATTTATTCTGGGCACAGGTCTCCTGCCCAAGTGACCACCTACAGCACGACAGTGCAGAGGCTTAAAATGTCAATCATGTGTTGCCCTATGACCAAACAACTCCTCTCCTGTATCTAAGAAATATGAAAACCTATGTCCAAAAAAGACTTCTATGTAAATGTTCATAGAAGATTTATTTTAAAATATCACCAAACTGGATACATACTGGTTGACCATCAGTAGTAGAATAGATAAATAATTGTGGTTTATCTATACTATGGAATATGACTCAGCAATAGAATTGCATGAGCTACTGGTGTGGCCTACAGCATGGATGAATTCTAAAATCACACTGCATCAAAGAGGCCAGGCACAGAAAAATGCATGCACAGCTATTCGATTTTACTTCTAAAGAGGCAAAAGTAATCTATAGTGATAAAAATGACATTAGGGGTTGCTTGGGGAAGGGTTCCCTGAGAAAGAGCAAGAAAAACTCTCAAGAAAATGTGTGTTGTGATAGGGGAGTGGGTGACATTGACATGCACATTTATCAAAACTGATCCAACCATACACTTTAGATTGAGGCATTCCACTTGATGCAAATTATGAAGTGTTTGAAACCAGAAAAAAATTATGTTCCCTTGGGCGGCACCTGTGGCTCAAAGGAGTAGGGTACTGGCCCCATATGCCAGAGGTGGTGGGTTCAAACCCTGCCCTGGCCGAAAACTACACACACACACACACAAAAATTATGTTCCCTCAAATGCAAAGGATAATGCGGCATGTTACTAAAAATGCCACTACATCTGAAAGTAAATGGCAGTCTAGCTTTTCTTACTATACAAGCATTCTCAAGTACATGTGGTAATCGCCAAGACATGTTGGACAAAATTGAACATTAATAAGGAGTTAGCAAAAACCAAATGTTGAAATTAAATTGATAAAAAAATTCTTTCATATTTTACAGCAAAATAAATCTTAGATTGAACCATATAACGTTACTGTTTTTGTAGCTCAAGAATAGTCAAATATCAGCACTTTTGTACTTTCACATGGTGCCACCTGACAGTCACCAGGGGTCCTGGTGTGTTTCTGTGTGTCTGACATGTTGATACCATCTTCTTTTCTTTTTTTTAATTGAATGGTAACTATGTACATTAATGCACTTCTGGGGTACAGTGTGGGGTTTTCACATGCAATCTGAAATACTTCCATCAAACTGGTCAACACAGCCTTCATGTCATTTTCTCAGTTATTGTTTTAAAACATTCACATTCTACTCTTAGAAAGATT
>NW_003852531.1:5301800-5303480 GCF_000181295.1 Otolemur garnettii | reverse complement strand
ATACTATCATATCATCTGCGAAAAGTGAAAGTTTAATCTCTTCTGACCCTATACGGATGCCCTTGATTGCCTTTTCTTCCCTAATTGCAATGGCTAAAACTTCCATTACAATGTTAAAGAGCAATGGAGACAATGGGCACCCTTGCCTGGTTCCTGATCTGAGTTGATGCCATCTTCTGTGGTCAGAAGCCTGCGCCTGGTTCTCAGGAGAGGCCTATGTGGGACAAGCCTCTCTCCACAACCTCAGAGCCTGCAGTGAATTCTAGATCTTTTGAATGATTGCATGTGTGAGTCTGGGTGAGGAGAGTGGGCAGCAGGGTTTTGTGTGGGCGTTTTCTGTGGTGACAAACATCAGGGCACTTTACATCTACCTCCAACTGCTGACTGCCTCCCTCCTCCATTCTTCAAGACACACCTCTGTCAGGTGTCAACAGAAGAATCATGAGGTTTATGAATTTGGAGAGGAGAACTTTATTTAACATGAAGAGTTAAAACCTGCAGGCTGGCTATCCTGACAGGCTGGGAAGTGCAGTCTCCAACAGAGACCAGGAGCAGACACTTTGAAGCAGGGTGAGAAACAGGAATTTATGCCCAGCAGTTTGGCTAAATATACATATCCAGCAGTTATAAGAGGAGCTATGATATTCATGAAGGTGGACATGTCCAGATGTAGTGAGCAAACATATGTTATACCCCATGTTCACTTTGGGGTGGAGACAGTATTTAAATGTATTACAATTAGACATTGTAAGTCAAAAGATGAAGCAGGCACAGGAAACCACAGCTTCTATAAACCAGCCAGACCAGTCCCTGGTTGGTGGTCTTGCCTCAGGACAAAGTTCCTGGAATCAGCCTCTTGTCCAGTCAAAGCTGTAGTTAAGGGGGGGGGAAGCAAAACAAGATGGTAGACCAGAAAGGTCGTTCTGCCAAATTCCCCTAGTACAACTGAGGAACTGGAGAAATCCAGGCTGTGCCTAGCACAGAGACCTTGGCTGGAGTTGTGGCTTGGGAGGCACAGCGATGTGGCGTTGTGCTAGGTACAGTGCAGGAACTGGATCTGTGGGGATCTGACACATTAGGCAAGTTTTTTCTGCAAGCTGACGGAGTGACAAGATCCTTGGAAGTCTGGGACGAGTAGAAAGCCTGGAAGAGTGGGCACACCTGAATAGTGATCAGCAGCCAGGTTTGAGGGCTGGTCTGAGTGGATTTGGTGTGGTTGAGGTAAAGATGGCCTTATTGGGTAGGTCTGGGGGGTGGTCATTGTGTATGGTGACCAGATGTCCAGCTTTTGGCAGGATAGTCCTGATTTTTAAATAATTTGTCCTGCATCCCGCGGCGTTTTTAAAAAGTCCTGATTTTTGGAAAGAATGCATGACAAGCTAGGGAATGGGGGAGAATGGGAAGGGAATGTACAGTTTTTGGCTGCTGAAAAGGTTAATGTAACTCCATTTGGGAATGAAGAAGTTAATGCAACTTCATTTGGAAATGAAAAGGCTAATGTAAACTCCCTACTCCCCTCCTGGGCAAGGTTGCCCAGGTGGAATCGGTATCAGAAGGAGACTTGCTCCCTCCCTTGCTTCTAGTTTAGGACAATTAGCTCAGAATGAGCCAAACTGTCTGGAACAAACAAGTAGCCCCCCAGAGGGTCCCTAACCATAAACAGCTCAGCCAACAGCAGCC
>NW_003852531.1:5291586-5300708 GCF_000181295.1 Otolemur garnettii | reverse complement strand
GGCTGAGGCAGGAGACTCGCTTGAGCCCAGGAGTTGGAGGTTGCTGTGAGCTGTGATGCCATGGCACTCTACCCAGGGGGACAGCTTGAGGCTCCATCTTAAAAAAAAAAAAATTCACTCAAATGAGAAATATGCCAAAGAATAAAATAATACTATACATAATTTTTTTTGGGGCCAGGGCTGGGTTTCAACCCGCCACCTTTGGCATATGGGGCCGGCGCCCTACTCCTTTGAGCCACAGGCACCTCCCTATACATAATTTTTTAAAAATGTATTATATTTGTAAATTGTACTTATGTTGAAATTAAAAGAAAATTACAATACTATTTTTGCATTTTATGAAAATTTTTGTTGCTCCATATAGACCAAATTTTTAATTCAGAACCCCTCCACCCCAGTCAATGGTGTCCCACTTTACCAATGTTAAAATCTGGTCACCTTATCATTGTGGTAAGGTTGGGAGAAGGTTGGGAGAGAGGCTGCCTAGAGGGACACAGCCTTCTTGGTTCCACCTGCTGGGATCGGACCTCCACTTGTGATAGACTCAGGGACTTCTGCACCCTACTAGAGCTTTGAGACCCCACTCCAGTTGGATCTGAATGCTGAGGAAATAATCAGGCTATTACTGTGGACAATTAAGTAGGGGAACAGGTCTATGCCTGGGAAATAGGCAGAGGTTAGCAACTGTGTTTTCTGTCTCCTACATCTACAGTGCCACCTGGTGTCCCAGCAGTATATTACAACACAAATATATTCCTACTAAAGTTGGCGGCCATGCATATATATATATTTCATGGTGTTTTCATATATGTGTTTATATATAAGTGTATATATATAATTGTTTTATTTATTTTGTTTTCATTGTTGGTAGTATTTTTATCTTTTTCCCCTTCATTTATTTGTTGCTGAGGTTGTTTATTTTTGGTTAGTAGAGTTTTTTGTTATGTTGTACTGATGCGTTTTGATTCTTGCTAATTTGTTTGGCTGATTCTTTTCTTAACTTCCATTTTAACTTTTACTTTCTTTCATCCTCTTTCTTTCTTTTCCTTTTGTTTCTCCCTGCTTTCTCTTTACCTTTCTCCTCCTTTTGGCCTCATGCTGAGAGGCCTCCTTATCACCTAAACTCTGAGACAAGGTAATTTGAAACAAAGCAGAAAGTGAGAAGGAAAGAAAAAGGAGTATAAGGAGGTGAACGTGAAGGAAGCACACCTAAGGAGGAATCAACAGAAAAATTCAGGCACCTCAAAAAACCAAAATAGAGCAACTCCTCCTAGGGACCACAAGGAAGCTTTTACAGAAGACTCCTCTTATAAAGAATTAGTGGATTGACAGAAAGGGAATTTAAAGTATGATGATTTATATAATAAAGGAAATGGATAAGAAAATGGAAAGACAGAACCAAAATTCAGATGGAGATATATAAAATATAGAAAAGATATGGCGGAGCTCAAGGAAATGAAGAAGACAATCAGGGAATGTAAAGATGCAGTAGAAAGTATCAAAAATAGATTAGACCATGGAGAAGAAAGAACATGAGAGCTAGAGGATAAAGTGTTTGAATTAACCCAGGTAGTTACAAAGCCAGAAAAGAAGAGAGAGAAAGCAGAGCAAGTGCTCAAAGGGTTATGAGACACCATAAAGTGTTCAAACACAAGAATAATAGGAATCACATAAGGGGAAGAAAATTGTCCCAAAGGAATAAAACCCTACTAGAGACTATCATAAATGAAAACTTCCCAAATTTTAGTAAAGATCCCAACACACTCCTTTCAGATGGATATCAAACCTTGGGTCATCTCCATTCTAACAGAGCTTCTCCAAGACTCATTGTAATGAACCTGTCCAAAGTCTAGATGAAAGATAAAATGCTGTAAGCAGCTAGGAGTAAGCACCAACTGGTCTACAGGAACAGAGCCATTAGGATGACAGCAGACTTTACAATTGAAAGCCTCCAAGCCAGAAGAGCATGGTCACCCACTTTCAATATCCTTAAACAAACAATTTTTAGCCGAGAATTCTGTATCCTGCTAATTTAAGCTGAAAAACTGATGGAGAAATCAAATCATTTGTGAATATATAATCGCTGAGAAAATTCACCACAACAAGATTAGCACTACAGGAAATACTTACACCTATTCTCAAAACTGAACACCAAAATGGACCACCACCAAAGTAAACACCTAGAAGCTAAAGGCCAAAACTTAGCTTCCACAATGGTGCAAAGGATAAAACTACATAAGAGACTTTCTCATAACAAGATAAATAAAAATCTACCACACTGATTAATACTGTCAATAAATGCCAATGGGTTGAATTCCCCACTGAAGAGGCACAGGTTGGCTGAATGGATAATAAACCACAAGCCATCCACATGATGTCTCCAGGAGACCCACCTAGCCTTCAAAGACAAATCACCTCAGGGTTAAGGGATGAAAACCATATTTCAAGCAAATGGAAATCCAAAGAAAGGAGGGGTTGCAATCTTTAATCTCTATTCTTAGATATAAGGGGATTCAAAGCAACTAAAGTTAAGAAAGACAAAGATGGACACTTTATACTGGTCAAAGGAACAATACAACAAGAAGATATCTCAATTTTAAATATTTATGCACCCAACTTAAATGCTCCCAGATTCTTGAAACAGACCTTAATGGGTCTGAGCGATATGATATCCCATAACATCATAATAGCCAGGAACTTTAACACTTCTCCAACAGAACTGGAGATACTCTAAACAGAAACTAAACAAAGATACAAAAGACTTAAATGTGACCCTAGAACAAATGGGATTAGACATAACACAGAAAACAGCATCCCCAAACTAAGGAATCTACTTTTTTTTTTTTGTCAGCCCATGGTATGTACTCCAAAATCGACCACATCCTAGGATACAAATCAAAGCTCAGAAAAATTAAAGGAATAGAAATTATAGACATTATAATAGAAATTATATCTTGTCTCAGACCACAAGGCAATAAAGGTGGAACTCAACTCAAACAAAAATGTTCATTCCCCACACAAAGGCATGGAAATTAAACAACCTTACACTGAATGATAGTTGGGTTCAGGAAGAGATAAAAGAAGAAATTGTTAATTTCCTCAAACATAACAACAATTAAGACAAAAGTTACCAAAACCTGTGAGATACAGCAACAGCAGTCTTGAGAGGAAAATTTATTGCACTAGATTCCTACATTCAAAAAACAGAAAGTGAGCACATCAGCATACTTACAAACCACCTTATGGAATTGGAAAAAGATGAACAATCTAACGCTAAACTGAGCAGAAGAAAATTAAATTAGAGATTAGTGAAATTGAAAACATAAGTATCATTCAGAAAATTAATGAAACAAAAAGTTTTTTTTTTTTAAGTGAAATTGATAAACCTTTGGTCAGATTAACTAGAAACAGAAAAGTAAAGTCTCTAGTAATCACAATCAGAAACAATAATGGGGAACTAACAAAAGATTCCACAGAGGTACAAGAGATTATCTCTGAATACTACAAGAAACTCTATACCCAGAAATTTGATAATGTGGAGGAAATGGATCAATACTTGGAATCACACCCTCTCCCTAGACTTAAAAAGAAATAGATCTCCTGAACAGACTAATTCCAAGCACTGAGATCAAAGAAACAATTTAAAAAACCTATAAAAATTGCCCTTGTCCAGATGGTTTCACACCAGAATTCTAACAAACCTTCAAAGAAGAACTTTGATAGAATTCAATTTCAAATTTCTGTAGAATGTACCCATTCTAGAGAAATTATTTTAAAAAATTTAAAAGGAATACTATCACCACCACTATTCAACATGGCTGGAAACTCTAGTGAATACAGTCAGGCAAGAGAAGGAAATAAAGGGCATCCAAATGGGGTCAGAGGAAGTTAGAGAACCCCAAAGACTCAATCCCAGGACTCCTGGAAGTCATCAAAAAATACAGTAATGTCTTAAGATATAAAATCAATTTCCACAAATCAGTAGACTTTGTATATACCAATAACAGCCAAGACAAGAAGCTAACCCAGGACACAATTACCTTAACCATAGCTTCAAAGAAAAGGAAATACCTAGGACTATACCTAACAAAAAAGGTGAAGTTACAAAACCCTAAGAAAAGTTATAGCAGAAGATATTAACAAATGGAAGAGCATACTATGGTCATGGAGGGGAAGAATCAACATTGCTCAAATGTCTATACTTCCCAATGCATTCTACAGATTCAATGCAATCCCCATTAAAATATCTACATCTACAATCATATAATGGAAAAAAATAATTCTTCATTTTGTATGGAACCAAAAGAAATCCCATATAGTCAAGGCAATTCTTAGTAATAAAAACAAAGCTGGGGGGCATTAACCTACCAAAGGCTGAACTACAAGTTCATAGTGGTCAAAACAGCACAGTATTGGCACAAAAATAGAGACATTGACTTCTGGAACAGAATAGAAAACCATGAGATGAAACTAATCTTACGGCCACCTGATCTTTGATAAACCAAACAAGAACGTACACTAGGGGAAAGAATCCCTATTCAATAAATGGTGCTGGGAGAACTGGATAATCATGTGTAAAAGACTGAAACTGGACCTGCACCTTTCTCCACTTACTAAAATTGATTCAAGATGAATAAAACATCTAAATCTAAGGGATGAAATAATAAAATTCCTCAAAGGAAGTGTGGGGAAAACACTTGAAGGTATCAGCCTGGGGAAAGACTTTATGAAGAAGATTCCAGTGGCAATTGCAACAGTAACAAAGATAAACAAATGGGACTTAATTAAACTGAATATCTTCTGTACAGCTAAGGAGACAACAACCAAAGAAAAGACAACCATCAGAATGGGAAAAGATATTTGCATATCATGAATCAAACAAGCTTGATAAGTAGGATCTACAGAGAGCTCAAATTAAGCAACATAAAAAGAGCCAACAATCCCTTATCTCGATGGGAAAGAGAGATGAATAGAGAACCTTCTCTAAAGACAAATGGCTAACAAACATATGAAAAAATGCTCATCATCCCTGATTATCAGAGAAATGCAAATCAAAACTACCCTGATATTTTACCTAACCCAAGCAAGAATAGCCCACATCACAAAGACACAAAGCTACAGATGCTGACGTGGATGTGGAGAGAAGGGAACATTTTTACACTGCTGGTGAGACTGCAAAATAATACAACCTTTTTGGCAGGAAATATGGAGAATCCTCAAAGAACTCAAACTAGACCTCCCATTTGATCCTGCAATCCCATTGCTAGGCATCTACTCAGAAGGAAAAAAAATCCTTTTATCGTAAGGACATTTGCAGTGGAGTGTTTATTGCAGCTCAGTTTACAATCCCCCAGATGTGGAAGCAACCTAAATGCCCAGCAACCCACGAATGGATTAACAAGCTGTGGTATATGTATACCATGGAATACTCTTCAGCCACTAAAAAAGATGGAGACTTTATATTTTTTGTATTAACCTGGATGGAAACACATTCTTCTTAGTAAAACATCACAAGAATGGAGAAGTAAGAATCCAGTGTACTCAATTCTGATATGAGGACAATTGATGCTAGTACATGGCAGGGAGTGGAGAAATGGGGGAGGGGATAGAGGAAAAGAGAGGGGGATTAAAAAGGGAGGGGGATTACAGGTCATGGTGCATGTCACACCTCTTGGAGGCAGGACACAATTATAAGAGGGACTTTACTTAACAAATGCAAGCAGTGTAACCTGGTTCTTTTACCCTTAATGAATCCCCAATTTTTTTTTTTTCAGCTCAGAAGTTTATTAATGAAGGGGGTTGGAGTAGTTGGTGTTTATATGCTTGACCCCTGCAGCCTTGTATCCTGGCTGTAGTGAGGAAGATGGCTGGCTTCTCTGCTGGCCACAGGTGATATCATCCCAGGAACATGGTGAGCCCTCTCTCCTGGGTCCCTGTTGCCATGGCTGAAGTCCAGCACCATCAGACAGGTCCCGCTTCTGTTTCTTGTGCTTGAGCTAGAGTATTGATATTTTTCAGGATTTCAACATAGTATGGGCCAAATACCTGCTGATTATGATGCATCAGCTTGACAAACTTCTGGCCTAGCTCTGTCAACTCTCCTTTGATGTGATTAAGGCCTTCAGGGAAGTGTTGCAGAGACTCCTGCATGCCATGGACCAAACGGCATTTGAGAAACAAAAGGAGGCGCTGATCAATGACACTACGAACATGGTTGTCTTTCTCGGTGATGTTCTGGAGTTGTCCTATAAGACATACTGTGTTTTCACTGCTTAGGGCAGCAAAGCCCAGGTCCTCGAGGCCATGATGAATTTCCTGAGACACCTGTTCACTCCCATGCAGCATAGCTTCTTTAGGCCTGGAGTTAAATTCCTCAGTCACAGCCTTGGTTATGCCTTTCAGTTTATCCACAAATCCAGGTGAGTTGAATAAAATTTTACCAGAGAAACTTCTAGCCACTAGTAAGACTGAGGCTAATATAGCCAAGTGGTGCAAATGGGACCCCATTTCCTGGACCCGGTTTCTGTCCATCAGCAGAGTCTCAGGAAATTCTTCATTTTCAGGATCCCAGAGGAGAGATTCAGGTAGCCCTGGTATAGCACCATTACGGGATTGGGAGGATCTGAATTCTTAGCTGCCTCGTTTGGAGATGTAGAGGCTGTGCTGGAGGAACTGGACATATCAGGAGGATTCAGACATGGTGTAATGAGGTCTCTGGCTGCTTGGGTTAGCCATTTCTTGGTGTAATCAAGAAGACTGAGTTGTTTGTCAAGGAGTTCCTGGAATTTAGCTCTTTCATACTGGATGGAATATTCCTGCAGGTAGGGTCGAATGCTCTGGATGGTATAGTTTGCCATGTCCATTTTCATTAGGCCCAGAACATGGAAGATGCCCTTCAGTAACTGTACTGGATCTGTTATGCTCTGTAGTTTTTTTACTCCTGCATCTTGAACTGGTGCACATAGCAGGGTCATCAAACTAAGAATGTAGTTAGAGAGACGAGAGACATCTAGGGCTCCGTGTTCTGCTTCTTGCTTGAGGAGATCCATGTTGAGAACTTCTTTATCTCATTTTTTAGGCAGATGTGGCATGGTAATAGCAGTGATAGCAAAATCTCCTTAACTTTTGTCATAAGTTCAAGAGCACAAGTGAATTGGGGAGGTTTGCTTAAGAGTTGTTCTCTTAGATGGTTCCAAAAAACATTGTACAATGTCTCCATGAACTTGTCTTCCATACTGTTTGGAGGTAAAACATTCTCTCCCATGTAGAAATCTTGGTTTACCATTATTTCATGAGCAATGCTCATCCTGGAAACTTCCTTAATTGTTTCCATTAGACGAGGAGAGTAGTTATCTAAACAGAAGTTTTCCTCTTCCTCGTTCTTCCCTGATGTTTCAGAACTATGGGCTCCACACTTTGCTTCACTGGGATCATTTTGGAGTACAGTTTCCTCACTCTTGGGCATCTTGATGTTATCTCTTCCTCTGTTCTTGACTGGCTGCTCCCAAATACCCAATTTTTTAAAAAAGCTAAAGTTATGGTTTGTGGAAAAGGGAGTGGGGAGGTCAGTGTCTGTGGCCAGCTGCAAATTGTTTTAATATTACTTACCTTGAAGTCAGTGCTTATTTAGCTGCTAGAGAAAAAGAACACCTTTATGGCAGTTAGATTCCAGTTTATCCTTCAAGTGTAGGGGTGCATGGCTTAGCCCCTGTCTGGCACGATCTCAGGCCAGTTTAGTATGTTATTTCAACAGAAAATACACCCAGTCTCAGGTCTCTATTCAATACTGCCTCATTTTTTTTGTTGTTGTTGCAGTTTTTGGCCAGGGGCAGGTTTGAACCCACCACCTCTAGCATCTGGGGCCAACACCCTACTCCTTGAGCCACAGGTGCCGCCCAACACTACCTCACTCTTTTAATCAATCATCTCTCCCCTCCCAGCTTCTTGTAGCCCCTGATCTGTTTTCTGGCCCTAGTTTTCCTTTTCCAGAATGACACATGGATAAAACCACACAGTATGAAGCTTCTTGAGTCTCGTGTCTTTCATATGCATAATGCGTTTTAGATTTCTTGTTGCACAAATAAGTAGTTTGTTCATTTTTGTTGCTGAGTATTACTCAATGGAGAATTCAGTTGTGGAATACCAGTTTGTTCACTGGTTGAAGAACATTTGGATTGTTTCTAGTTTTTGGCAGGAATGCATGAAGCTTTCATAAACCTTCACGTAGGGATCTGGGAGTGGATGTGTGTTTTCATTTCTTTAGGGTAAACACCTAACCGTGAGACAGCTGCGTCAGGTGTGTATGTACAGGAAGGGTTTGCTTAACCGTGAGAACTGCCAAGCTCTTGTCCGGAGTGACTGTATCATTTTGCATTTCCACCATCAACACAGAATTCTGGTTGTTCCACATTCCCATGAGCATTTAGAAGCATTTATAGTGTCTGTTAGTAGTGACAGTTTTCGGTTGTTTTTTACTTTGAGTGGTGGCTAGTTGTGGTTTTAACTTCCAGGCTCCTAATAACAAATGATATTTGTTTGCCATCTGTAGTTTTTCTTCAGTGAAGTGCATGTTGAAACCTTTGCCCACTTTTATATTGAATCATTTCTCATTGTATTGAGTTTGAGAATTCTTTCTATAGCCTGGCTACCAGTCCTCTATCAGATATGTTGTCCTGCAAATTTTTCTCCTACTTTGCGGTTTGTCTTTTTAGTTTCTTAACAGTATCCTTTGAAGAGCAGATATTTTAATTGTGATAAAATCGAATCTATCATTTTTTATGATTCCTCCTTTTTGCATCCAAAGAAATCTTTGATTGGCTCTGCCTGTGTTTTCTTCTAGTACTTACCACATTCTATTCTAGGATGAGTGTGTGTGTGTGTAATGCGTGCACATGTGTGTGTATGTGTGTATTTGGTGCTGTGACCCCAACCCGAGTCAGACTGTCTTGAGGACTGTGACCACAGCTCAGTGACCACAGCTCACCATGGCCCTGCGGAGGAGCCATGGTGGGGTCTGGGAGTGGATGTGTGTTTTCATGGACAGGCTCCATGGATAGGGTGACCAGACGTCCCGCTTTTGGCGGGACAGTCCCAATTTTTAACAATTTGTCACGCGTCACGCG
>NW_003852531.1:5289347-5291248 GCF_000181295.1 Otolemur garnettii | reverse complement strand
GCTATTTTTTGGTTGCAGCCGTCATTGTTGTTTGGCGGGTCCGGGCTGGAGATTCGAACCCGCCACCTTAGGTGTATGTGGCTGGCGCCTTAGCCTGTTGAGCTATAGGTGCCGAGCCTATCGAGAACTTTTTATCAAAGTTTGCATTGTTGTCAGGCCCTGCCCTGCCCCATCCCCTGCCCCGTGGCCCCTCCCATGTTGTCCCGCTTTACAAATGTTAAAATCTGGTCACCCTACCCATGGGGCCTGAGCATGTTTGGGCCTAGGGGTGTTGGGGTGCAGATTCCCGGAGTCCCAGCCTAGCTCTGAGAGAATGGCTGTGTTCTTCCAGTGGGCTCTGACACAGACTGCACAGGACACAGCTTGCACCAGCCTCCCTTAGGTTTACCTTGGAGCCAGACGCCCCCTCCAAACCATAGCTTTCTTTCACTTTCTAAGAGCAGAAGACATTTCAGCTACTTAGTGTCCCTCCTCTGTAATAACCGTGCACTTTCCAAGAGTCCAGGAGTGATGCCAAGTGCGTGTGCATTCAGTACTTGAACACTTCTGGATGTGCAGACCACACCCCTCATCATCTCCCCTCCATTCTTTCTCAGGAGCAGGGAGGCACTCCCAGCACAGCCTCACCTGGGTGTCGTCCACTTTAAATGCTCCCAGCTCACCAGCCCCCAGCTTAAACTCTTCTAAGCTACTGATATTTGTTGAAAGGCATTCACCACGCAGATGGGTCTGGTCTGTGCAGGCTGTTCCTGTCATGTCTGTTCTCCTTGGAATCCCCTCATCTAACGGCCCTGTCATTCTTTTTAAATGTTTTCCTCTGAGGTTCTCTGGCCTTGGATTAGTAATTGGAAGTTAACTTAATTAACTTCTCAGCCAAAGTCACACAGAAGCGGAGACATAAATTCTGCTGCAGACGGTGCAAGGCCCGGAGATCTCAAATGTTCCCTGCCCAAACCCGCACCTGGGTACAGGGGGCTCGGCTTGCCTGGGTCACTCTGCTGCCCCAGACCCTGACCTCCCAGGCTCATTACTTCCTCAGATTGCTTTTGCTCTACACTAGATGAAAGATATATTATCATTATATTATTATCATTATTTTACATATTATTATTAGATATTGCCATAATGCCTTCTTTGTTTTGCACAACCCTCAAGAAAGATCAGTCTCCAAACAAGTGGTATTGGAAAGGGCCTTTGATAAAGGCCAATTCTACCTTTCAACTGGGGATGCATAAGTGCAGCACTATCATGGCACAGGTCACACAGCCAGAGACATCAGGTAAGGACTAGGCGTGTGTTTTGATTTACCATCTTGAAGGTGGAGCGCAACCCTCTAGTGAGCAGGACGGACATAGAGGGAGGTACAGGCCCTGCGAGTGCATAGCACACCTGCAGGCCACCTTGGTGGAGAGAGAGCAGAGACAGGCTCAGGCCCCGCTGTGTGTGTGTCCGGCTTGCTCTGTGCTCCTGTGCGCTCTGAGGCAGATACGGAGCATCGAAGCCACGTCAGCTGGGGTTCATGAGAGAAATACAGAAAGAAGGGAAGTTCGTGAGGAAGGGGCATGAGGGGCCCTTCCACCTCCCAACCTGCTGGGACTGGCTCCCCCTTGCCTGCAGTTTGGGAGCAGAGAGCTGGGCTCAGGACTGGTCTGGTGCTCACTCAATCCTGGGCGTGTGGGACTGCAGCAGCTGGGCTGGGCCAGGCCCTGCTTCACCCCAGAGGGGTGCACCTCTTACCTCCTCAGCTTTAGCCTGAGTGTCCTGGGCATCCAAGATGTCACATACTCTGTGCTGAGGTTGACATCTGTCACCTTCATGGTACAAGGACCCTAGAGCCCTCTGGCAGGGACAGGGTAGCCGGTTCAGATAAATACTAATTTCCCCTTTCTTCTCTTGATATT
>NW_003852531.1:5284947-5289307 GCF_000181295.1 Otolemur garnettii | reverse complement strand
GACTTCTGTTCTATAGAGTCAGGGTTTGAAGACTACCTTGTTCCTGGCCTGACATCCTGGAGGGGCTTCTGCTACGGAGGAAGCAGCATGGACCAGAAAAGGAGAGTGGATGCTCATACCTGTCTGAGGGGGACTGGGGTCAAGAGGCAGGTCCTGTTGGTGTTGGGCTGTATGAGGTGGGCTTCCTCTCAGGCTCAGCCAGTGAAGTGGGCACACTCCTGCCGCACCAGCTTTGAGAACACAGCACTTGGGGGGGGGACACTTTGTCTCTGGTCCATGCATATGACAGCCTTATCCTCGTGCCACCCAGAGAGTCTGCACCTCCCAAAATGCGTGCCCCACCTAATTCTCCTGCCTTACCTGGTTCCTAACCCTGACAGCAATTATTAATGAAGACTTCAAAAGTCTTCCTCCTTTGGCAGAAATATTATAAGGGTGCCCTACTCAGAGGGGAGCTGTGACTCTGGTGCCTGAAGCAGGGAAGAGGCTTTAGGGAAGTCCTGAGGTCAAGGCACCTGGGGGGAGGGGGGTTTGATAGGAGGGGTCAGGCCACACTGTACTGTAGACCAGAGACCCTCTGCCATTGTCTGGAACCTGTGGAGGGGGGTGACAGCATGGGTATGTCAGCCCTAAAACTAAGGACCAATTAAGATGGAGCAATGATGTCAGGCATATAAATACCTAAGAAAATAAAAAAATATGTATTGGCTTCCATCTGAATAGTAATAACTGGAAGGATAGAAAAGAAACAGGTAGCCCCCAGGCAGGACAGCAGGGTGGTTGGGAGCTGGGGAGAGACTTAAAGTTCACTGTGTGCCTTTGGGAACTTCCTGTATCACCTAGTAAAGGATACATGGAATTAAGACTAGAACAGAAGAAATGGCATGCAAGTCAGCCGCATCATAGTTCTTCCCGTCAGACGCCTTTGGAGCCAGGTGAAAAATCTTCTGGAATCTTCCCTTTCTTTGTCACGTTTGCAGAGGTGGCTGCACCTTCTGCATGATAAACAGCATCTAATCAATAGCTGTGAAATCTCCTTGAACTCTATATTGGCCCCAATTTAAGACAAGGCAGTTTTTGTTTGTTTTAAAGAAATGACATTTAAAAAGTCAAACCGTGCTCTTCTGTGGACTCTGGGAAGTTCCGAGCGTACTCAGGGCTTTCTGGTGCAGGCTTCCTTGCTGCGCCTCTTGAAATCCTGGGGATGCGTGTGGGCTCCTCTCTCGGTCCTCAGACACCCCCACCCATCAGCGGCTCAGGATGCAGCAGGGAACCGGACGCACCACCCCCTTGTCAGCGCAGGTGGGAGGAGACACCAGCCGCAGACCATGGGCGGGCACCCAGCAAGCCAGGCTGCGGTGAGTGGGGTGGCTGTTGTTTTGTGTGAGGAGGGCAGGAAGGGCCTCGTGAGGGGTGACATGTGAGATGTGTGAGCAGAGAGCCCCGCCTCCCACCCCCTCCAACACTCCAGGCAGAGACCCTGAGGGAGGGTCCTGCTCAGCTGATTTGAGAAGCAACCGAGGGGCTCCGAGAGGAGAGGTGATGAGATGGGGTCGGGGACGGAGGGGAATCCGAGAAGTCTGGGGGCCAGGTCATCTAGCAAGGCCTGTAGGGGGTTGGGGGGACAAAGCCCCTGTGCGGGCTCTGAGTGGGGACAAACTGCCTGCGGCTTAGGTGTGAGAGAGCCGCAGGCTTCTGGGCGGAGCTGGTTTCTTGGGCAGAGAGTTGGGGTGGCACCGCAGGGACCCAGGCAGGCGAAGAGCGGGGCGTGGCTAGACATGACTGAAGGCATCTGGTGCGGGACACCAGAGAAGAAGATTCCAGATCCCCCCAGCTCCTGTGCTGATGGAGCTGCTGTGCACTTAGGCGTGGGTGACTGTAGGGTGGCCAGGTTAGTGGGACAGTGCCACCGGAGAGTCCGCACCTCCCAAAGGTGCCCAGTGAGCCAGAGCGGCCGTAGGCACCCGACGGAGGCCTCTGAGCACGCTGTGCACACGCTCGGGTCCAGCTCAGGGGCAAGGCTGTAGGCACGCCTGGAGTCAGGGGCCACGATGGGCGCAAGAAGCCAGGGATGGCAGAGGGGCTGAGCCCAGGCTGCCATGTGAGGGCCAAGGGAGGGCGGGGGCAGAGTAGGCCCCAGCAGCTGCCTGTGGAGGTGGGGGCTGCGTAGACGTGTGTGTCCCTGCCCACAGTTCCCAGCTGCCCTGAGTGGTCTCAGCTGGAGCAAATTAGAAAGACCCTAGCCAGGTTTGCTGGGGAGTCTGTGAATCTTCCAGCCACACACAGGACCAAGCCCCTCCTGACTTTATCCTTAGGAAAGATATAGTGTTTTTACAGAAGGGGGCTGCTCCTATTGGTTTTGTTTCCTTTTCTCCTAAAAGTTAAATCATTTGTTTGAGGTTCAGAAAACAGTCTGCTGATTCCCAACTTACTCAGCACAGAGGCCCCAAACTGTCACTGCAGTCCCAGGGACTTAAGGAAATGTTAAACCAGAGCAAGGAGCAAGGAATGAGGCTCTACCTCTGGGAGGTTGCCCTGTGCTGCCCCTAGTGAAGTGGCTTCCCCGGGGACAGTCATTGGCCAGCCAGGCAGAAGCAGAGTTTAGAGTGTTGGCCTCAAACACAGCCTCAGCATACATGGAGGGGACTCCAGGCACTTTGCTCCTGGGACACCATCTGTTCCTCCCATCCAAAGCTCCCTGGACGTTGACCAAAGAACATCCCAGCATATTTTTGTAAGTCACAACTAACTATCTATAGGCTGGGAACAAATTCTATGGGGGAGAAATGTGCTGAAGGTGCAATAAAAGTTAGTGACAAGCATCTCCCGCCCTTCATTCAGAAGACAGGGGTCAAGCGGCGGGGCTTGGATGTAGCGGTGAGTTTCTAGAGAGGTCCAGATCGCAGGCTGCTGCTTGCTCTCACGTTGGTGTTCATTATCCAGCGTCAAGGACAGACGATTTCCTTAACTAAACAACAGCCTGCAGCAGGGCTGAGTGAGCTGCACTGCCTCTTGCCAAGGACTTTCTGGAACTGGGTGACCTCTTTTTGGATTAAGTCATTCACGTGTCACTGGCCCACCCTTCCCAGGGGAGTGTGTCTCCTTTCATACTGGGTGGGAGGAACTGACGCGAGGCCTTCTCTTTTCCCCACTCCATCCTTCTCTGAGTTCCTGGCAACAAGCACTCAGGCCCAGGCAGAAGCCGGGAGGATCAACAACTGCCCCGTGTTGGTGCAGGTAGAGAAGCTACCCGGTAACAAAAAACCTGCTGGCAGGTTTCTTCTTGGGTAGGGGTCCCTTACTGGCTAATCCCAGGGGCATTTTGCTGAGCAGAGGCTGAGGAGAGCCTCCTGCATGTTTTCCTCCATTCATACAAGACTTCCAGAATCTCGCTGAACCATAATATAATCCAGAGGAGTTATCTCCTTTACAGGAAAGACCTAGATGAACTCAAAACCAGTCAACTTCAAAGAACAGGAATCAGGGAGGGAGGGGAGGCTGTGAGGGACTTGGGAAGCCAAGGACAGGGATAGGTTGCAGGAGGCAGAGCGAGTTTGGGAGGAGGGGAAAGGAAGTCTGTCCTGTGCTGGGTCAGCTTCTTTGCCATGTGGCCAAGACTGGAGAGACAACGATTCTGTCCCAACTTAAAGGCTAACTATTTTCAAACTGGAGCAAGTGATGGATGATTTCATAACTTCAGCTCCTATTGTTGAATATATTTCTCTTTGACAAAATGAAGGAAAGAACACTGAAAATTGTCACCAGATCTAAGTATGCCTTTTACTACACTACTGTGTAGATTGCTAACTGATCCAAGGAAAACTATACAAGAACAGACATATTTCTCAGAGGAGTAGAAAATAATGTGATGGTTATTAGCTGTGTTTATCCTTCTTCAGAGAAAAGCAATTTCAACAATTTAAATTGAATGAATGGTGTTATGTTGCCTGGAAATTCACCAAGCTATATTTAGAGGTCTAATATAAACAGGCCTGGAGTGCCTGGGCCACTTAGTCAACCAATGGTTACTTTGTTAGCCCCCATAATGACAAATAGTTTACCCGAGAACTCAAATAAACTGTCAAACTTACAGCCACAAGAGAAAAATTACAGTGGGGCTTTGACATCTGAATCAGATGATCCTTGTAAAAAATAAGCACCCAGATGAAGATGCTGTGGAGCTGAGGTGCATGAGGTACAGAGACTCAGGTTTAACCAAGAAGATACAGTCAGGGAGGCACCTGTAGCTCAGTGGGCAGGGTGCTGACCATGTACACCAAGGCTCGTAGGGTTGAACCCAGCCCAGGCCTGCTAAACAAAAATGATAACTACAACAAAAAAATAGCTGGGCATTGTGGTG
>NW_003852531.1:5258948-5279149 GCF_000181295.1 Otolemur garnettii | reverse complement strand
CAAGAGGAATGATCCCAAAAAGAAAAATATCAGGAGAAAGATCTGTGATGCCTTAACTGTGGGGATCAATTAATCAACTGGAGGGATCTGATCTGTCTCAAGTGCAGGAAGCCTTACTACACTCTGAAGGTAGTGACAACACAGGCCCTGTGACCAGTAGTGCTTCTGCCTGCCATGACACAGAAGAATTAATAGGATCTGAGCCCAGTAAACCTGTGGAGACTGAGAATGATCCATGGGAAATGATGACGAAGCTGCAGATGCCAGATGACTCAACAGAACAAGACTCTTCAGAAGCATTTAGATGCAGTACTGGTTTTAACCCTACCTAAAACTTTCATGTGAAAGTAGATCTTAGTTTTATAAGAAGAAAAAAAATGTTTGTAAAATAAAGAGTCACACGTGTAAGAACTGTGAATATCAGTCCCTCTGGGTGCTGCTTACCATCGGCTTTTGGGGGGTCTGGTCAAATCAGTGGTTTGTGTATAAATATTTTAAATTTAGAACTTTTATAACTGGAAAGTAGTTATTATAATTTTGAAAATTTTTGAGATTATCATATCTAGTTTATACATATGCAAGAAAGCTTTTTGTCTTGTTTCTTCCTGAGAGCTCCGGCAGTTTCCATATTCTGGTCACAGTTTCAACATTTTAACATGTGAATTTAATGGTTTAATGCTGATTCCCAGGTTTTACTGTTTGATCATCTACAAGGGAACCTCAAGTCATATACTCATATATGTAAGATTCTAAGGGGGGAAATATGTATTGTTTTCTATTGGTAATGATTGAGCTCACATCTTTCAGAAGACGTTTTCTATCACTTTTGAGTAATTTAAATAAAATCTGACTCTTGTGAAACCTGGAAATCTTAAGTCTGTTGAAATACCAGGTTAAACACATTCCAAGAGATCTGGTAAAGTGAAATTCTTTTGCATTCTTCTGAGGTACCTGAGAAAAAAGACTGCATTGTTTATGAGAAAATGTGCTTTATCTTGGGACTCATGTTCAAACATTAGCTTACTATTATAAATGAATGCTCACGAAGCTGATGTGAGACTATCTCAGAAGGTTCCTTGAACTTCTGCTTGCTTTTCTGAAGATTGTGAATATTACACATTTCTTTCTGATTTATTCTGGAGTATACAGATGTCAATGCTATGAAGCCCCACTGTACTGGATGGATTCACATATTACTTTAGTCACATACCTGAAGGAAATGACTGAAGCTCTAGGGCTGTACAGAAACCACCATAATGGTTTAATAAATTAAATATTTTTGAACATACTTCTTCCAAAGCCAGTGTTATTATATATATATATTTTTAAGATGAACAAAAAGCACAATGATGACTCTACACTCGATATTTTCAAATTCACATATTTAAAGTTATGTAAGTTGCAACTTCCCTATCAGAATCATTGACTGCTATATTTGTATTGGTTTCTTCAGCTGTACCTTTTGATATTTAGAATTTTTAAACTTCTGTAAAGTAGAATTTATAGAATGTAATGTGTTCACTGCCTTCGTGCAGTGGTAGATAATTGTTTGATTCTTGTGTGTAAACTGAATGCTTGGACATTTAGTACAGTATTCATATAAAGCAATAAATATTAATGTTATGAAATTAAAGAAAATGGGAATTAGATAAAGTGAAAGAATAGATCTCTGCCCCCCAGGTCAGGACCCAGCATGTGGTAGGCGGAATGTCTGTTCCCCTCACTGCTGCCAAAAGTGTCTTTGGAGATAAAAAACTCACTCAAGGTTAGAACCAGGGTTTACTGGAGAACTTCACCTTCTAACAGTGATAATCCAGTTGTGGAACTGTTGATTGAGTTTGATAACTGGGTTATCAGGGAAGCACACTTTGGGACTACAAAAGGCAATTCTAACATATATTACACAAATTTTCAACAGTTTTCTGTTCCACTGGAAGTTGCATTTGTCACAGATACCTTGCAATGGAGAGATGAAATTTTCCTATTTCTAAAAAAGGAGCTCACCTACCCACTCATTCACACTGTAGGTCAGCTGAGGTCAGCTGCGGGCCTGGTGGTCTATGTGGCACCCTCTGCCTTGCTGCAGTGTGTTGGCAGATGGTATGGAATGCAGGGCAGGGCCATGCTCCCAGTGGCTTCCGAGAGGCCTTAGCCTGCTGCCGTGTGCTGTCCACAAGGATATAGTGTGAGCCACATGTACAATGTCACATTTTTTGGCAGCCACATTTAAAGAATAGCAAGGGGTGAAATTAATTTTAGTAATACATTTTATTTAACTGACTATATCGAAGGCTCACACCTATAATCCTAGTACTCTGGGAGGGTGAGGCAGGTGGATTGCTTGAGCTCAAGAGTTCGAGACCAACCTGAGCAAGAGCGAGAACTCATCTCTACTAAAAATAGAGAAACTGAGGCAAGAGGATCACTGAAGCCCAAGAGTTGGAGGTTGCTGTGAGTTCTGATGACACCATGGTACTCTAGCCTGGGTGACAGCTTGAGACTCTGTCTCAAAAAAAAAAATTTTTTTTTTCAACATGTATTCAATAGAAATGAGATATCTTACACTCTCTTTCTCATGCAGTTTTCCAAATCCAGTGATCACATGACATGTATAGCATGTGCCATTTGGAGCAGCTCCATAGGACACGAGTCCAGTCTGCCCACTGGATCTCACAGAGCCAGAGCACCAGGGGAATGGGGAACCTATAGCCTCTGATTTCAAGGTTGTTATTTTTTAAGCTCCAAAGGGGACAAGAAAAATTCATCTTTCTTAGCTGTACCCCTTTTAATGAAAGGATTTGTTCTTTAAAACTTGGGAGGTGGTGCCTGTGGCTCAAAGGAGTAGGGCGCTGGCCCCATATGCCAGAGGTGGTGGGTTCAAACACAGCCCCGGCCAAAAACTGAAAAAAAAACCAAACCAAACAAAAAACTTGGATTCATTAAATGAAAGATGAGGAGGGTGTGGTGTGGTGTGTTTGTGTGTAAGTGAATGTATATGCATGTGTGCATCTATGTGTGTCTGTGCATGTGCGTGCATGTGTAGATATGTTCATATATGTATGCCTGTGTGCATGTCTATGTGTGTGCCTGTGTTTGTATCTCTGCATGTGTGTGAGTAGCCACTTCATCCTCTGTGGGTGGCAAGATGGTGAGGATACAGTCCCTGGTCCACCAGGACAGAGAAGAGCTGACAACACCATAAGATGCGAGTGGAGGCTTGGTGCCCACAGCAGGTTGGAAGACACTGTACCTATGGCATTGAGAAGGCCAGTTCAGTGTAGCAGGTCAGAGGAAGGCAGATTTTACAGGGCAGAAAGGGAAGGCTGGTGGCCACTCTCAGGACAAAGGCAAGGCACAGAGTGTGGAAGCAGCTCTGGATACCCAGGGAGGCATGAGGGCCCTGCTCTCAGGGCCCTGCAATATGGGTTTTGAAGACATGGCCCTGCCAGCAAGGCTGGGGCCCAGGAGACCCTCAGGAGGCCACTGCAGGCCAGCAAGCTCTGGGCCTAGGGAAGGACAGGAAGAGGGAGCCAGGGCCAAGTGGGCAGGGTGCAGCTGTGGGCAGACCGAGGGAGGAAGGTTGTCAAGTATGGTGGCACTTGTCTAGAGCAGGACACTGCTAGGAAGGCAATGGATTTGGGTTGGGACCTTTGCAATGGGCGATGTGGCTCTGCTGCCTGAAGAGATGTGTGGGGAGGGTTAGAGGCATGCATATTTGTGTCTACATGTGTGTATGTGTGCATGTCTATGTATGTATGTGTGTACACAGGAGGTGTGTGTGTGTGTGTGCACCTGGGGGGGAGGGAAAGGCAGGGGTGCTGTTGGGAGACATTGCACTGACAGGCAGAGCGCTGAGGAGGTTCATGTGGACATCTAATCAGCACAGAGGACAAGGCGGAGGTCATGTCCGGGGGAAGGTAGGCACACCTGAAGGAATCTACAGATCTGAGGCCTTTTCAGTTCAGAGAGCACACTTGTCTTTCCCTGGACATGCACTACCCTTTGCCAGAGAGGGGCTGGAGGGTGCATGACGTCCCTTAGCCTGGCATTGGTGAGGGGTGTGAGGAAGCTGTGTTTGCGCCCTCGAAAACTCTCCTTCTCCTCCATGACTTGACTTTAATTAGTGTAAAGGTCATTCCAGCATCCTCTTAATGAATGGAGATTAATTCCTTTCTCTTTACTTAACATCCTAACCCTTGTTATAAAGCACTTTCCTCTGACATTTTCTAATATCAGATGAATTTCTAAACTTTTCTGGGTATTAATGAGGATCCCCAGGCTTTTCAAGGTACAGGTGGATTGCAGTGCTCTCTTTTTCCACCCTGCACCAGCCTGTGAGTGGACTCGGGCCTCCATGTACCAGTGTGTTGTTTGAAGTCCATCAATTCTGTTATCCTTTTAAAAATGCTGTAGGCCAATCCTAGAGCAGGCAGGTCACTGGAAGAATCCCTGGCCTGGCCCTGATGCTAAGGGCTGAGTCACAGCTGAAAGCCTTGAGCTCTGCTCATCTCTCAAATGAGAGGGTCAAGGTTTGGGCTGAGTTATAGCCTCTCCCACAGAGACAAAGGTGAGTGTGGTTCTTCAAGGATGGGATGGGAAGAGGGGCCCAAGGGGGCCTCCTCCTCCTCCCTCTGAAAACAGTGAGGCACACAGTTTTAGAGTCTATGTAAGGCTTTATTTGGGTAAAAACAAACATTCTATGACCTGACAGACTCTACAAGGGCTCATGGGTGTCCAATTCATCTGGGTGTAAGAAACTATGCCTGTCAGCTCTGCTGGGGGGCGTGAGGGCATGGGGCTGAGGGGTTCATGCTGAGACAGCTGAACCCCTGCTAGTCTCCCCCCCCCCCCAGTCTCTTTCTCCAGCCTCAGCAGCCCTAGGGAGCCACCTGTGGAGACAGTGGAGCCACTAAGAGACTTCCGAGTTGCCAGGTCAGTGTGCAGAGGACAACTTCCCTGAAGAACTATCTGGATGTGAGGCGACCTCTGAGCAAGCAGGAAAAGCCCCTGTGATGAGGGGACTGTTTGTTTCTGCAGCATGATGTCCCCAGTTCCTGCTGTGAACACTAGAGAGAGCTTCACTCGGGCAAGTCCTTCCCAGCTGGAGGAAAGGACTATGAAATCTCACCTTCTTTTCTGCACACAGGGTTTTGCTGTTCTTTTAATGTGAGCTGAGAAACCACCATTGTGCAGAAGAGAAAGTGGCACTGACCAAGTGCACCAGAGCTGAGAGCAGACCGGGCCTTGCAAGGCTGGTGGACCATGGGAATCAGTCCCAGCTGGAGGGAACTGAGGTGTGGAGAGTGGCTGGAACCTCTGCCAGGGGAGCTGGGGCATCTGGGGCTTGCAAAGCAGCCTAGCGGCAGGGGTGGGAACCTGACTGGGGACCAGAGTGCAGGAACCAGAAGTGGTCCTGGTACAACACTGACCCCGGATCCTGCACTAGGGCTTTCTCTCTCAGGACAAGAGAGTAATTACGAAGACTGAAGTCATATGCTCTTTCATATGTGTTGACTGATGTATGCATGTGCCCCCACGTGCTGCCACATCCCCCAAGGCTGGGATGTCATCTCTTTCACTCACAGGAGAAACCCACCTTGCAGAGGTTACATATTTCTGTAGTCTTAGGTGCCTAGTCTTTCTTACCACGGTGCTTTCTCTAGGAAAGAATCCCAAACTAGGAGTCTGCTGGCAGCAACATATGTCTGAGGGCTAGCCCCTTGGGTGTCCTGCCGAGGGGCCATCAGGTCTGGGAAGCTAGGCTAGAAGCCCTTTGCCTCCCAGGACTCCCTGGTTGGGGTGCTGGAGCTGTGTCTGAGGCTGGGGGCCTCCTTATTTAGCTTCTCCTGCCCAGTGGAGACCTGCTCTGTCTGCTGGCCTGAGCCATGGAGACTCCTCCTTCTTCGGGCAGGTCTGCACTGAGAAGCTCAAGTCATGAGCAGGGCTGGCCCGACTCAGATGCCTTCCAATCCCTTTTGAGATTCTGGGCTCCCTTGGTGCTGTTCTGCTGCCAACTCACAGCTGAAGTCTGGGCATTTCTGTTCCCGCCTGCAGCCCCAGGTGGTGCCTGACCATGGGACCATGACAGGCCAGCCCTGGGCCTCCAGCCCTGATGACTCTGAGATGGACTCAGGCTGAGCCATGGTCTGCACAAGGTTGCCTGGAATAGCCTGTGCTGCTCCCCCAGCAGGGCCCTGATCTCCCAGGGGTCCCTTCTTAGTCAGCTACTGCTCAGGCCCCCAGCCCTGGACATGTGTCAGGCAGTCCAGCCTAAGCTCACACACCCTAACTGGCAATGTCCAGCCTAAGCTTACGCATCCTGTCTCGTACCATCTTTGCCTCTATGTTGCACTCCTGGTACAGAAACTGTCGTTCTGAAGGAATCATTGAGACCCTGGGGGGTAAGGCTCACAATTCTGTCTCTTTAAAATGACACTCTTTAAATGTCTGTCTGGCATT
Source organism: Otolemur garnettii (assembly GCF_000181295.1). Classification (NCBI taxonomy): domain Eukaryota; kingdom Metazoa; phylum Chordata; class Mammalia; order Primates; family Galagidae; genus Otolemur; species Otolemur garnettii. The sequence continues at coordinate 5,272,690 of NW_003852531.1, read as the reverse complement.
TGTTCCGTGGGCACATAGTGGACATTCTGCTCAGCCCAGCAACTTCCTGGCGTTCTGTACTTTGCTTTCATCATAATTCCTAGGAAACTTCATTTGTCTTCACAATTTCCTAAGCCAAACAGGCTCTCAGCAGGCATATCCAGCACATTTAACTAGCTGGTGAAATAAATGATTGTTTTCTGACATACAGAGCTAGGCAGGCCCCTGCTGAATTTCCAGGTGCTGGTGGCTCTGCAGAGAACAGGGTGGGTGGGGAGGACGACTCTCCCCAGAAGAAAGGCAGTGTATAGGGTGGGTGCTGGCTGACTGTGGGCAGTTTTTTCCAGTGACCCTGAAATTGTCCTTCCCACTTGTGGGGAGAGCTCCGCCCCTGTGTTTTAGCAGCCTGCAGGGCCTCATGTTAGAAGATGGGCCCTAACTTCCCGCATCTAGATAAACTCCTGCCTATCATTCTGGTACTTTGCTAACATCTTTTTGATAACCTCTTTTCAAAACCTCTGAATCTATTTTCTTTGTGAGCACAACAATTTGGAAGCAAATGCTTCAGAGCTCCTCATCTTGCCAGCTTATGACCGACCCCCAGGCCGGGGCTGGACATTGTGTTTAGTCCTCACTGCCCCACTCTCTGATGTGCTGCCAACCAGGGTGCTTCACTGTCCCCATCCTGCCCTAAAGAGCATGTGACCAATGCTGCTGACTGCAGACCTTGCAAGGGGCACCGCAGTCAGTGCAGCAGAGGGCCTGAGGCCCAGGCAGGGCCAGCTGCAGTCCTCATGAAGGGACCAGAAAGACAGAGGGCATCCTAGTGACATTTGGGCTCACCTTATGGACTCGCCATTGGAAGCCTCAACACATTTTCCCCTTCCCCTATTAAGTCTGTACTGAGCACATGGCACTGGCACCTTGTTTTAACCAATGTCCACTTCCTCAGGCCTCCTAACACAGGAAAAGCCTGTTACTAACGGCAAAGATCTTCCAGTGGCTATTGTTTCATACCCACTGAAGAAAAATCCCGTTTTAAAGAAAAATCTAAAGATAACAAAGACAGCTGCAAATCAACGTGTCTTGATCAGGGTCAGTTGTTACTAACAACTATTTAGCCCAGTTAATCTCTCTTCTCTCTACTCCTGCGTATAAGAACCAACACTGCAGTGTGGTGTGCATGGTGTGTGGCCGCAGGGACTTGCACTTTTCCCTTGTTGCTGCAGGACTGGTCCAGGTGGTGGGAACCCGGGAGGACTCTGGCAGTCACAGAGCCGGGCAGGCCCAGACTCACCGCGTCCCCCTCCCCCAAAAGACAGTCAGGGAGCCGAGGCTGGTCCTGGCACTGTGTGCTGCATGGCCGAGAATTGGGTAGGGCAGTAACAGCCCAGTGTGGAGCTCAGCTGCTTCCAGTGCAGGAAGCTCTGGTGCATGAGACCAGGGAGCCACCACTAAGTGCCACCCTGTCTGCACGCAGGAAGCTCTGGGCTCCCCACAGCTGCCCAGCTGACAAGACACTGGGGACTGGGCAGTTCACAAAACAGGGCCCTTTCTCACAGGTCAGGAGGCTGGAAGTCCAAAATCAACCAGGCACCTGGTGAAGATGGCCTTGGGGGACGAAGAGTGCAAGCTGTCCAGGTCCCTTCTCAGGGGCCCCAGTCCACTGGATCAGGGTGCATAACTCATGGCTGTGGGGAGCAAGGACTTAAACCCAGAAGCCTGGCTCCCAGGTGTGCCAAACACATGGCATGGATCATGTGGCTCCTGTGGTCACGTGACAAGGGGCAGCGCAGCAAGAATGCAGGGCGTGGGGTTGGGTGAGGGCTGCTGGGCTGACTCATCTGAGCACCCTGCCAATCAGGACACTTGCTGTCCCTAATCCACAACTGTATCATGAGCATGCCAACTGTCCTGGAGCAGAGGAGGCAGGTCACCTCCACCAAGAGGCATGGAATCTATAGTAATTGTGGATCTGCTGACAGGGGATGGCTATATCCCACAGGCAAGGCAGAGACACTCTTGGGGCTCTGGAGGTGATCTTGACTTGGGGATGTCTGGGGTGCTGGCACCACATGTCTGTGCCCCTCAGTTTCATATGCTGACATTCCAACCACCATGTGACCATGTTTGGAGATGGGGTGTTTGGGAGAGAATTAGGTTCAGATGAGCACATGGAGGCAAGGCCCTCATCCAGTAGGACTGGGGCCCCTGTGAAGGGACCTGGACAGCTTGCGTTCTCTGTCCCCAACAGCCATCTTCACCAGGTGCCTAGTTGATTTTGGACTTCCAGCCTCTGGACCTGTGAGAAGGGGCCCTGTCATGTGAACTGTCCAGTCCCTGGTGTCTGTCAGATAGACATGATGGGAGTGGGGTTAAAGGGCTGGAGTTTTGGGGGAGAATTGACCTGGGCCTTTTGGTGGATACTGATCTGAAGGGTACCTCAGATAAGGACACCACGTAAGGCTAGTGACAGGTACACCCAAGGCCCCTTTCTCAGCCAACTCAGGTCCTGGTCTCCTTGGGAGGACGGATGCTCTCCTTCCTGGGCTATGGGCACCCATGTGCCCAGTTCCACAGGGCCTGGTGTCCAGGACTGGGCATGAGGCCTCATTCCCCATTGCCTGCCTCCTCAAGGTGCTCAAATCTCTTTCCCTCCTAGAGGCTTTGTGTCCATTTGGAGGAGTTGGACAGCTTCCACAGCTTGCCCAAGGCCCTGGGTCCTGGGACAGTGAAAGGGAGTGACCGCAGCCTCCTCAGGCTGAGAGCAGGGACAGGGGGACATTCCCATGAGCCCACATGGTCAATCTGAGCTGTGCTGTGAGTATGGGGGAGAGTGGGAAGTAGAGGGGATTTCCAGACCCATCTTCAGCTTCCAGAAAAGGTCTCAGCTGTTTTTTGTTTCACGAGTGTCCCCCTGCAAACCATTCTGGTACCAGCACAGGGGAAAGCACTACCCTCCCCTACCCAGAAAGCTGAGCCCTTGGGTCTTGGTGACCACTGAGTCGCCCACCACACAGAACTGCATTATTTATTTCTAAAGAGTTTGTGGTGGTTTAGAAACTGAACCACAGAACCTTTCTTTCAAAATTAGAGCCAATCCTCAAATCCCTCTGCTGTTTCAGAAGTTTATGTCACATTCTCAGTCCTCTGTGGTCATTTCAACAATGTTCACAGCGTCTTTAATGGAGTTGATTCCATCTCAGGGAACCACTTTCTTTGCTCATCCCTGAGAAGCAACCTCTTCTTTACTCAGGTTTTCCAGAAGACTGCAGAAATTCAGTCCCATCTTCAGGCTCCCCTTCTCATTCTAGTGCTGCTGTTTCCAGCACTTCTGTAGTGACTTCTTTCATTGACGTCTTAAATGCCTCAATATCATCCATGAGGTCTGGAATAAACTTCTTCCAAACTCCTGTAATGTTAATATTTTGACCTCTTTCCATGAATCACAAATATTCTTAATGGCATCCAGAAAGGGGACTCCTTCCCAGAAGGTTTTTGATTTAATTTGCCCTGATCCATCAGAGGAATCACTCTCTCTGGCAGCTATAGTTAAATAATAAGGCAATAATTCTTGGATCCATGAACTACAAAATAGATGCTGTGTTATCAAGCATGAAAACATTAATCTCTTTGTCCAAGTACATCAGACCTCCTGGATGACTAGGTGCATTGTCGATGAGCAGTAATACTTTGAAATAAATCATTTTTCTGAGTGATGGTTCTCAATAGTTGGCTAAAAATCTTCAGTAAACCATGCTGTAAACGTGTATGCCATTCAGGCTTTGTTGTTTTGCTTACAGAGCACGAGCAGAGTAGAATTTAGCTTAATGCTTAAGGGCCCTGGGATTTTTCAGAATGGTAAATGAGCACTGGCTTCAAAGTCACCAACTGCATTAGCCTTTAATAACGAAGTCGTTCTGTCCTTTGAAGCTTTGCAGTCAGGCATTGACCTTTCTTCTCTAGTCAGGAAAGTCCTAGAAGGCCTCTTATTGTGAGGAAGGCTGTCTCATCTCCGTTGACAATCTGTTGCTCAGTGACTCCACCTTCATCAGTGATCTCAGCTGGGTCTTCCCAGTAACTTGCGGCAGCTTCTGCCTCTGCACCTGCTGCCTCGCCCTGCACTTTCATGCTCTGGAGACGCCCTCTTTCCTTAAACCTCATGACGCAACCCCTGCCAGCTTCCAACTTTCCTTCTGTGCCTTCCTCACTTCCTCGGCCTTTATAGAATTGAAAAGAGTCAGGGCCTCACTCTGGATTAGGGTTTGGCTTGAGGGAAGGTTAAGGCTAATTCACTCTTCTATTCAGACTATGGCGACTTTCTCCACGTCAGCTATAAGTTTGCTTCTCTTTGTTATCATTTTCGTATCCACCGGAGCAGCACTTTTAATTTCCTTCAAGAACTTTTCCTTGGCATTCACAGCGTGGCTAACTCACGCAAGAGGCCTGGCTTTCGGACAGTCTCAGCTTTTGCCATGCCTCCCCCACTTAATTTCTACCTCTTGATATAGATTATTTTTTAAATTTCCTTGTTATTTTTTAAAGTTTTTATTTCTTTGCTTCATTGTTGTTGTTGAGACAGAGTTCAACTATGCCCTGAGCAGAGTGCAGGGCATCTTAGCTCACTGCAACCTCAGATTCCTGCCTCGGCATCCTGCTGCCTCAGCCTCTGGAAGCTCCTGGGGTTATGGATGCTTGCCAGAGCACCCAGCTGAGTTTTTTTCTTCTTCATTTTTTTTAATGATTCAGGGTCTCACTCTCTCTCAGGCAAGTCTCAAACTCCTGAGCTCAAGCAATTCTCCCTCCTCAGCCTCCCACAGTGCTGGGATTACAGGCATGAGCCACTGCACCTGGCCTACCTCTCGCTCTCTCTTTCTTTCCTTTCTTTCTTAAATTAAATCATAACTGTGTACATTAATGCATTTATGGTGTACAGTGCACTGATTTTTATATAAAATTTGGAATGCTTACGTCAAACTGGTTAACATACTCTTCATCTCACTTAATTATTTGTTGTGTTAAGACATTTATACTCTACTATTAATAGATTTGACATACACCCTTGCATTATGCACAATAGGTGAGGTCTCCCCTCTCCTCCCCCCTCCCATTCCCTCACCCTCTTCTTCCCGCCTTCATTCTGGGCTATAGTTGTGTTTTATCATTCATATGAAAGTGTGGGTAGTTATATATTAGTACTGAGTACATTGGATACTTTTTCCCCATTCTTGAGATACTTTAGAAATGCAAACTAATACATTCTTTTTGGAAAGAAGTTTGGAGAACACTTAGGGAACTATAAGTAGACCTGCTATTCAATCCTACATTTTCTCTACTAGGTATATATCCAGATTTGTAAAAATAATTTTACAACAGGGTGGCACCTGTGGCTCAAGTAGTAGGACGCTGGCCCCGTATACCTGGCTGTGGTAGGTTCAAGCCCAGTTTGGGCCAAAAACTGAAAAAAAAAATTTTTATAACAAATATATTTGCACCAGAATGTTTATTGCAGCCCAATTCATAATTGCCAAGTCATGGATGCAGCCCAGGTGCCCATCAACCTGTGAATGGATTAATAAACTGTGGTATATGTATACCATGGAATATTATGCAGCCATAAAAAGATGGAGACTTTACCTCTTTTATGTTTACATGGATGGAGCTACCTCCTGACTTAAAGTGAGAGATATATTGTCGCGACCCGTCGGGCTTCTGTGGCCCTGGTCTCGGTTAGCACAGGAAGGAACCAGGCAAGAAGCGGATTAGAAGTACAAGCTTGTGGAAGGTGGAGTAGCCCTTACTTTCTGGGTAGCCCCGAGCAACCTCCGCACTAGCCTTTTATTGAGCCAGAACAACACAGGTGAGGGGAGTAATTAACAATGACTACGTGCTGAGGGCACGGGCTCCTCCCACAAGGAACTCCGGTGGAGGAATGGCCTGAGGTCCACGCCTCAGCTGCAGATCATCGTGCTCGGATGTTGGCGTCTCCTACAATATATGGCTCTTCCCTCCTCCTCCTCCTCCTCCTCCTCCTTCTTCTTCTTCTCCTCCTTCTTCTCCTCCTTCCTCTCCTCCTTCCTCTCCTCCTTCCTCTTCTTCTTCTTCCTCTTCTTCTTCTTCCTCTTCCTCTTCTTCCCCTTCTTCTTCCCCTTCTTCCTCTTCTTCTTCTGGCAATTTTTGGCCAGGGCTGGGTTTGAACCTGCCACCTCTGGCATATGGAGCCAGCGCCCTACTCCTTTGAGCTACAGTTGCCACCCTGTGGCTATTCCTTTCACTTCAACACTGGGAGGCCATTGCAGGGTTATTCACTGTCATAATTTCAACTTTGTTGTGTCTCAGGGAATAAGGAGGCCTGAGGATAGGGAGTGAGACTGAGGAACGGTGGCAAGTGGAGCAGTCACATTGTGCACAATATCACCCCGAGTTCCACGATCACATAAGACATATCAGATACGATAACAATACAAAAGTTCAAAATATTTTCAGAATTACCAAAACATGATACAGACATGAAGTGAGTGTGTGCAGTTGGGAAAATGGCTCTGATAGACTTCCTCAGTGCCAAGTCACCACAATTTCCAAAGTGCAAAAGCTGCAATGTCTGAAAAGTGCAATGAAGTAAAGAACAATAAAATGAGTTCTGCCTGTATATCCTATTGTTTCTGTCTCTCTAGAGACCCGGACCAAAATACCTAAGGCTTAGTGGAGAGGGTACCTATCCAGCTAAGAACTGCTTTAAACTTGTTATAAAACTCAGAATAGGTGCCTATGTTATTAGCAAATATTACTCATGTTCATGGTGGGAACTAGGAAAAATCCAGATGGTGGCAAAGTTTGCCTGGTGAGCTCTTCCTCTCAGCCTCCCTGAATTTTCTACACCCATGACCTCCCCACTCTGCTGTGGCTGTTGGTTCCCCTCCTGGAGACATTTCTCAGTATTCAAAGTTTTCTTTCCTCATGTGCCTGATGTTCTTCCTTCCTTCTAAATCTCCTCTGTCCTATTCATTAGGCTTTTTTTAAAAATAAGAAAACGAAGCATTCTAGTGAATTAAGTTATTTAAAGGCTTGGTGGGCAATGTGGCAATGACAACATGGTAGAATGATCCAGAAAGACCCAAGTTCTGACTTTAGCTCTTCCACACACTGATAATGTGACCCTGGTAAGAAATTTCCCCTGCCTGAGCCCCAGCCTCCTTCTCTGTAAAGTGGGGATGATGTGGCTGCTTCTAGAGGCCAGTGTGAGGCTTAAGTACCTGGCATGTGGTTGGAATGCAAGGCGCATTCCACTCTTCACTCTCCCAGTGACTGTCCTCACCTTTTTGTCAAAGGTGACAATCTATGTGAACCTACAGAAAAGACCATAATGGTAGAAACATCTGGTGGAATGAAGTGTAAGCGGGAGAGATGTAGGGGCCAGCAGGATAGCTGGATGCCCTCACATCACAGTCCATGGGTAACATCACAGGGTCTGCCCACCTAGCTGCCCTCTGCTCTCCTTCCATATGGCTTCTGCGAATCCAGAAGAGTTTTGGAAAAAACAGACAATAAGACAATCACCTCAACCACAGAAGGGTTTGCTCCTGGTGGCCTCATCTAAAGGGCTGGGACTCTGGTTTCTTGTGTCTATGTCAGGGCCCACGCCTTCCACATCCCCAGGAGAAGTGTGCTTTGTGTCCCGCTGGACAGATCCACACTCTCAGGGAGAGTGATTCAGACACAGCCCATCTGATCCATTCTTACTGCTTGGTCAGGGTGGTCAGGTACCTCCCTCTGCAGGGGCCTTGCTGCCTTGGTATGGCAGTAAGTTGGGGGACTCTCATGAACTAGGGTTACTCAGGAGATGGTTGTGTCATTTGTTCAGGGCCAGTCTCAGCTTTGCAGTGTGATCTCATCTGTCCAGTGGCCCTTCCACACTGATGTGTCCTGGGAAACCCTGGCCATCAGGTTAGCATTTATCAGGGTAGCCTACAGTGGACTTTGGGGTCCTGGGTGGAGGGCACAGGGGAAGTAAAAGCCCATAGCTCACCAAGCCTGGGAGAATGCAGTCACAGAGAGGGTAGGCAGATGCACTGGCCTGCACCCCATCTTAATGCACATTTATTGAGGTCACCAGAGTCAAACATGTTCAACTCCCTGCCTAAGTAGATGATTTCACACTTGGGACCACAGTTGGCTTGTCACTCTGGCTGTGGGCTCTTCAGACATGAATGTGACAGGTTATCTGAGTCTGTCTCTAGGTCAAAACTGTGAAACTATTTCAATCAAGAATAGTGGCAATGTTGTATCCTGGACTCAATTGCAGTTGGCAGCATTGTCTGCCCTGGGTTGAAGCCAGTGGTCACTATTCCTTTGAACTCTGCTATGGAAGAAGGACACAGCTGAGCATTTTTTGAAGATGGGTATTAAAGACATCTATTCTTTTCAGTGTTTCAAATCAACATTTGCTAAGTATCTGAATTATTCATAAAATTCAGGTAACCACTGAGGATATTTGGGAGGGGATATCTATCTATGCCTTCCCATAAAATATTTGCCCTTTTATGACCCAACTTTTCTATTTAATATTGAGATTACTCCTATTAGTAATGGGGTAATCTCAATATTAAGATATTAAAAAATTATTTTTTCCTTCCCTCCAAAGTTCTCCAGCTGGGGCCTTGCCAATTGCACTGACAAAAGATAGATTAGCAAGAGAAAAACAAACAAGTTTATTAATGTGTACACCACACATACACATGGAAGACCTCAATGAAGAGTAACTCAAAGAAGTGGTTAGAAGTCGGGCATGTATAGCCCTTAACAAAAGTGACAAGACAAAAGAAGAGATGTTATGTTCTTTAGGTGGTAAACTCTGGGAAGGGAAACCATTAGAGGAAACTAACGGAATGAAGTTTGCTTGGGCAGGCCATTTTGGCACTGGCTTTCCATCTTTTTCATGTTCATAAAACTTCTCCAGGAGAGGGTGAGTCTGTGGCAGCCTTCATTTCTCAAAAGTGTCTGCTTTAGTCTAATAAAGGAAGCTCTGAGAAGGTTTCGTTCTGTGTCTGTTGAGACTCAAACACCCTTAGCTCAAAATAATTCTTATGATGCAGTAGTTTGGGGGTGGCATATTCTGAGCCCTTTCAGTTCTCCATTTGAAACTTCTTGAAGTTTCATATATTAAAATTTGGTGGCTGAGGAGAGAGATTGACAATAGAAGTTGTGAGATAAGAGATTTGGAAAGAAGGGAGAAAACAGAAATTGGAGCAGGCAGAAAAGCACACTGCCCCACGTCTTACTGAGTCCACCTCTCAGTCTTGAGTCAGCCCAGTTGAGCATAAGCAGTTGTGCCTGACTTTGGGTGGTGTGATCTGAACCCTAATGACACCTCCATGGTGGTGCTGTCAGATAAATCTGGCAGTACTGCAGGTATGCAGCCCGAACAGCAGTGATTTCTGGAGTGCTCAGCCTGGGAAGGCTAACCCGGCACACATCCTCAGCGGTGGCTCAGGAGCAATACCTCAGGTCTGTGGAATGAAGACATGATATCACTCAGCCGTGTTGTTATTGCAGCAGTGTTCTTGATGTTTTCCTACTGACTTAAGTGTTATTCCTTCCTGACATCAGAAAAAGCACAGGATGCTTCAAAGCAAACAGTGAGTGAACTTGCACTGTGTTCACACTTACTTCAGAGCCTCCCCCCCCACACTGTGGTTGAACAGCAAAGATGCCCTGTGTGGGAAATGCCAGGGATAGGTGGTGGGCTTGCAGAACAGAGGGCAGGAACCCAGGGGCATTTATCTCTGGGCTTGCTCTGTCCTTGTACTTTGTGGTTGGTGAGTTTTGTTTTCCTAAATCTCTTGATTGTATTTGGCACAAGGTTTGCAGGCTGGAAGATGGCACAGCTCTGCATAGAATGAACAGCATTTCTATTCCCCACTACTGCCCCCACCCCATGACTCCCAGGCAGAGATGGGGAAAGTGACCTCCACCTCCTTAAGAAAAAGAAAAGGAAGATGGAGAAGCCAGAGCTTTCCTTACACACAAACACCACCTCCTATGTGGCCTCCCAGGCAGATGGACAGGACAGCAGGTCCATGTGGGGCCTGGCTTCACCAGCTGTTGTGGGCCCCTGTCCCCAGAGACTTCTGATACCAAGAGCTCAGCTCCCCTCACCATCACTCAGGCCCAGTGCCCCTTCCTAGTGAATGCTGTCCCAGCTCTGAAAGAATTTCCTTCATTGAGACAGTGTCCCCAACTTTGGTTTTTACACACACTGCTTTATTAAAAAGACTGTCCTATTCTTATAAAATCCTGAAGTGTGTATTTTGAGCAAAACTGATTTTAAACACAATCATCCTGTGGCCTCTTTGGTGCCATTTTGCTTCTTGTTTATGGTGTTAGGGGCACAGGGCAGGGGTGAACAGTGCACTGGAGACCTTTGGGACAGATCTGTGTCCCATCTGTGTGGCCTGAGGTATGCTTCAGGGAGCCTGTTCCCAACAGGAGCCCTCAGACAGTAGTAGCCCCAGTAACCAGAACCCCATGGGAACGACACACCAGGACCAGTACATGGGGGCTCAGAGAGGGTTTACCTTCTGATTGTCATCTGTCCACTTCCCTGGTAGGGAAAATATTCCCTTCCTCATAGAACTTCACATCTTTGTTCTTTTCCTTTTTATGAGACAGAGTCTCACTCTCTCATTCTGGGTAGAGTGCCATGTGCCACAGCTCACAGCAACCTCCAACTCCTGGGATCAAGCAATCCTCTTCCCTCAGGCTCCCAGTCTTAGCTGGAACTGCAGGTGCTCACCACCAGGGCTGGCTGGTTTTAGAGATGGGGTCTCACTCTAGCTCAGGACTTGGTGGTCTTGAACTCCTGAGCTCAAGCCATCCACTCACCTTGGCTTCCCAGAGTGTGGTAGGATACAGGCATGAGCCACTGCGCCCCACCCATATCTTTATTGTTAATATCTTTAGTCTTCATACCAAAGCCTTGGCAGTGAATGTCACTGTCTCCTGAAGGTTGTCAGTGAGGAACCACAGCCTTAGAAAGGCAGTGCTGCACCCTGGTCTTACTAGTGAGTATGGGTGTTTCAGGATGAAACACAGTTGTTATCACTGAGAAGGACCCTTACACCAGGAAGACACTTGCCACTGACCGCCTCCCTGTGGCATGGCCCTCACAGCAGCCCATGCACACCTCCTGTGTTGGACTCACCACCTTTTCTGCTCATTTGTCAGTCTGCTGGTGGCCATGTCCCCACAAGGATGTGAGTCCTGTGAAGCAGGCCCTGTCCTCTTTGCTGGGTATAAGCACCCAGAGCAATCCCTGCACAGAGTTGGGCTGACTTGAGTGAGTGAGTGTGCAGCTGCTGGTGAGGCTGCTACTCCTTCTAGGCTGATGTCGAGCTCTTCTGCACATTGCACTGCCTGCTGGGTGTCCTAGGCTATAGCTGGCCTCCTTGCACTCTTTAAAGAGCAACCTCAGTTCAGGTACATTTCAGAGCTGCAGTCCTTCTAGAAAACGCCCTATGTAGGTAGCTCTAGCAAGTGGCTGCTTGGGGCTGCCCTGTTTGATGGGTTCCCTTCAACTGAGAGGAAGCCATCAAGGGCAGCCTGATGGTCTAGGATGGCCTAATGCTGGACAACACTCCATGTGCCTGAATGGAACCATGTGTGTGTTACATCCAGGGACAGTGAACTTCCTTTGTAGTTCTCTGACAGCAGGTGGTTCCAGGAGCCGATTATAGCTAACGGTACTCTTTTCTGTGACACATGGTACTGGCTGAGTGTAAGTGGCAGTGCAGACATTACACAGTCTGTGGGATGCCTGGCTTTGAAATGAGGGTGCCCCTTCAAATCCCTTATGATGGCACTGACCTCATCCCACCCCATCCTGCATCCAAGGGCAGGTGGCAGTGGGAAGGAAGGGTGAGGGAGAAGAAGGATCCCCCAAGCCTTGTTGATTCCCCCCAGAGCAGGCTGACCAGACTCAGGGATACTCTGGTTGTTAAGAGGACTGGTCTGTGAGTGAGCAGGCTGCCTCCTGCTGTCACTCAATGAGGGGTCCTTGCAGAGAGTGAAGGCAGCTGGGGCCTTTAGGGGAAGAATTGGGTCCCCACACGTGAGAGACTGGATGCTCTGAACAGGAGAAAGGACCAGCATAGAGGTGGCAGGCCCTGTCCCAGCACATGGCCCTCGGCACCTTCAACTGGAGCCTCACCTCGCTGGTTTTGCAGAGACACAGAGGGAGATGCATGGGGGCCGAGGAGGGCTGTCATCCACACCTGCCCAGGGTTGGCCTCCGGGTTTCCATCTGCACTGCTCGCCTGGAGAGCTGCGAGTCAGGCTTATTCAACCACCTTCCTGAGGTTTTGACAGCTGCCTGTGGCAGGAGAATTGGAACCACAGCAGAAACTTTAGTGCTAGGTGGCAGTCAGCCTGGAGATAAAACTTGTAAACACAGAGAAATCATAAAGGAAAATACAAACCAAGCCAAACACCCACCCAGAAAAACTCAGCTAATGAAGGTTAAACAGAGGTCGCAGAAAGATGCTGGGCTTTAGAGAAGGAGGTATTTGTGATTTAACACACAGGAACACACAGCACCAGGATCAGGTGGGCAGGGTGTTCCAGGGGAGACTACCCCAAGTGTAAAGTTTGCATTAATGGAGATGAAAGACTCAAAAGGCAGAATTTATATCCTGGCTTCCTTACTCCAAGGCCAGGTGCACTTGGGGTGTCACTTAGCATCTTACAAGTCAGGAATGGAGCTAACTACCCACTACCACCTGCTTGGCCTGCCTCACACCCTACCATCCACCTGATAAAGCAACCACCTATCATACCTACCACCTGCTGACCTCAAAGGGGAGCAGAAGTGGAGAGGTGACTGCTGTGCAGCTCCTTCTAGAGTGACATGACATCCAGGCATGCTGTCACACTATTTGTGTAGCAGCCCCCAGCCCCTCGGTTCCCTCTGGAGAGTTGGAGGACCCAGGTGGACAGTCTTCATCTCAGAGTCTAGGCTTTCCTGCACCAAGCACCGTTCAGGCGCCAGAGTGGCCCTGAGTGGGTAAGTACTTGGGTTCTCCCTTGAGGGGCCTCCTGAGGCACAGCCTCCAGCATGCCATAGGGCTCCTGGCTGTGGAGCCCTCTGCGTGGGGGCAGCCCTCGTCAGTGTACCCTGGACTGGCTTCTCTCCTTCCCAACCTCACTTTCTTTCTTAAACCTCTTACCTGAGCTTCTGGGGTCTCTTCTGGGTAGACTCCCAGCAACTGAGTACTTGTTTAAGGGTCTGCTTTGTGAGGAATCCAATCAAAGATCTTACAATACAGAAATTAAAACTCACCTAAGGGAAAGTAGAATTTTCTCTAGAATATCAGATTTAGTTGGTTGGAGTGTGGCCTAAACTCAAAATGTTTTAAAGCTTCAGGGTACCCAGGCCTGGGAAGTGAGATGGGGAACTGCTTTCCCCAGGCCCTCTGTAGCCAGGCTCCCCCGGGCTATGTGTGTCACACATGTCAGAGTTTGGGGCACTATCTCCTCAAATAGCTCCACAGGGAGGAGCAGCCTGGGCTTTGGCCTCCCTTCTCCTGGTTCCCTGCCTGGCTGGTCTCGGGCAAGAGCTCATTTCTGGGCTGAGGGGGGCCTAACGGTGGTGGCTCATACATGCTTGTATCGTTAGAAGTACAGTGTGCTTTGTGAGCATGAACCCCCAAACTTCTTGTTTTCTGCCTGATGTGTGTTTAGAGGTGAAGCCCAGCAAAGGTGTCTCTGTC
>NW_003852531.1:5255886-5258703 GCF_000181295.1 Otolemur garnettii | reverse complement strand
AATGAGGCCTCTATAGATCCAGGGCAAATGCTCACATCCTGGTCTTGGGGGCTTATAGCCTGCTGCTTCTGGTCCTTAGAGATCTAGAGGAAATTTATAAAGTCCAGCTAGATTTTCAGCACAGTCCTAGCAGAATTTTTTTTTTTTTTTTTTGCAGTTTTTGGCCGGGGCTGGGCTTGAACACATCACCTCCAGAATATGGGGTCAGTGCCCTACTCTTTTGAGCCATAGGTGCTGCTTAATTTTTTTTATTTGAGATGGGGTCTTGCTCTGTCACCCTGATTAGAGTGCAGTGGCTCCATCACAGCCCACTTCAACCTCAAGCTCAAGTCATTCCCTGCCTCAGTCTCTGGAGTTGTTCATGCCACAGTGTCTGGCTAAGTTTTCTATTTTTTTGTAGTGATGGGATCTTGCTCTTGCTCAAGCTAGTCTTCAACTTCTGGCCTAAAGTAGTCCTCTTGCCTCAGCCTTCCAGAGTGCTGGGATTACATTGTGAGCTACTGTGCCCAGCCTCCTAGCTGCCTTCTTGGACTAGAAATCAGAAACTTAGGTTGAGAGCACTGAACTGTGGACACATGTTTAACTGCCAAGGCCAGTGTGGCTCTTGCATGAGATGACATGCAGGGGCCAGGCTGGAGCCACGGGGAGGAAGGGCAGGGTTAGCCCGCGGGGGTTCCCTCCAGGCCAGGGTGCAGAGGTAGTGTGAGCCCCCTGGAATGCCAGGATTACACAGGAGCCCTGACAGATCCCAGACCTCAGATCTGAGTGCCTGGCTCAGAAATGCCCCTGGGGCTGCTTTCTCAATGCCAGTCTGTCACCTGCACAGGGTGGTTCATGCCTCATCCACTCACCGTATGTGCCAGGCACTCAGTGACAAGCAGCAGAGTCCTTTGGCCACCTGAAAGCAGTGCTCTGATTCATCCTAAGAATGCTTGAATGTCTTGAGCTGGGTGTAGGAACTTTGGGAGCATTGGAACCAGAGGGAGATTATTAGAAGGTGAGTCTCAGGGTCCACATGTTCTCTTCAGTTTTGAACCCACCTGAGATGTCCATGCACTCCCACTGTGGACAGGTCGCTTGTAGCCCTTGGGTTAGGGGCTGAATTGCGACCCTTCAAATTCATATGTTGGAGTCCCAATACCTCGGAATGTGGCTGTGTTTGGAGACAGGCCCTTTAATGCGGTGATGAAGGCAAAATAACATTAAACTGATCTGTACATATCTATTGTTAAGCCCTGATCCAATACAACTGGTGTCTTCATAAAAAGAGAAGATTAGAACACGGACACACACTGGGCAGAAAACGTGAAGACACAGGGAGAAGTCAAGGAGGGAAGAGCCAACCTTGCCACAGGTTAATCTTGGAATTCCAAGCTCCACACTGTAAGAAAACACATTTCTGTGGTTTGAGCCATCTAGTCTGTGGTATTTCATTATGGCAGACAAATACACCAATTTTCCCTCCCTTGGGTATGGGCAATCCATTTAAAATCTTCGTGTTGCCCGCAGCCCATGGCTCAGTGCTGGGTTAGGATTTGGCCTGAAGAAGCATGTGTGGATGATAACAGTGATGACAAGCATGTTTGATGATATGAACTGGCACCAAAATAACACAGGCTGAAGGTGGAGAGGGAAAGCAAGAACTGACAGCTGGTCTTGTCTTGCTTGTGTCCCATCTGTGTAATGACTCTGCCCCCACGAGCTTATCTCTTTGGGCCTTGAATGTCTCCTCGTAAAATGGTGTAGGGGAGATAAAGGTATGTTTTTTGTTTATTTTCTTTGCAGTTTTTGGCCGAGGCTGGGTTTGAACCCACCACCTCCAGCATATGAGGCCCGCATCCTACCCCTTTGAGCCACAGGCGCCACCCTAAGGTGTGTTCTTTAAAAGCTGTTGTTAAAATTGCATAAGATAATTTAAATCAAGCATTGGGCACAGTTCTTGTCCTGAAATACAAATGTAATTTGAGTTGGCCGTTATTCAAGTTTTTCTAATAATTACCATGATCATCAAAAGGAACAGTCATTTTAAAAATTTGCCTTGGCACATTGCAGAATTAAATATGTCTTTAAGAAAAATAAATCTTGTTACTTTGAAATTTGTTTGGAACATTTGCCTATAGAAACATATTGTTAAAGACCCACTTCCATCTTTTTCTCTTCAATTCTACAAATATATTTATTTTTCCTTATTTAAAAGTAAAAAATATTTATTAGGAAATGTGAAACAGTCACCGAAAATTGGAAGTGCTAAAAAGCCACTCAAAGCCTTATAAAGCTAAAGTTGCAATATTTTCGTGTATTTATTTCCTGTCTTTCAAAAAATCTTTTAAAATGTACTATTCACTTTTATCAAAATTCCCCATACATATCATCTAAATAAGTCAAGTCGTCCCACCAGGTGTGGCTGAGGGCAGCCCTCCTTCCTGCCTATGCCCCATTTGGTGCTCCCTGGTGGCAGCAACTCCCTCATCTTCAAACAAGGAGGTTTATTTTTATATCCCTAAACCACACATGTTTATTGCTACATCTTGATTTTCAGTCTTAGACAATGCTAGACAATTGATGAACTTTATAAAGATGAGAATTTAACCCAGATGCCTTCCAGAGCAGCAGCAGAGATGGTGCGCTGGACTGGCACTCATCTGACCACACACCCGTACACTGCAGTGTCTCATCTCTGACCATGAGGGCTCTGCGCTGCTGCAGGAAGGCAGGGACTCCTCCTGCACCTGGGATGTGCATGCTGTCACAGAGCACAGGTGCAGTGAGTGGGTCCCCTGATGTGCACGTTGTCACAGAGCACAGGTGCAGTGAGTG
>NW_003852531.1:5252556-5254703 GCF_000181295.1 Otolemur garnettii | reverse complement strand
GTGAGTCCCCTGATGTGCATGCTTTTGGAGAGCAGAGGTGCTGTAAGTGGGTCCCCTGATGTGCATGCTGTCACAGGGCACAGGTGCAGTGAGTGGGTCCCCTGGACAGAGTGTGACTGATTCCCCTCAGTCTTTCACATTGTTCTGGTCCTGAAGACCCAAGGACAGAAGGTTGGCTCATAGGTCTTCAGGGGAGCCCCAGAGACCAGGGGTTCCAGAGCCAGCCATGCGGGACATCATTCCTCCCTGATCTTTCATGTTATTTCCGAGGAAGCCACCCTATACAAAAGCAGACCAGGAGGTCTTTTTCTCAGGCAGGGCTTGGTCAGCCCAGGCATTATGTTAATCTTTATTTATGCATATTCATACACACAAACATGCATCCATATATACACAGGCACTTTTTTCCTTCACATGCCTTTTTGTTTTCCCTGGAGTTCATAATTGTTTTGTATTTTGTTTGTACTTTTCCAATGCAAATCATTAATTTATTCTCAAACTCTTCTCTAGTTACTTAAAATATACCAGACAATCTTTTAATTTTTTTCTCTTGAAGAAGACTCTCCTTGAGCCCCAGACTAGGTTGAGGTCTGGGGCCCTGGCATGTCCCCCTGCAGGTCCTCCAGAGGTTTTCTTTTCCTCCACTGTGCTGGGTTCACTGCTTCCTGGGGTCTGCGTTGCAACATTCTTTGATTCATTCTCTCAATTTGATGAAGTACAAACTCTAGCAGCTTTTTGAGAGATAGAGACGGGAAGGGAAATTTCTGAGATCCTCAGATTCTTTATCTGAGAATGTCACAGTCTGTGCTTATACTTGATTGACTGGCTGGTGCTATGGTCTGAATGTTTGTCTTCCAAAATTCTATGCTCATGACTAATCCCCAGTGCAATAGTATTAAGAGGTGGAGTTTCAGGAAGGTTATTAGGTCACAGGGCTCAACCCTCTTATATGAGATCAGTGCGTGGGGGGGCATATTCACCCCTCCTACCATGTGAGGACAGGAGCAGACTGTGAGCCCCTCCAGACTCCAAGTCGGCTAGTGTCTTGATCTGGGACTTCCCAGACTCCAGAGCTGTGAAAAATTATTTCTGTTTTTTATAAATTATACTGAAGTATTTTGTTGTAGTAGCATGAATGGAGTAAGATAGCTGAGTGTAGAATCTAGGTTGGAAATTATTTACTTTGAGTTGAGAAGGTATTGATTTATGTCTTGTAGTTTCCAGTGGGGAGAAATCTGATGTCATGTGATCCCTGGACCACAGAATAAACTTTTATAATTTCATTCTAGAATGCATAGAAATTTTTGGTCTGGGTCTATTTTCATCCAGTGTGCTGAGCTCCCTCAGCCTGGACATTTCTGTCCTGTAGCCATCTCTTAGCCAGATTAACAGAATATGAGGTCTGACAATTAAGCACATGTTGGCAGCACCATATAAACAGCTTGGTAGGGTTTCATAACCTTGCTATGTCAGTGTCTCACCGCTGGGTTTGTGTGGACGTGTGGCAGTGTCTTGCTGGGTGGTGTCATGAGAATGTCAGAGCTAGAATTAAAGCAGCAAACAAACATTCATAAATTTCTCATTAAACTTGGCAAGAGTGGAAGTGAAATCAGGGACATGTTAATTCAAGTTTATGGGGATAATGCCATGAAGCAAATGGCAGTGCACAAATGGATTAAATGTTTTTCTGAGGGGAGAGAAAGTGTCACTGGTGAAGAGAGGTTAGGGTGGCCAGTAACAAGCAGAACTGACAAAACACTGTAAAAATTCATCAAATTGTGTGTCAAAATCATCAGCTGACTGTGAGAGGCAAAGAAGACTAAGAAAATATTGATAAAAAAATAG
Source organism: Otolemur garnettii (assembly GCF_000181295.1). Classification (NCBI taxonomy): domain Eukaryota; kingdom Metazoa; phylum Chordata; class Mammalia; order Primates; family Galagidae; genus Otolemur; species Otolemur garnettii. The sequence goes on along the minus strand of NW_003852531.1, from coordinate 5,252,858 downwards.
TGAAAAAAAAAACTGAACAACTCATGGCTCTTATAGCATGGCAGTACACCAGATCACACAGCACCGTCTGTGAGGGAGTTGTTCTCACTCTGTTGCCAAGGCTAGAGTGTCATGGCATCAGCCTAGGTCACAGCAACCTCAAACTCCTGGACTCATGCAATCCTTCCCCATCAGTGTCCTAAGTAGCTGGGACTACAGGTGCCTGCTACAACACCTGGCTAATTTTTCTCCCTTCCTTCCTTCCTTCCTTCCTTCCTTCCTTCCTTCCTTCCTTCCTTCCTTCCTTCCTTCCTTCCTTCCTT
>NW_003852531.1:5248382-5252536 GCF_000181295.1 Otolemur garnettii | reverse complement strand
TTTTATTGTTGAGGATTCATTGAGAGTACAGAGAACCAGGTTATACTGATTGCATTTGTTAGGTAAAGTCCCTCTTATAATTGTGTCCCACCCCCAAGAGCTGGCTAATTTTTCTATTTTTAGTAGAGATGGGGTCTTTCTCTTGTTCAGACTGGTCTTAAACTCCTGAGCTCAAGCAATCCTACCATGTTGGCCTCCCAGGAGTGCTAGGATTATAGGTGTGAGCCACCAGGCCCAGCCTGTGAGGAAGTTTTTAGCTAGTACACAAATAACTGTAGTGGAACATCCTCCCTATTTACCTGATCTTGCCCCCAGTGACTTTTTTCTTTACCCAAAGATAAAGGACATATTGAAAGGAAGACATTTTGATGACATTCAGGATATCAAGGGTAATAGGACAACAAGCTTTGATAGCCATTCCGGAAGAAGAGTTCCAAAACTGGCTTGAAGAAAAAAACAAAAAACAAAATTGGCTTGAAGGGTGGGCTAGGCACTGGCATAGGTGCATAGGTTCCCGGGGGGAGAACTTCAAAGGTGACCTTAGTGATACTCAGCAATGAGACATGTGGCACTTTTTTAGGACGAGTTCACAAACTTAGTTGTCAGACCTTCACATGTTACACAACGTCATGGGTGTGGTGCCGCCAGCTTGTTCTCCTGATCTTGGCAGAGAGTTTTCCCCTTCCCTGCTGTGACTATCTGGGAACCTGGAGGAAGCTGAATCACTTCCCAGTACAAATCACAAGCTTTTGAAAATGCTGTACTTGCAAATGAATTTTCCACATATCTAAAGTAATGATGGCTTAATACAGGGTGTCCATGAAGTTCATGCATGACACCCTGTATTAAGCCTTAAAAACACCCATGTTTCATTGACATTGAATTGTAGAACTTAAGGAGAAATGTCCAACCCATTGTTAGCTACTGAATGATGAATGGGCTATTCAGGATGTGGCTCTGGGCCCACCTAGATCTAGGGCTCACGAGTGAGAAGGTTATTGGTAATAGGAGTCTGACTGCTAAGAATACCATCAGTGTGACGTTTAGGAGTAATAGTCATCAGCCATGGAGCCTTCTCACCAATAGCATTTGCATAAGTTCAGTCCCATTTCTGTCTAATCAGTGATGTGGTCCTTTCTCACCTGAAGGAAGTCTTTTGAGTGTTTATGGCATAATAACAGCTGTGGTGTAAAGGCTCACCGTGGCAGACATGACACAGGGCTTTTGTACCATGATGCTATAGACATGGTTATTCCCTCATGGCAATGAAAGGATCAACTCTGAACACGGTAGGGAGCTTGCCCCAGGGTGCTGTAGCTTGGTTCACATCTGTATTTCTGCTTCAAGTACCCAGCTCTGTCTACTGGGCAACACTGCCCCTTGGCTGCCAGATGCAAGCACACAGAGGCTGACAGACAAGCCAAGTTATGGTGACCTACAGGGTGACCTCTCCTTGGTTGGCACAGGACCACTAACGGGGTCCTGAGCCTGGCTCAGAGTCTGAGCCAGCTGTGCCTTCTTGGAAAACTGCTCTGCTCCTGAGGTTTTCATTTGTAGAAGAGGGCTGGGTGAGGGCTGAGGAGAGCAAGGTGTTGCTAACCTCAAAGCCTGTGTGGTCTTTTTGCCTGCAGTCCACACAGAGGCTTCTGTGCTTTCAAGTTCAGCTGGGTGGGTTTTCTGCCCACATAGCACTTTTGCTATTGGAGAGAAGAGTGACCAGTATTTCCCTGGCCTGGCCCTGGGACACTGGCTTCCAGGCAGGGTGCGTTTCTTGGAGCCCGGTGGGGAAGTGGAGCCTCTTCCTCCTGGGTAGGTGTGGTGCCTGCTGGGTAGGGGCCAGAGGAAGCAGCAGGGGTTGGGCTCATCTCCTGACCTCAGTCTGGTTTCACAGGTGACAGAGGGATCTGTTTCAGTGTCCACTGTGTCCCTGCTCCCAAGGTCAGCAGTGAGTGATATCACAGACCTGGTGCCCCCGGGAAGGTGAGCCATTGGAAAGAGCAGGTGGGGTGGTTTGGAATGGCTTCCAGGGATGAACAGTCAAACGCGGGTTCCTGGGCTGCTGAGGACATGTACCCCTGTGAAATTTCATGCATCATCCCCTGCCTCTAGCCCTAGACAGATGATCAGATTCACCAAACGTGCAGCTCTGAAGGTGCTCATGCCTCTTCAACACCGTAAATGACATTGACTTCAAGATGCGGAGACTTACTGTTTAAAGAGAGGAAGTTGGACAAAGTTAAAGAGTTAGTAAGTTTGAGTCCAGAGTTTTTGTTGTTGCTTCATTTTGTCCTGGGACATTAGACCACCTCCTGCCAAGAGCATCAAATGGAATTCCATGTTTTACTGGGTCTAAGTGTGCCCACCCTCCCCCCCCAAAATCTTTGTCCACAAAGAACTTCAGAGCCACATTCTCACAAAGTCCCTGTGGATGTTGCTACCATGAGGCTATTCTCGAACAGGAGGGGGGTTTAATCCCATGTAACTCGCATCCTGGAGAGGAGAGCAGAAGGAGCACAGAGATACCCACACAGGGAAGCAGGCCCGGAACACTGGGCAGAGGTTGGAGCAAGGGGACAAGCCAGGGAGCACCTGGAGCCACATGCAGGAAGGACCCTCCCCTCGAAGCTTTGAGGGAAGCAAGACCCTGCCTACACCTTGCTTTTGAGTTTCTGTCCTTCACAACAATGGGAGAATGAGTTTCTGTTGCATTTAAATCACCCGTATTTGTGGAGATTTGCCACAGCAGCCCCAGACAGTCCTGAGGAGGGTCTGGAGACAGCGGGTCAGAGCACTGAGTGTGACGTCTCACCAGGTATAAATTCTCTCTCACAGCCGCATCCTCCAGCAGCACCTGCTGGCCTCGCCTGGGGCCTCTGCTGTGACTTGTTTCTGGTCCCTGGTTGCCTTTTCTGCTTGACTGACAATGAGCCCACTGGAGTGCTCCTTCCTGCCCTCCTCCGAGGGTGGGAACCTGTTGGCCCTGAGACCATCAGAGGCACAAAGTACCAGCCTGTCCCAGAGCCACATCCACAGCCTGGGAGAGAGACAGGCTGGGCCTGCACACCTGTTTCCTGAAGACTCTGTGTCCTGCAGTTTCACCCAGCTCACAGTAGGCTGCTTGGAACTAGGTCACCAGCATTCCTGATTTAAAATCTGGGGGCAGCTGGCTACAGAGAGGGCTTAGCCTGGACTGGAGCTAGGCAGAGACCCGACTCAGTTCTGAGCAGGTGTCCCTAGCACACCCCAGCCTGGTTCCTCTCATGTTCCCTCATGATGGTGGTTTGGGAAGAACAGCACATCAGGCATGTTCCTGGGCATCTCTGGGTACACTTGGCTTCTACCAGGTTGAAGATGCCCTAACCCAGGGGTCCTCAAACTTTTTAAACAGGGGCCAGTTCACTGTCCCTCAGACCGTTGGAGGGCCAGACTGCAGGCCCTGGGACGAGTTGGCTGCTAAGCAGGGCAGGCAGTGGCAGAAACACCTGGCGGGCCGGATAAACGTCCTAGGCCGGCTACATGTGGCCTGCAGGCTGTAGTTTGAGGACGTCTGCAGCCTAACCCTTCATGCTCTGCCCTTTGTAAGCAATTCAGGGAGTCTGGCTCATCCTCGTTACTTTGTGCCCCTGTTTTAATTGTGCCACCCTCGCTCCCATTTCTGTCCCCACTTGGTGATGACATCCTGCACACTTGGCATTGGTGGACACACTGCCTTTGTGGTTTCTCCCTACCTGTCCCCACCAGACATCAGCTGGAGTGGGGCTGGGGTGGGAGTGGGTTGGGCAGGGAGCTCAGGGCGGGAGGGAGAGACACTCACCTCAGTCTGCCTTTGGCAGCTGGCAGTTGTGTGCTCTTGGGGAGCCTGAAAAGTATTTCCAAGACCTTGCTGGGATGAGGAGACCTGGCTTTTAGAGATATTGTGCCAACGCAAGACACAGTGCTTAGAATCAAGTCGGCATCTGAGCATTTTTGTAAAAGGTTGCTTTTATTTGTTTAGGGAAAAACTGCTCTAGTATTGTTTCTCAGCATATGTGGCATATATTGAATTCTCCCAGAGGGGGTGTTTCTTTCTTTCTTTTTTTTTTTTTTTCTTTTTTTTATTGAACGGTAACTATGTACATTAATGCACTTCTAGGGTACAGTGTGGGGTTTTCACA
>NW_003852531.1:5200407-5236908 GCF_000181295.1 Otolemur garnettii | reverse complement strand
CTCTTGTCTCTGCTCCAAACCATCAGCTACTTTGCTAAGGTTCTGTCCTTTCAGCCTCCTTCTGGATGGGAGCTTCTGTGAAAAGCTGGCTGCAGTTCGCCATCTTGGCTCCGCCCCGTTTCTTTCTTTCCTTCCCTCTTCCTCCCCCCATCCCCACCTTCCTGGCTGTCCTCTCTCCGTCCTTCCTTCAGGGACTGCTGCTGACCCACTGTACGGACCCTCTTCTCATGCAGTCTCTATCCTGGTGACCTCTCTGAGACCCTGGCTTCCATTTTAGCTTTCTCCCCTCGCCCAGGCAAAAATAAAGTCACTTTCTTCATGTGTAAGTATTTTCAGACATTTGCCTTCCTGAGGGTTTACAGCAGACCAGAGAAAGGGCTGCTCCAAGGAGCAGGGACTCAACATTCCCACAACCACGGGAGGCGGCAACTCACTGCTTTACCCAAATGGTGGTCTTTTTGTTCCTTTGTTGTGGAATATGGAAGCTATGGGGTCTACAGCTGAGAGGCCTGTTAATTGATGCCTACAGCTGAGTCCTGCTTCTGAGAGGCAACTGTTGAACTCTCAGGATTTTCTCCAGCCAGCTGTTCAATCAGGCCATTGTGAAAAGTAAATTATATGACTTACAACGAGGCAAACTGCATTAAAGGTGGGAACCGCACAGCTCACCACTCTATTTTACATTTTCTATTATCTGTGCCCTTCAGGCGAATCCCATCTGTTGTGTCTGTGTGGTGGGGACGCCGCGTGACAGTGGCCTCAGGTGAATCCCACCTGTCGTGTCTGTGCAGCGGGGACAACATGAGATGTCTCTATGCATTTCTTTTCTTTTTTTTGGCGGGGGCTGGGTTTGAACCCGCCACCTTCCGGCATATGTGGCCGGTGCCCTACCCTTCTGAGCCACATGCGCCGCCCTGCATTTCTTCTTCATGCACCGCCCGGTGACATCACACTGGCAACCTGACAGGCCAAAGTGGGAACACTCGCATCGTGAACATGAGGAGATGCTACACCAGGGTTTGTTGTTTCCAGAGAGCCAGGTGTTGGACATTTGTCAGCATCACTGGCTTGGCCCCAGAATCTGTGTGCCTGGGTCTGGACTCCGGTACTTCCAAAAAGCTCTCAGGGGTTGCTGAAGTGGCCAGCCAGGCAAAGTCTACAGAGTAGGTTTAGAAAATGCTGGCGAGCCCATCTGCCCAGCAAGCTGAGGTTTCTGCTGACTGATGTTCAGTTGGTGCTTGGATACCTCCAAGGACAGGAAGCTCACCACTGCTTGGCGACCACCAGAAGATGTGGCCAGCCTCCTCACCCATGCAGTACTGGGATCTTCTTTTTAAAATTTAAAATATTTAATTGACAAAAAATTGTGTATATTTAAGGTGTAGAATGGGATGATTTGATATAATATACATGGTGTGTTGATTATCACAGTCAAATTAATCACCACATCTGTCACCAACCATGGTCACTACTGGGGAGGGGTGAGGATACTTAAAATCCAAATCTCTTGTCAAATTTCGAGTACACAATACGGTATTATTAGCTGCACTGTCATGCTCTGCAGTAGGCCCCAGGAGTTAGAGAAGTTTGTGCCCTTTGACCAGCATCCCCATTTCTGCCAACCCCTGACTCCCCTGGAAGCCTCCTTTCTACTCTCTGCTTCTGTGAGTTGGAACTTTTGGGATGGGATTTCCTCATGGCTTCTTTTCTTAATAGCTTCAAGGACAGAGGACTCAGAGCCCCAGAAACAGCCTTCTGTCCTGGCCTGTCTGGCCTCTTACAGTTGTTCATTGTCACTGCCGGACCCCAGTGAAGTCCATGCTGCAGAGTTGAGGACTCTGGGCTCATTTCTCCTCCAGAAAACACAAGCCCAGCCTTGCCCAGCCTCATGCCTCACTCATTCCCCTCCTCCAGCTGCACCTCCTGTGGCTTCTGGCTCTGCTCCCCTGGGCGGCTAAATCACCACCCCAGTGTGCTGGGCCTATCTTCTCAGTTCGCGGCGACCTATGTGGTAATGATTCTGTTGACCAGCCTGGTACCTTTTCTTCCTAGTTATACATCAAACACCTCATCCAAATACCCACACAAATGTTTCGTGGAATAGGACATTTAAATAGCAACCTTTCTTGAGACATTCAGAGAAAATTTGATTAGCAAATTTTCAGACGTATGTTTATTGTAAAAGTGTGTTCTTATGGCAATAGAAGTCTCTATATTTTTAACAAATTTCAGATTTCAGATTTAATATGAGGGTACAAATACTTGTATCAAAGATTACGTTGTTTGTGTTTGTTAGGTGAAGTTCAAGTTGTACTTGGGCCCTTTACCCAGAAGGTGTGCTGTGCACCCTCATATTGTGCCCATTAGGTGAGAGCTCACCAATTTCTATCTCTCCTTCTCCATCTCCTTTCTCTCCTCTCCCTCCCCTCAACTTGAATTTAATTGTGTTTTTCTCTTGTGTATGTGTATAGTTGTTTATCTACTTGTTTTCATTTAATTAGTATTGAGTACACTGGATACCTGCTTTTCCATCCTGTGACACTTTATTAAGAAGAAATGTGCTTCAACTCCAGCAGGTTAATACAAAAGATGTAAAATTTCCATCTCTTTTTATGGCTGAATAGTGCTCTGTGGTGCACATGTACCACAATTTTGTTAATCTGTTCCTGAGTTGATGGGCACTTGGGTTATTTCCACGTCTTGGCAATTGTGAATTGAGCTGCAATAAACATTCTAGCAAAAATATCCTTGTGATAAGATTTTTTTTTCTTCTGGGTAGATGCCTAACAATGGGATTGTGGGATCGAATGGAAGGTTTACTTTTAGCTCTTTGGGGATTCTCCATACTTCTTTCCAAAGAGGCTGTGTGTGCTAGCAGTCCTACCAGCAGTATAAAAGTGTTCCCTTCTCTCCACCACAGACACTCTCATCTAGAAGCAGAATAGCCTCTGTTTTTACATAGAATAGGATTTAGTAAGAACCAGCTAAACTTTTCCCAGTTCAAGATGGAATCTTAAATGAACAATTTCTTAATAAGAACTTTTTATCACCCGGATTTTGTGCTTTATTTCTCTCACTTTAATTCCTGTGAGCACAACTTTCTGGGCTTGGCAGAACGTCGCAGCTGACTCTCTTGCTGTTCCTCCAGGATTCGTCCTCACTGGGGCTGCTCAGCGTCATTCCCTGGGTGGGGTCACATACTGCAGCATCTTTATCTCAAGTTGTTTCTCCAGAGCTTCCATGGTTTATATCCTTTCCTTAGAAATGCCAGTGATCTGCTTACACACACCCAACCCTGAAGGAATTGCAGAATCTTTTCCTGTTAGGGCTGGGAGAACAGCTTCTTTGCAACCTCAACTCATCCCCTGGAAAGCCCTTGGGTTATTAGGCTGTGGGGAGGAACGGGTGAGTGTGTGGGCAGAGTTGGAGCGCTGCTCAGGGTAGAGGCCCCACTCCTCATTCTATTCCCTTTGCTTTCCTCTCCTGCAAAGCTAACATACAACCAAGGGCCATTTTTTTTCATGGGTTAAAAGTGCTTTTGAGCCCTAACTACACGATAGGCATGGTTCTGGGCATGGAGCCTCTCCACAGAAACACTGGCCTTTGATCCTTTGCAATAGCGATGGGTTCCTTTAGAGCTGTACTTGATGGAAGGTGGTGGTTGTCTGACAGGCTGCTCTGGCATTAGCTGACTGTCATATCCCTTAATTTACATGTCTCTTCTATCAGGGAAGTTGTCAGGGTTTGAAGACTAGGGCAGAGCACGCTACTGCCAGGACCATTTACGGCGGTTTCTGTGGTGGCTCAGTCTTCACAGGTAGCTGGACGTGGATGTGAAGACTGAGTTTGCTCCAGGTGCCTTATTAACTAACTCCACAGAGACACAATTTCCTCATGCTCAGAGTGGCAATGCTTCATGGAGTAGTTTGGGATTTTAATCAGAGAATGAAAGTACCAGAAGAACATGAAGCCATGATTCCCAGAGGGCAGTGAGGCCATGAGGGCCCAGCAGGAGGGAGGTAGATTCCCAGGGGCTGGGGAGGGATTTTAGACCAAGCCAGGAATTTGGCAGAGACCAGATCCAAGAGCCAAGTGATGGCCCAGCCATCTGCTCAGTTTGCCAGTAGTCTTAGTAGGGTCACCAAACAAAGTCAACCACAGGGTTCTGGGACAAGTTCAGAATAATAGCCCACAGGTCTCTGATCATATTTTAAGGTCAAACTCATTAAGCAGAAAGAAATCACAGAGCAGAAGCTGCCCTAACTGGGTGATAAAGATGATCTGTCTGTAGGTGGTAAGAATGTGGATAGGCATAACTTTTCTGGATGATCTTAGTCATATCCATCTATGGCCATATGGATACACACAGTCATATAATTTGACCCAATAAATCTCCCTCTGAAAATCTATTTTGAGAAATAACAAAGGATGTAGGATATGTGCACAATGATGTCTATCGTGATTATTTATAATATTAAAAATTAGAAGGGCCATACATGTCCAACACCACTTAACACATTTGAGAATAAGCACATGTGGGATTCCTGGCTGTTGAGTCACATGTGCTCTCAAAGGGTGATGGGATCATCCCAATTTCAGTAAAGGAGCAGATAAGGAGCAACTTGCAACATGAGGAAATTATACTGTGTGAGGAATTCTGACGGGTTTCTGAGAGAGAGAGAAAGCAGAAAGGATTAGATCCACACAGAAGCAGGAGTGGAGGAAGCCACAGCCCACACACACACCAGAGACAAAGCCTGGGAGGCAGGAGCCATGGGGAGTTCTGCCCAGAGTCAGGTACGGGGAGCAGGGCACCCCCACACAACTCTAGGAGGCTTTCTAGGGGAAAGGGATCTGCAAACCCAGCCTGGCAGCCTGTTCCTCATTACCTGGATTTCTGAGCAGGGAGGAGCAAGGAACTGGGCCAGAGATTCCACAAGACAGGACAGCAGTGGGGCTGGCCAGGCCAGGCCAGGAGAAGCACTGGGGATCCCTGCGCTCAGGCAGCGGGAGGCAGGCAGCTTTCTCATCTTTGTCAGGACTCCTGCAGCAGGCTAAGGGAAACACAGCAGGCAGATAGAAAGGATTCTTATGGGCATAGATGAACCTCAGAAGGCAGGCTTTGACTCAGCAAATAGAAATGATTCTTGAGGAAACAGAGCAAATAGGATGTGATTTTAGCATAAAAACAGGGAATACAAATAATGCAGCATGTGGTGAGTGCAGTGTGGGAAATCTCAGTGTTTTAAGTAATGATACTTGGATTTAATTATGATATTTAGATATGACTTTGGAACAAATTAGATTCCTCTTTTATGCATTACTGATTTTGGAAGTTATTTTTAATAAAAGAAAAAATATAAGGTGGTACCTGTGGCTCAGTGGGTAGGGCGCCGGCCCTATATACCAAGGGTGGCGGGTTCAAACCGGGCCGCTGCCAAACTGCAACAAAAAAATTGCTGGGGGTTGTGGCAGGCACCTGTAGTCCCAGCTACTCGGGAGGCTGAGGCAAGAGAATTGCCTAAGCCCAGGAGTTGGAGGTTGCTGTGTGATGCCACAGCACTCTATGGAGAGTGATAAAGTGAGACTCTGTCTCTACAAAAAAGGAAAAAATATAAAAACCAAAGCTGCGATTGGTATATGTATCAAATATGTGAATGTTATCAGAATCAAAACAGGGTCACTCACGTTAAGACAATCCTGATAGAGCCATGAGGCCATGCAGAGAGAGCTCTCAGGCTTGGCCGCCTAGAAACAAAAACTATCACAAAGGATTATAAAAACCATAGCTGTACACAGAGGCAACCTACACAAAAAGTACTTCTGCAGAGAGACCTGCCTAGCCACCGCCTGTCCAGCCTTGGACTGGTGTCTCCCTTTGTGGCTGTGAGTAATTATTTCTAAACATTTATGCAATTCTTTTCCTTTTATTTCTTTAAAAACATTTGCCTGCCTTTACTTCCCTGAATAAGCACATAGTTTATTATGGCACATGTATTCCCATTGCAATGCTCTCGCTACATAAATATATTTTCTTTTATAGAGCCTCTCTGTTTGTTATTTAGGTTGGCATATAGGAAAAGACCTCAGAAAACCCACAAAACTTACTAAGGAAGAGTGAAGGTTTTGATTACATAAAAATAATTTTAAAGATGATTTATGGCGAAAGGCATCAAAATCAAAGTAAAAAGACATGTTAAAAACTTGGAGAAAAGATATATACAAACTTTAATACCGGGCTACAGAAAGATGTCCTAAAATTATTTTTAAAGACAATTGCATGGGGTGAGGATGAGATCAGGTTAACTGTAGAGGAAACTCTGCAGCCAGTGTAAACATCACCAGTGTGCAGGGAATTCCAACCTAAACAGCCATGAGACAATCCTTCACCTATCAGGCTGGCAAACGTTCAAATGTGTGATAAGTTCAAATGATAGCAGGTGTGGGAAACCAGCTGATCCAGTTTGGGGAGAACACATCAGTACAGCTATTTTGAGAACAATTGGTGTATTTGTTTAAGTAAAGAATATGAAGAATATGTCCATGCTTTGACTCAGCAGTTCCACTTCACTGTGTGGGCTCTAGAGGAACAGGTGTGTTGGAGCCCTGGGAAGATGTTCCCAGCAGCCTTGCTTACTGCGGCCTGAAACCACAGCCTGCAGTGGGGCCTAATGTGAAGACTGATGGGAAAGGATTCTGTTCATTTTTGTATTTTTTGAATTTTAGCAAAGCATTCAGAGCCTGCCTAAAAAAAATTGCAAGTGAGAAGAATGGATTTCAGATGAACTCATTTTCATGGAAAAAAAAAAAAAAAGTGTGCATATGCAGAATACACACTGAAAAGGGAAGCCGGGAGTGACAGTGTGTGAAGCGGAGTCACAGAGAAATGGGCGGCAGGTGCCTTCAGCTTCTTTTGGCTTTACTTCTCTTGATTTTCTGTTTTTATACACAAATGTGGATGATTTCAGAAACATATTTCCTGGAAGTGGTGCCCTGGGCTGGTTGGAAAACACCCTGAGTCTTGGGCATGAGTTCTAGGCACAGTGGGCTCCACAAGGGAGAGGCAGGGACCAGGCACAGCAGAAAGGTGGAAATGGGGTGTCCAGAGGCTCCCTTACTTCCTCTAAGGCCTGGGCACCTCCCTCATTCCTTCACTATGAGATCTGGAGTCTGGAGGGGGCGTCAGGCCTGTGCATGGCAGGGACTCCCCTTTGGGTTCTGCCAATGTACATTTGCTCAAACTTTCAACATGGCTCTGAGGAGTTATTTATTTATTTAATTTCAGGTTAATTTGAGGGTACAAAGAAATGGATTACAATGCTTGCATTTGTTAGGTAGAATCCCTCTTATAATTGTGTCCCGCCCCCAAGAGGTCCTGCCCCCCATACACTCTTACACTGTGCTCATTAAGTGGGAGCACGTCTGTCCCCTTCCATCCTCCCTTTCCCCCCTCTGAGAAGTCTTTTAAATACAGCCAAGCCACAGTATCCCCACTCACTCTTCCTGTGAGGCAGGAAATGGGGTCTAGAATCCCGGCACCTTGCTTGACTGGTGAGGCTGCAGGAAGCCTCCCTGACTCCAGCTTCCCTGGACAGCAAAGATGACCACTGAGATATTAATAAAGGGATACGTCCTTTTCTGGGCTCTTGAATTCAAATTAGGACAAGTATTATGGCTTCAGAAAACAGCTTGAGACCTGTGAGCCCTCCAGGGTTTTATGCAGACAGGCTGTATTAGAAGTACCAGTGCTAGGTCAGTGCATCTGCTTCTGTTTGCAGGATCAAGATTTACTGGAAACCATCCTGAGTGTCTGAGCAGGAGCTGGTCCTGTTAAATGAGTCGCTGACTGTCACTGCCCCTGAGCAGTGCTGTCCAATGTGAGTGTCCCAGTGGCTTCAATGGCAAAGGAAAGAAAGAAAACCTTTTGAAATAAAAACTATGGTGAGAACATTTTACTCAAGAGCCCTACCTAAGGCAGTGCTTCTCAACCTGTCGATCGGAACCCACAGGAACTGTATTAAAGGGTTGCGGCATTAGGAAGGTTGAGAATCACTGCCCTAAAGCTTTTCTCTAGAGAAAATTACGAAAATGCTCTGTTGTGAGATGAGAGGTATGCATGAGTGCCAGCAAATGTGACGGGTGGTGCTGAGCTGTGGGGGCTCCACCACTGGCGGCCCCAGAGAGAGCAATGATGCATCAGCAGATCCCTCCAAAAGCACAGGGCTAGGTGGACCAAAGGCCATTTCCGTGGTCCTTTGCCAAAAGGTGGAGCCTAAAAATTTCAAGCCAAATTTAAGGTCCTGACCCTGGAACTAAATTTTCAAATGACCATCAGATCTTCCTGAAAGTGGGGGCTCTGGAAGGAGAGGCAGGGTGGGGGCAGCAGAAGGCAGCAGGCTCGGTGTACGGCAGTGAATAGTGACTTAAAGGGAGGTATCATTTCTACAGCCCTTGATGGAAAGTTGGTCCCAGCCTCAAGTGACCATGTGGCAACACAGAGAGGCCTCAAAGCCCCACTTGCCCCAAACACTCAGTCATTGCATGAGCCCCCTGCCCCCATCATTCTAGATAACAGGTTGATGTTGCTTTACACAGAGAGGACCAGAAGCAGAGATGCCGGGCATACCTTCTTCTTTACAGGAAACCCTTAGAAAATATTTAGGAAGATGGGGAGATTGATTATCCAAAGAGGATTGAGGGAGCTGCCTAGAGGGAGGTGGCTGGGAAAACCCCAATGTGGGGGAAGTGGCGTGGACAGGACAGCGTCCTGGGTAGGGGAGCAGAGTACACAAATACCTTGGATAAGGATGAGGACCTTTTCATCTTCCTTGGGATCTTAAGGAGGGATGTCACTGTCCCAACCATGTTGTAGGCTCCCTCTGGTCCATAAGTGAGGCCTAGAGGTGAGAGGGGACATGCAGGGTCCATGCAGGGAGCCCTTGCAGTGCTAGGCAGAACCATGGTCAGGCTGGGATGTGGGCTGTGCAGAGGGGCCAGTGAGTGGACTCAGGGTGTATGTGAGGGCTTGAGTATGGCCGGCCTAGTGGCTCACTTAGTGTGGGATTCACATCTGCCTTCAGCGGCTGGTGGAGGCCTGCACTGCCATGACACACCTTTGGCTCAGGGTTCTTTGTCTCTTTCCTTCCTCCTCCATAGCTGTCCCCTCCCATCCGGACACCCTCCTTGAAGTCTGTCCCAGCCTGTCCTGTCAGGGCCCTCCAGGTGCGGCGCAGGGTGCCAGAGCCAGCTTTGTGCCTCTACACGGTGTCAGTGCCACCTACCTGCACCATCTCAGGCTATTGGGCCCAGTCCTGGCCCAGCCATTCATTTTGTTGCTTCATCCCAAACAATTCCATGATGCTTAAAACTCTTAGTTTTGAAAGTGATGAACAGTGACACATTCTCTTGGTAGTCAATGCCAAATTCAAAGAAATAAAAACTTGAACAAATTGGAATTCCAACTTCCATAAAAATGCATTCTCAGAGAAGGATAATCACTGTGATCATTTCTTTTCAATTCCTAGGCAAGAGCCTCATGGCCTGCATTTATTTGGTGCAGATCTGCCTGGTTCTAGATAAATTTGACATTAAAGTCCCTTGGCCATGTGTTCTGTTCCCCACCTGCAGCTCTGCTGCTGGGTCGCTATGCTTCACTGTCACGCAGGTGTCACAGTGGAGACAGCAGAGGCCGAGCCCAGACCAGCTGTGTCCAAATGCTGATTCGCCACACACTCTCTGAGGTCTTGGGCGAGTTCCTTATCCTGTCTGTACCCCAGTTTCCTCCTCTGTCCCTACCCCACCGGCTGTGGGAGGTACTCCAGGAAGGTGCTAAGAAGCCTTCTCAATGTTAGCTGCTGTGGCTGTTGGAATTTGGCTGTTTCCACTCAGTTGCTGCAGCTTGGAGGGGAGTGAATAAATTAGCCTGTATATGGAGGGGGGATGAGTTTTAAGGGAAAAATCAACATTTTCTGCTTTTCTTTTCCTTCTTGACAGAGCTGCTCCAGAAAAAAACATTGGAAGATTAATATAGTGTGGCACTCAAAACTTTTATCAGATTCAAAGCTCAGTGTGCCTAATAAAGTTTTATTGGAACCCAGTGACACCATATGCTTACAGACAGCCTAGGCTGCTTTGAAGGTGACAGCAGAGTTGGCTAGTTACAACAGAGACTGAATGACTCCCCGAACCTGGAATATTTACTGTCTGCTCTTCACAGAAGTTTGCTGACCTGGTTCAGGCTGTGAACTACCCAGCAAAGCTGTCAGGTCAGCCCCTGTCCCTCTTTCCCTCTAGCAGAGGACCTCTGCTTCTATGATCCCACAAAGTTTCCTTCCATAGGCAGGCGGGTGTCAGAGAAGGTCCAGATGCGGAGGGAACAGAGTGCTGAGGAGCAGCTTAGGGGAACTTTTGTGCTCCTGGCCCGACGGAACCGAGGGCTCCTTCCATCCCTCCCAGCCCAGTGCAAATGGTCACCTGTGACTCCTAAGGCAGTTTGGGGCAAAGCTTATGTCACAGAGCTCTTTCTGACAAGCAGAATGGCCCACATACATCTTGAATTCATTGTGGTTTTATTTTCAGACATTGTCCTCACTCCTTTCACTAAAATCTCAGAGTCAGGAAAAATCACATAAGCCCTTTGGTGGCTGGTGAATTGAGGGTGTCTCTGAAGTGACGTTGTCCTAGGGTGCCATGAGCCAGGTAGTGTCGCCCTGCTGAGACCGCCCCCTTGGCATACCAGGGCTCAGACACTGTTCTTTCTCATCAGCCCATGTGCTTTGGGCCGTCCTGTCAATCTGCCCCCCTGCCAGCTGTTGAGCAATGCCCCAGGGACTCCACTTTTATAATCTGTTTCCTCCTACCATACCTTCACTGGAAGGTATGTATTTAGTAATTAAGGGTCTAAAAATGTATCTTGATTGAAAAATATTGTATAAAAGGACATTTCAGGGACCAGGGATGGAATCTAAATACGGAATCTGCATTAAGTAGTAACATTGTATCCATTTAGCATTTTCTGACTTGGATAATAACAGTACAAGTGTGGATGCAAGAAACTGTCCTCATTTTAGGAATTATATGTTCAAGTAATTAGCAGTGAACAAAGGGATGTTTCTCCAATTTATTCCCAAACAGTCAAAGAAACATCTTTCTCTTTATTGAAAAAGCAGTATGTAATTAGCTGCTGAATCTGGGTAAGAAAGAGGAGTTTCTTGTTATACTGTTCTTCCAACTTTTCTTTAAGTTTGAAATTGTATCAAAGTAAATAGTTACCAAAAAAAAAAAAAAAAAACCAAATAACAACAATGAAAAAAAAAAACAGAGAGAGAGAGAGAGAGAGAGAAAGAAAGAGGTATGTTGTGAAGAAACTAATAATGAAGTGTGTATATAAATATCCAGGATGACTTGCTGTAGCACGTAGAGAACTAGGATGGTCTAGATGTTTATTTTACAGCAAGAACACATGTATTGCCTTTGTGTGCCTAATGCCCTAAGGACAGGGAGGACAGAATGCTTTCCTGGCCACCACAGGGCTTGCTGACAAGCAAGGGTGGGTCTCTAGGCCAGGTGCGCACAGACTTGGTCTCAAGCACAGCCGTCTCCTGCATCTGGCCACACGGCAGTGTGGGGCGGGAGTGGGAATCCATCTGCGCGGCCCTGGGGGAGGGAGGACATCTTAGACCCTGAAGTTGGACTTGTTTGGGCCTGGATGGTGTGCTTAGGAGGGGAGGGACAGGGAGTGGCTCTCAAGCAGAAGTTCTTCCCCCCCACCCTCCTGCCACATGTGTGCAGGGTGGGGGATAGAGGAGGATCCAATGTATGTCCTGGTTGCAGCAGAGGGGACACATGGCTGCATTAGTGTCTTCAGTCATTTGGGTTCCTGGGGCCATTTGCCTGTTGCAAACCCAGCCCCTTGCAGGCACTCAATAATATGCAATGAGTTAAAGGCTCTGCACAGCTGGACATTTGCCACAGCACATGGTAGAGATGACCTTTGCACCTGACCTCATCTCCTGTCTCCTCTCCCCTGCACTCTGATCTGACTTTGTCACCAGCTTTGGCCAATGGAAGGAGGCAGGAATGATGTCATCCCTTCCCAAGGCATGGCCTCAATGCCTCTGCTCCAACTCTCAGAGCCCATCCTACCCTGTGGAGGGGACATCCCAGAGCAGATGGGAGCTGCCCTGCTGAGGCCCTCCTCCCCCTGCTAGACCACAGTGGACCCAGCAGCAGACTACAGGCACATAGTGCAGCCGGGACCAGAAAATGGCCACATTGTGAGAGGAGTGCAAGGTTGTTGCTGTGAGCCTCTGTGGCAGGCTGGGTGATGGCCACCCTCTCTCACACCGTTGTTCCTGGAGCCACCCTATACAGTAAAGGGCACTTTGCAAATGTGATTAATTTAAGGATCTGGAGATGAGGAGAGTAGTCTGGATTATCCACATGGGCCCAGTGTAACTGCAAGGGTCCTTATTAGGATGACACAGGATGGCCAATCAGAAGACAAGATGTTACAAGAGAGATTGGAATGATGAACCAGAAGGCAAGGAATGAACTTTCCCCTGGAGGCTTCAAAAAGAACCATTCTGTGGATGCTTTGATTTTAGCCCCAGGTGACCCATTTTGGACTTTTGACTTACAGGACTGTGAGAGAATAAATCTGTAGTGTTTTAAGACATTAAATTCGAGGCAATGTGTCACAGCAGTAATAATAAGCATAGAGAGCCTCTGAGCTTTGAGGTGACTTGTTACACAGCAGGAGCTAACTGACAGACACACATTCTTGTAGCCTGTGGGAGCTTTGGGATAAGAGAAGAGAGAAAAAGGATAGTGCAAATATGAATGAGAAAGGCTTCGAGGCACCAAAACATGATGCTTTATGGGACATTTTGAGAAAAAGGTTTTATAAGACACTTGTTTTTATTTAATACAAAGGGTGACAAAAATGTATACACATTTTAAGAAAGGACAAAACTATTAAAATTGTCAAAACATATTTGACTTCTGAAATTATGAGCAGTACTCAGTGTGGCTTGTATTCAACTTTTTTTATTGGCCTATATTATCACAATTTTAATAACAGTTTTTTCTGTTCTTAAAATGTGTATACATTTATTTGGCACCCTCTGTGTACACGAATGACCACGCTGGAGACATGGATTTACTATTTAACGAGTATTTATGTATTATGTCCTAGGAGTGAGGAAGTAGATTGGAAGACTAGTGAAATATTCTCTGTCTTCATGAACATCATGACTGCTCAAGGTGGAGCTTGTCCTTTAAGAAGCTGCCCTGACCTGGCCAGATGCAGGGCTTTTCCCATTAGGAGCTTCTGCCACCTCCAGTCCGCCTGGCCTCCTGCTCTGCCCCTGGCCTCTTTTTGTACCCATTTCTCCCTCCATGCCCTCCTCTATGTTCCTCTGCCATTGGTGCCTTTTTTGCCTTCTTTTTTTTGCACAATTCAGGTTCAAGTTCTTCCCAAGCTGAGGTTCCATCTTTCCTCTTTGGTGTGGGGCATGCACAGGCAGCTCTTGGAGAGTGACTCCTTTATGTTAGCAGGTCTCTTTTGAGGGTGTGCCCACAGCAAGTGCCAAGGGGACATGGGCAGGGGAGGCTGCTTCTTCTGGGGCCAGAGTGGGTCTGGCACCACAAATAGCAGTGGAGTGGAGAAGTTGTGTCTGCAGGTGCAGACGATAAAAGGACATGATGCTGAAGGTAATTCTAAAGCGTTGTTAATATGTGACTCTCACACAAAACTTTTGGGATGGAATATTTATTTAGTTAATTAATGAGGGAACCAGGATGAAAAATCTGGTTCAAAAGATTTGAAAAATTGAGTCAGTGCAATCAGCGATTAATGGAATAAGATGATAAATCAGATACAAGGCTGAGTAATGTCCTACAAGGGCAGCAGAGCCACTGTCTCTAAGAAGAGCTACTCTGCTGGCAGAGCTCACTTGTAGTCTGTCAATGGTCAGCAAGTGAACATCGAACTTTATGGTGTCTTAATCAGCATATGTCCTTAATCAGCATAGATGTAAGTCAGACAGTGTAGGTCTCTACCTTAACCTAAGATATCACCCCAAAGCTCAGCAGCCTAAACCCACAAACATTTCTTATCTTACACAGTTTCTGAGGGCGTTGCATATAGATGCATCCAAGGTGTCACCCTGGGGCAGCCCTCAGAGGGTGCCGGAGAATCCATTTCCAAGCTTCCTCAGCGTCTGTTGGCAGAAGGCTCCATCCCCTCCACACAAGGAGCCTCTCTGCAGGCTGCAAACACCACATAGTAGCCTCCCCGATACCCAGGGCATGATGGACAGGGAGGTCCCAGACAGAAGCCATGGCCTGTTAGAACCTAGTCTCAGAAGGGATATCTTGTCACCTCCACCACTGTTCCTTCTCTAGGTGTGAATCTCTAGGTATGGTCATTCAAAATGAAAGTAATTACATTAAGCTCCACTCTTTGGAGAAAGGATTAGCAATGAGTTTGCAGACATTCCTTAAAAACTGGGACATTACCTCCCTAGAGGATATGATCGCCCTCCCACAGATCTACCAGACCAGAGCTGATCTGACTTTCAGAGGTGCACTGGGCATATCTTTTGACTTATCTTCATGTTTCGGGCAATTTTTCATAACTAGGGCATCTTGGCTGGACACCAGGTTGTTCAGTGAGGCTTAGAAGAAAAGACATGGCTGGAATGATGGTCTGGGCAGGGAAGAAATGTACCCTGAATGCCGGCGCAGGTGGGTGCTGTCCTGTGGTCCTCCTGTCCCCATGGCAGACTCTCAGTGCAGGCTCCATCACTGGACGGGTGTTTCAGGAGGCTCCTGGTGCTATTAGGCACTGGGCTAACTAGGAGCTTGTGTGGGAGGCCAGTGGAGACCTTGGCTGTGGACCTGCAGGAAGGCTGTTGGGCAGGGGCTTGTGGAGCCTCAAGGGAGGGGCCGGGGTCAGAGCAGGCTGAGTCACACCCTGCTGTGACTCAGGGATGGTAGGGGCTGAGGGAGTCTGTTGGCGTGGATAACCTGGTGCCTCACATTGCTCACCCAAGGCTTTCTTCATTTTTGCACAAAAAGCAAAGGTAAGAATGCAGAGGGAGCTAAGGAGGGTGTCTGGTGTTGACTGACAAGCCTCAGCTGGTTCAGGAATCTTGGAGTGTGCCCAGATCCCCCCTTAATTTAAGGGTCTGGAAGGGTAGGGACTTTGGTGGGGTTGAGCGTCCACAGACAGATCCCAGGGATCAGAGAATGGGACTGCATAGCAGCCAAGAATGAACAACAGGCAAGACACTGGTCCAGACCAGAAGGCACAGAGTTGGAAACTCACAGGCCCTGGCATGCCATGGGGTGGGAAGTCCTATCTCCTAGCTGTGCTGCAGATGTTTATTGTGGGGTCAGGCAAGCACTTCTACCCAGCACGTTCCGGATCTGGAGGCATGGATGTGGCGAGCACAGGTGGGTGAGCTGATTCATGGCACCTTGCCTCAGCTGATAGGATGCTCACTCTTTAGCTCTGGAACACACTCTTCCAGTAAATATGGTGCATATAACTGACACCACACCACACTTAGTACATCCTTCAGTTTTTTTTAAAAAAATCGTTTGGCATTCACTGAGGGTACAAAGAATTAGTTTACACTGATTGCATTTGTTAGATAAAGTCCCTCTTATAATTGTCCTGTCCCCAACAGGTGTGCTATACACCGTGACCCCCCTCCCCCTCCCTCTGCCTCTCTCCCTCTGCACATTCTCCTACCCAACCTTGTATTAGCTCATCTACTACCTTCATGTTAGAATTGAGTGCACTAGATTCTTACTTCTCCATTCTTGTGATGCGTTACTGAGAAGAATGTGTTCCACCTCCATCCAGGTTAATACAAAAGATGTAAAGTCACTATCCTTTTTAGTGGCTGTATTGTATTCCGCAGTATACATACAACACAGCTTGTTAACATTCTTGGGTTGGTGGGCATTTAGGCTCTTTCCACATTTCGGTGATTGTAAATTGAGCTGCAATAAACAGTCTAGTGCAAATGTCCTATGACAAAAGGATTTTTTTTCCTTTGTGTAGATGTCTAATAATGGGATTACAGGATCATATAGGAGGTCTAATTTGAGTTTTTTGAGGATTATTGATATTTCCTGCCAAAAAGGTTGCATTAGTTTGCAGTCCCATCAGCAGTGTAAAAGGGTTCTCTTCTCTCTATATCCAAGCCAGCATCTGCAGCTTTGAGACTTTGTGGTGTGGGCCATTCTCACTGGGGTTAGGTGATATCTCAGGGTAGTTTTGATTTGTGTTTCTTTGATAATCAGGGATGATGAGTATTTTTTCATGTTTGTTAGCCATTCATCTGCCTTCTTTAGAGAGATATCACTCTTGCCCAGTGATATATGAAATTATTAAGTATTTTTTGTGGATTAACTGAGTTCTCTGTAGATCCTAGTTATCAAGCTTTTGTCTGATAATAGGCAAATATCTTTTCTCATTCTGAAGGTTGTCTGTTTGTTTTGATTGTTGTTTCCTTAGCTGTATAGAAGCTTTTCAGTTTAATTCTCATTTATTTATTTTTGTTATTGTTGTAATTGTCACAAAAGTCTTCTTCATAAAATCTTTCCCCAGGCTGATACCTTCAAGTGTTTTCCCCACACTTTCTTCAAGGATTTTTATTGTTTCATGCCTTAGATTTAGAACCTTTATCCACCTGGAATCACTTTTTGTACATGGTGAGAGGTGCAGGTCCAGTTTCAGTCTTTTACATGTGGATTCAGTTCTCCCAATGCCATTTATTAAATAAGGGTTCTTTTCCCAAGTGTATATTCTAGTTTGGCTTATCAAAGATCAGGTGGCTGTAAGATGTTAGTTTCATCTCATGGTTTTCTATTTGGTTCTAAATGTCAGTGTCTCAATTTTTGTGCCAATATCATGCTATTTTGACAGCATGTAGTATAGCTGAAGGTCTGGAAGGGTGGTACCCTCACCCACCTGCCTTGTTTTTATTAATAAGAATTGCCTTGGCTATATAGGGTTTCTTCTGGTTCCATACAAAATGAAGAATTATTTTTTCCAAATATTGAAAGTATGATGTTGATATTTTAATGGGGATTGCATTGAATCTGTAGATTGCTTTGGGTAGTATAGACATTTTCACAATGTTGGTTCTCAGCCATGAGCATGGTGTGTTCTTTCATTTGTTAGTATCTTCTGCTATTTCTTTTCTTAGAGTTTCATAATTTTCTCTGTAGAGGTCCTCTACCTCTTTTGTTAGGTATATTCCTAGGTATTCCATTTTTTTCGAAGCTACTAAGAAGGGTATTGTGTCCTTGATTAGCTTCTCATCTTGGCTATTATTGTCATACACAAAGGCTACTGATTTGTGGACACTGATTTTATATCCTGAGACATTATTGTATTTTTTGATCACTTCCAGGAGTCTTGTGGTTGAGTCTTTGGGTTCTCTAAGTATAAAATTATATCATCAGTGAAGAGGGAGAGTTTCACTTCCTCTGCCCCCATTTGGATGCCCTTTATTTCCTTCTCTTGCCTGATTGTATTGGCTAGAATTTCCAGCACTACGGTGAATAGTAGTGGTGATAGAGGACAACCTTGTCTTGTTCCAGTTTTGAGTGGAAAAGCTTTCAGTTTTACTCTATTTAGTATAATGCTGGCTGTGGGTTTGTCATAGATGGCTTTGATCAGCTTAAGAAAGGTGCTGCCAATGCCTATATTTTTCTGACTTCTAATTAGAAAAGAATGTTGAATTTTATCGAATGCTTTTTCTGCATCTATTGAGAGGACCATATGGTCTTTGTTTTTGCTTCTGTGGACATGGTGAATTACTTTTATGGAGTTGTATATGCTAAACCAGCCTTGTATACCTGGGATGAAACTTACTTGATCATGATGTATGACTTTTTTAATGAGAAGCTGTAGTCTCTTGGTTAGAATTTTACTAAGAATTTTTGCATCTATATTCATTAATGAAATTGGTCTGAAGTTCTCCTTTTTAGTTGGGTTTTTTCCTGGTTTTGGTATCAGGGGGATATTTGCTTCATAGAACATGTTGGGGAAGGTTCCTTCTTTCTCAATTTTTTGGAATAATTTCTGCAGTATTGGTATAAGCTCTTCTTTGAAGATTTGATAGCATTCTGGTGTGAAGTCATCTGGACCAAAGCATTTTTTTTTTTGTTGAGAGATTTTTTATTGTTTCTTGATCTCAGTTCTTGAAATTGGTCTGTTCAAGAGACCTATTTCTTTTTTATTAAGTCTATGGAGAGGGCATAATTCCAGTTATTGATCTATTTCCTCCACATTGCCAAAGGTCTGGGCATAGAGTTCTAGGTAGTACTCAGAGATGATCTCTTGTATCTCTGTGGCATCTGTTGTTATTTAGCCTTTATCATTCCTGATTGAGGTTACTAGAGATTTTAATTTTCTGTTTCTAGTTAATCTGGCCAAAGGTTTATTGATTTTATTAATTTTTTTTGAAAAACCAACTTTTGTTTTATTAATTTTCTGAATGATTCTTTTGTTTACAATTTCATTAATCTCTTATTTAATTTTGGTTATTTTTTTCCTTCTGCTGGGTTTGGGATTAGATTGTTCTTTTTTTTTCTAATTCCATAAGATGATTCATGAATTAGTTGATGTGCTCCATTCCTGTTTTTCGAATGTAGGCATCAAATATGATAACTCTCCCTCTTAAGACTGCTTTTGCTGTATCCCTCAAGTTTTGGTAACTTGTGTCTTCATTGTTGTTATGTTTGAGGAATTTAACAATTTCCTCTTTTATCTCTTTCTGAACTCAACTGTCATTCAGCGTAACATTGTTTAATTTCCAAATTTTTGTGTGAGGATGAACCTTTTTGTTGGAGTTGAGTTTCGCTTTTATTGCCTTGTGGTCTGAGAAGAGACAAGGTATAATTTGTATTCTTTTAATTTTGCTGAAGTTTGATTTGTATCCTAGTATGTGGCTGATTTTGGAGTGTGTACCATGGCCTGATGAGAAAAGTGTATGTTCTTTAGCTTTGGGATGATGTGTTTTGTATATGTCTATTAATCTCATTTCTTCTAAGGTGACATTTAAATCCTTTGTATCTTTGTTTAATTTCTGTTTAGAGCAGTGGTTCTCAACCTTCCTAATGCCATGATATATTTTCATTGTTACAAAGGGGTGGCGACCCACAGGTTGAGAACTTCTGGTTTAGAGAATCTGTCCAGTTCTGTCAGAGGGGTGTTAAAGTCCTCAGCTATTATGATATTATGGGATATCATATTTTTCAGACCTATCAAGGTTTGTTTCAAGAATCTGGGAGCATTTAAATTGGGTGCATAAATATTTAAAATTGAAATGTCTTCTTGTTTTATTGTTCCTTTGACCAGTATAAAGTGTCCATTTTTGTCTTTCTTTTTTTTTTTTTTTTTTTAAGACAGAGCCTCAAGCTGTCCCCCTGGGTAGAGTGCCATGGCATTACAGCTCACAGCAACCTCCAACTCCTGGGCTCAAGCGAGTCTCCTGCCTCCGCCTCCCAAGTAGCTGGGACCACAGGCGCCCGCCACAACGCCCGGCTATTTTTTTTTTTTGGTTGCAGCCATCATTGTTGTTTGGCGGGTCCGTGCTGGGGATTCAAACCCGCCACCTTAGGTGTACGTGGCTGGCGCCTTAGCCGGTTGAGCCACAGGCGCCGAGCCCATTTTTGTCTTTCTTAACTTCAGTTGCTTTGAATCCTTTTGTATCTGAGAATTCGCAACCCCTCTTTTCTTCTGATTTCCATTTGCTTGAAATACTATTTTCTATCCCTTAACCCTGAGTCTTGATTTATCCTTCAAGGCTTAGGTGTGTCTTCTGGAGACAGCATATGGATGGCTTGTGCTTCTTTATCCCATGGGGTGGAGTTCTATTCATCTTAGTTTGTGAAAGTCCATTGTGTATGTAGTTTTATCATTTGGGCCATCGTGGAAGCTAAGTTTTGACCTTTAGCTTCTGGGTGTTTACTTTGCTGGTGGTCCATTGTGATGGTCAGTGTTGAAAATAGTTCTAAGTATTTCCTTTCAAGCTAGTCTTGTGGTGCGTTTCTTCAGTGCTCGTATGTTTGCAAAAGTTTGATTTCTCCATCAATTTTGAAGCTTAGCTTAGCAGGATACATGTTTGTGGGTTGAAAATTGTTTTGCTTAAGAATGTTGACAGTGGATGACCATGCTCTTCTGGCTTGGAAGGTGTTATCTGAAAAGTCTGCTGTTATCCTAATAGCTCTGCCTCTGTAGGTTAGTTGGTGCTTACTCTTGGCTGCTTGCAGATTTTTTTCTTTCATCTTAACTTTGAAGAGGTTCATTACAATGTGTCTAGGAGAGGTTTTGTTTGAATTGAGATGACCGGGGATTAGATTTCTTCTGGAAGAAGTGTGTTGGGGTCTTTAGTAAAACTTGGAAATTTTTCATTTATGACAGTCTCCAGTATGGCTTCCATTCCTTTGTGACAATCTTCTTCCCCTTCAGGAATCCCTATTATTAGTATGTTTGAACATTTCACTGAGTTTCATGGCTCCAACCCCCATTCTGCTTTCTCTCTCTTCTTTTCTGCCTCTACAACTACCTGGGTTAACTAGAAAACTTTATCCTCTAGCTCTGACGTTCTTCTCCATGGTCTAACCTATTTTTGATACTTTTTACTGCGTCTTTACATTCCCTGATTGTCTCCTTCATTTCCTTAAGCTCTGCGATATCCTTTCTATATTCTACATCTCTCATTCAAATTTTGGTTCTGTCTTTCTATTTTCTCATCCATTCTTTTTGTTGTCTTTATCATCCATATTTTGAATTCCCATTCTGTCAAGTCCATTAATTCTTTATAGGTGAAGCCTTCTGTTTAGCTGTCTCATAGTCCCTTGGGGGAATTCTTCTGTTTCATTTTTTCCATGTTGCTTGAATTTTTCTGTTCCTCCTCATGTATTCTTTCTTCTTGTTCACCTCCTTGTTCTCCTTTTTATTTCTCACTGCCTCCTTTGTTTCAAATAGAAGTCCTTGCACTTGAAGACAGTATGTTCCATTATGTCTCTTGGACACCACGTGGTGCTATGTTTTTTATTTAGGAGTCAGCACAGCCAGCAACCTCTATGGTCCTTATTTCAAACTTAGGTGCCTTTGGTGATTGCCTGATTATTTCCTCTGCATTCAGACCCTGCCAGGTTGGGGATCTTAAAGCTCACAAGAATCCTTCAGGGGCAGGTCTCACAGTGCCCCCTGACTCCAGTTCCCATGGGGTGTGGGAGTCCCTCAGCCTATCCCAAGAGTAGAGTTCTGATCCCTTCAGGTAGAATTAAGACAGCTGTGCTTTAGGCCCCTGCCAATACCTTCTTATAATCTTCTCACAATTGCAGCCCCCTGGCCTACCAGACTTCTCAGTATGGCTGCCTTGCCGGTCACCAAACCTATGGCACGTCCACTCCAATGAACATTCAAATCTGGTTGCTATATACTGTTCAAATGTGCCTACTCTTCCAAGTTTTCCACTCCACATGCAGCTTCCTCCAACAACTGAAATCTCCAGAAAGGCTTCCTCCCATCCTGGACCTCTGTTTGGGGCCAGCTGATCCTAGCTGGTTGCAATCAATCCCCTGCCTAATTCGTCAGATTTCCACTGCTCTGGATCATATATTACATACAGCTCACCACCTTCTTGCTGTGCCCCTGAGCTATGACTCTGGGTAAGATCCCCAGGGCAGGTATGGCTGGGTTCTCTCTCTCTCTCTTTTTTTTTTTTTTTGTAGTCTTTGGCCAGGGCTGGGTTTGAACCCACCACCTCCGGTATATGGGTGCCCTACTCCTTTGAGCCACAGGGGCTTTCCTGGGTTCTCTCTTTTTCTCTAGTCATTCTAGGAGAGCTCAGCCTTCTGGTCCACCACCTTGATCTGCCCGCAACTCATCCTTCAGTTTTTGGAAGAATAATAGACCATGTCTTGAGGCACCACAGGATGAGAGGTTGTGTCCAATGGACCTGGTAGTATGTGTGTAGTTGGACTTGAGACACAGTGTTGTGGTAGGTGGTGCACCTGGGAGGGGCTAGGGAGGTAAGATGAGAGGGGAAGGATGGCCAAAATCAGAAGGGTACTTATGAGCAGGGATGGGAAGCACCCAAGCTGTCCCATGGTGGGGATCTGGAGCCAGGCATCCATTCACCATTGGTCATTCACTGGCCCACACAAACATCCACCTGTGTGCATGCTTACCTGGGGCTGGCAGTGCTACGTGCACCTGCATCTTCGTTCTATTTTAGTTTCTTCATTTAAGATTTTTTTTTTTCTTATGGCCCCTGATGACTAAAACTGAAGTTTTCTCTGAATTAGGTTATGAATTTTCAAGTTTCTTTCTTGCTTTTTTTCTGCCACCCATCATCCCATTGTCAATTTTCTGAACAGTCACAACAACCATGAAAAATATTTGCTCCTTTGATATGAACAGACTTGTTCATTGGTGTGTGTATGTGTGGGAGTGTGCATACACACACACGTGTGTGTATGTGTTTCTCAGCACTCACCTGTGATGTTTATACTGGTTGGGGAGTGTGTGAAGGAGATGGAGGCGAGAAGAGGAAGCAGGAGGCTACTTCCTCCAGAGACACTTAGTTACAGGTGCCATTTGTTTTGGCTGATGTCTGAGCATCTCACCTGGGTGTAGTTTTGCATTTCATCAAGGGCTTAGGTGTTTGGGGTCAGGGCAGGGGCAGGTAAGAAGTAGGCAGGTCTGAGCCTGGTGAGATGGAGGCTGCAGAGCAAAGAGGCCATGGTGGGGTTTGTAGGCCAGGGCTGGACAGCTAAGAGTCCAGTGTGGCCATGGGGTTCCTTTGGCTGCCACTCAGTGGAAACTTCTGGGTCACTGTGATTCCTTACCCCCAATTCACCTCAAAAATATGAATATATTATGTACATGTACACACACACATATACACACTCATGACATTGATATATTATCTGGATTATAAAATACACATCAAAATAAAAAAGATAAAAATAATACAAAAATAAAATGAATAATATTATTTTTAAAATTATAGATATCAACTTTTTCTTTTGCTGAAGTGGAATTAGGAATATCACTAATATGATTGAGCATGCTTTACTGGTTTCATAAATCTTGATTTACAATTTTTTTATAGAGGCAGAGTCTCACTGTGTTCTCTAAGCTAGACCTGAACTCCTGGGTTCAATTGATTTTCTTGCCTTAGCCTCCCACGTAGCTGGGACTACAGATGTGTGTGGTCATGCCTGGCACTTAAAAAAATCTTTTTCTGTAGACATGATATCTCACTTTGTTGCCTAGTATAATCTCAAACTCCTGGCCTCAAGTGATCTCCCGCCTTGGCCATTTGAAGTGCTGAGATTACAGGAGTGAGCCACCATTCCCTGCCTGGTTTATAATTTTTGAGGCAGGAATTTAAGCTTCTAAGCTTCGGTAGATGCATTATTCCCATTTTATAGATGGTGAGGTCTTGCAGGGTCCCAGGCCTTGGGGTAGAGAATGGCAGAGGCAGGAGGTGGGGCACAGACTGCTCCACCTGCTGTGTCTTTGCCCTGGTGCCACACTGCTGTTGTGCACCTCCTCTTGGCAGCGGGAGGGCATCGCTTCAGGGTAGAACCATCTCACCCCTTCCTGCCATGAAACATTGCCATCAGGTCACTGTCCTGTCCTTCCCACTTAGGCCAGGGGAGGACACGTGGGGACTGCAGGGCACAGCCCTGGCTGGGGTCTGGCCAACACAGAGTTCTAATGGGCTTCAGCCTTCCACATACTTCTCCAGCAGCTGATTGTCAGCAGGACTCACAGCTGCTGGCCTCAGGAGCTCCTCTCTGGCTAGAATGAACTCACGGCTTACCCACCAGGTGCTGAGTGGTCAACGTGCTCCTATTGATGCCAAATTCCCTGACTGTGGAAAACCTGGAAGAGTAAGTTTGTTTTTGCCCAGTTAGCTAGGACTTCCTGTTTTGAAGTTCTGGGAGTTTCTTTAAAAACATAAACAAATGGAAGTTGTTTTTGACTTTTCATAAATATTCTGTAAGAGAATTTTGCATGAAACATGAACAAACAACATATAAGCTACATTTTCTTAAAATATACATACTTCAGAAGAAAGAGGCATAGAAAGGCACATCCTGAGCTTTTGTTGAGTGGAAAAGTCTCTGGAAGGGTGACTAGACCTCATTTTCATATATTTTTTTTAAGTGGTTAATTATATCTTCTAAATGCAACTTCTCAGCTGGCACCCTTGGGATGCCATGTTGAAAAGATGGTCTTAGTTTTGGTCCTCATTCCCATGTGGGGTTTGTACCTGCCGCTGGCAGAACTCAATGTCAGTCCTTGAGTCTAGGCCTGTGAGGGTGGGGGAAGGAGAGAGGTAAATTCTGATTTGCAAGATAAAGAAAGGACCCTGGGAGAAGAGAACCTTCTGCTGGAAGTCTGTCCTCTGCACCCAGCCTGCGAGGTCGAGGTCGCCACCTTGGTTTCTGCTACACATTAGCCCTTGTGAACAAAGGACAAGTATTTAAAAATATATCAACGTAAGAGTTTGTATTGGGCCCGTTTCCTGTTTCTGTTGGCCAAGGAAACTGACCTGAGGCCACTGAAAGAGAAAATGAAACATAACAGAAAGATGCTGGGGTCTCTAGGAGCTCAAGGAGGTGCTGGGTGGGCAGCTCGGGGACCTCTCTTTTGGACACCCAAAACAGGACGGGCCCTGGGTCCCAAGGCTGAGTGCCATTACAGGTCCCCAGAGGCAGTGTTCATGTTCCAGGCTCAGGTGGCCCACCCCAGTCCCAGGAAGCGACTTGCCTTTCACATCAATCCGGAACAACCAGGCATGTCCACCACCTGCTCCTCAGCAAGCTCCAGGCCTCTGGCAGCCTAAGCTCTCTGTGTGCATTTCCAAAGCCTCGGCCTCCTCCCTGCCTGCCAGCCCACCCTCATTCTTTCCTTGGAGAAATAAGCATTTATTTGGAATAACGGCAGCTAATACAACAACAGCTAACAATTTACCATATGCCCAGCAGTGATGTAAGGACCTTCCATGTATTATTTAATTTGCATAAAATCTGATAAAATATTCTTATTGCATGATCTGTTATCCTCACCATCTTATAAGGAAATGGAAGCATGAAGGATTCTGTCAAAAAGTGAGGACTCAGCTCCCACTTGCCCCCGCCTTCTACATGTGAGCTTCTTGAGTCTGGGGTCATAGCAGAATCCATCCTGCTGCCCCACGAGTCCCAGCACAGAGCCTTGTCAGAGGTGGGGGCTGCAGCCTACTGCCGCATCTCACTAACTTGCCCACGGGCCTCTGGAGTCCCTGGCTGGGGAGGGGAGAAGACAGAGCTTGGTGTGCACTGAGCTGGTGAAAACAGAAGTTGTCTGTGATGTCTCAGCAGTCACACAATCAGTATGAATGGCCTGTTCCATCAAGCACCAAGCCACTCTCAGCTGTCACAACTTTTTAGGGGGCAAATCCAGCCTGGGCCTAGAATGTCACCTCCCATTTCCTGAGGCAGCCATTGCCTCACTCAGGGCAGGACACCTGCTGGCTTGGAGATGGTGCAATCAGGAACCGAGTCTCAGCAGGTGGGCCTGAGTTTGGTCAGCCCAGGGGGTACTATTGGCCAAACTGCATGTTTCACCACCCTGTAGAGCCCAGAGACCAGAATGCACCCAGCAGCCTGCACGGCCATCTGGGGAGCGCTGTGCAGTGGAGTGAGTCTTCATGTCTGTCTGGGGCTCTGGATGTGCTGGAGGCCTGTCCTGAGGAAGCATCAGCTGCAGCTGGAGCTGGGGGACATGTGCTTTGCTGTTCCCAGGAGCCAACTGGAGAGCCAAGCAGATGCCCTTCTGTTCTCTGCATTCTGTCAACCTGGCCTTAGGCTTGGGGACAGAGACCAGCTACAGGCCACTCCTCTCCTCCTTTCTACCTCAGCAGGGCAGGAGGCATGACATCCTCACTCTTGCTGACCCCTGGGAGACTTCTAAGTGATACTATCTTCTTTTCCAAGTGATGTCCATTCTTCATTTTCCCTGTAGATGGCAAAAGATGTGTGCTTGCCTGCAATGAAATGAGCCAGGGCTGAGCTCAAAAATGATTGCAACAAACCACAGAGATGTTGCTGTGGTTCAAACATGGCTTGTCCCCACAAATGAGGCCAGGGCCCTGGCATGGCAGTGCTGGGAGGTAGGCCTTTCAGAGGCAATTAAGAGGAATTAAGGCCTTTCTCAGGGGAATGAGTCTGGGCTGTACAAGTGACTGCAGAGCTGGCTGTGAGAAAGCCAGGCTGCCTGTGCCACATCTCTCCGCATGCTCCTGCTTCCTCCCCTCTTCACTGTCAGAATGCAGCCTGAGGACACCACCTGCAGCAGCTTTGACTCATAGAAGGTGGCTGAAGCCTGGGTCTTACAGCATCTTGCACTGTCTGGCCTACCTTTTAGGAACTCTGAGACCCCTTCATTGTGAAGAAGCTGGGGCCAGCCTTCTGGACTGGCCACATGGAGAAGGGAGGAGCCCCAGCCAGCAGCCAGCGCCAGTGCCTGCTGTGTAAGTGACCTCCCCAGACCTCCAGGCCCGTAGCCCAGTCAAGGCATGAGCTTCGGAGAGAACAGTAGGTAGAGCCCCCAGATTACCAACTTACAGAATTGTGAGAAATAAGTACTTATACCTCTATGGTTTATCTTACAAGGGTACAAGTGAATCTTTCTAAAAGTAGAAAATAAACATCTTAACACAATAACTGAGAAAATGACATAAAGGCTATGTTAACCAGTTTGATGAAAATATTTCAAATTGTATATGAAAACACCACACTGTACCCCATGATTGCATTAATGTACACAGCTATCATTTAATAAAAAAAAAAGTTTGGGGTTGTTTGGGGGTTAGTTTGAGAGATTGCTGAAGGAAATTTAAGCAGTTAACCTGAAATTGCCTAGCACTTAGCAAAGAGGAAATGAAAGTGTATTTGTACATACACACATTTTATAAAAACATGCAAACAGAAAAATTTAAAGCTTAAGTGGGAAATGAGGCTTTGAAGCATGAGGCTTTTCAAAATGACAAATAGTTGTGCCATTTGTGGGAAGCAATGATCTATTCTTCTTCAACTGATATTTGAAATGTTGAGTTTTGTCCAACACCTGTTGACTGCTATGAAGATGCTCTTCCCTTTCTCCTTTGACTTAGTAGATGCTACTGTGGGAGCCCCACTCCTGGCCTTTGGGGGTGCCCCATCCTCCAGCCTCTCAGAGTGTGAACTGCTAATGGCTCCTGAACCCACCTTCTAACAACTGCCCTCCCCTCATGGGGGC
The DNA here is from genome assembly GCF_000181295.1 of Otolemur garnettii. Lineage (NCBI taxonomy): Eukaryota > Metazoa > Chordata > Mammalia > Primates > Galagidae > Otolemur > Otolemur garnettii. Next base: position 5,209,574 of record NW_003852531.1, on the reverse strand, counting down.
ATGTGGCCCAGAGACCCCCAGGAGGTGGTAAAAACCCAAGTCCTGATGGCTGTAAAGGTCACAGAAAGCCAGTTCCCCGGCTCCAGGTAAAACAGACAGTGGGGACAACACCAGCTCCAGGGTCTCTGTGGGTGGGCCAAGGCAGACTGATGGGGAACCTCCCACTCACTGCCTCTCCCCTGGCTCCTGCTTCCCTGGAGGCTTCTCCTGGAGGCTTCACCTGCCTGGGGATCCCCATCTCAGGCTCTGGCTGCAGGGCCCCCCACTGAAGTCAGAGGTTTGGGGAATTATGTGAAGACAATCGATTTTCCACTGTGGCCATGTTCGCATTTCCAGGATAGAGCCCCCCTCAAGGTGGGTTATTGTTTCTCTGATGTGTTCCTGGGTCATATTTGCTACTATTTCACTTATAGTATTTCCATCAGTAATCATAGGGAAGATTAGTTTATTGTTTTTTTATATGTGTATTTTCTCCAGATAGGGTGTTTTATGGGCTGAATAAAAATAAATCTGAAGCTTTGTCTTTTTATTGACCAAGAACATTTAAAATGATACTTGAATTATCTGTTCTTTGAATTTAAAAGTTGTATCAGATTTCATAGACATTATCCGGACCTTAGTGGGGAGGGTTCAGATCTTTGAGTAACATTCTCAATTATTCCATGTAACTAGTCTGTTTAGATGTTCTAATTCTTCTGAGGTGAAGAGTATTTTTTAGGTAAAAATACAAATATTATATATATTTCTAGAGTAATATACATTTTTAAGTTTGCATGAAGTTAAACAAAATGTTCTTTCAAAATTGTTTTGTTATTTTCTCTGTCCCTGCTGTTAGTTCTTCATTCTCATTTTTAAACTTTGAATTTTGTGATTTCTCTTTTATTCTCCTGTTATAAAAATATTCTTATAGTATTTAAAAAGTACAAGTAATATAAAAATAGTAAAGATCATCCCTAATTGCATCATTCGGAGAAACCATTAATAATTAGTGTGCGAATCAGAAATTTCTTCATAAAATAAATATGTATAACCATTTTCTAATGTTAAACCATCCTTGAATTCCTAGAATATAATTTTGACATCATCTTTTACCTTTTTCTGTGTATTGTCTGAATTTATTTTGCCAACATTTTGTAAATTTTGCATTTTTTTTTTTTTGCATTTCTGTTCAAGAGTGATTGGTCTGAGATTTGCTGTTGGCCTTGTATAGTTTTGATTTCAAAGTTTTTAAGGTGAGAGATGTTTCCTCCCTTTCTATTATCTAGAACTAATGGCTCCTGAGCCCATCTTCTAACACCTGCCCTACCCTTATAGAGGCCTGTGATAGTACTCACTAGCCATATATGGCTATTATGCACCTGAGGGGTGGCTGGTGAGTGTTGAGACACACTGTAAGTGTATGATACACACTGAATTTTGAAGACTTAACATAAAGCATTAGAATATAAAATATCTCTGTTCAAGACCAGCCTGAGCAAGAGTGAGACCTCTTCTCTATGAAAATTGGAAAAATTAGCTGGGTATCATAGTGGGTGTCTTGTAGTCCCAGCTACTCAGGAGACTGAGGCAAAGAAAATAGCTTGAGCCCAAGAGTCTGACACTGCTGTGATCAACTGCACTCTACCCTGGATGACAGAGTGAGATGTCTCAAAAAGAAAGAAAGAAAGAAAAGAATATAAAATATTTCAATAATTTACATGTTGGAATGGTAGTATATTAGATATATTGAGTAAAATAAAATTTCTGATATTTAAAAATATACATAATTAACTGAAAACAACTTTCTAGTTAAAGTTGGATATTTAAAAAAATCCTGCTATGACTCGGCACCCATAGCTCAGTGGTTAGGGCACCAGCCACATGAACTGTGGTTGGTGGGTTTGAACCTGACCCGGGTCTGCTAAACAACAGTGACAACAACAATAACAAAATAGCTGGACATTGTGTTGGGTGCCTGTAGTCCCAGCTACTTGGGAGGCTGAGGCAAGAGAATTGCTTAAGCCCAAGAGTTTGAGGTTGCCATGAGCTGTGACCCCTTGGCACTCTACCAAGGGTAACATAGTAAGACTGTGTCTCAAAAAAAAAAAAAATCCTGCTAGAGCCAGAAAGAAATGGAAATAGGAAAGAAGGAAAGGTCCAAGGTAGATGGCACGAGCAGGACTGTGCATGCTGACGGCTGGAGGAGACTCAAGTCTGCTGGGGGCCCTTCTCCATTCACAGCAATAACTGGTTCATGTTCCCATGTGTGCTTGTACTTTGGGTATGATCACTGTCATTTGGAGCAAGAAGATGCTGGACAGTGTCCCCACCCTAGTAGAAAGACCTTACCTTGGCTCTTAAAGTAGGCTGTGGAGGAGTGTGGGTCACTAAATATAAGGAGAACAGGAGACACCAGTGCAATGCAGAGTGTCAGCTGGGCTTTGGTTCCCCAGGGCTCCCTGCTGTGTGAGTGGGCAGGCAGGCTGGGGATTTCCTGGCCATGTCAAACCAATCAGTCATCTCATACTCAGAAGAACAAGCATAGAGCTGGGGAAAGCAAATAAAAGATAGTTCCTGCAGCCTCTAGAATAAACAGATCTTTGTATTAGACATTTTATGGGTAGTCATTAATTTCCTGCTGGATAATCAAAAAGTGAAGGGTTTTCTATTTATCCTGACAGCATGAATTTCAAACTGATATTATCCTTTCAGTACAAATGATGTCATTCATAGAATGTCCGAGGTCAATAAATAAATAAACACAGGAAAATGAAAGATGTGATGAAAACCCAGCTCCTGGGTGGGCGTGACTTTGATGTCTTTGCATGGCTCCTGAGATGTCAACTGCAAGGTCATTATCTCCTACATGCTTACAGCCTTTGAAGCGGAGCTTGTCACTTCTTCACTCTGGAGCTGGAAGCACCAGGAAGCATGTCTGGCCCTCACAGGCCCCATGTTGAAAGGCTTCAGTGATGTCAGGCTAAGTGGCAAGGCGGGGAGAGAGCAGCGTGCTGGGTCTCCAGCCATGCATGTGTCAGGGTCAGCTTAGCAAGTTGGTCTCTGAAGCCATAAAGTCGGTACGTTTGTGGTGCTATGCCAAGGAGCTCTGACGGCCTCTGTCCACTCCCTGCATAGGAAGATGAGCATGTTCCTGAGCTGCTCGCCCTAGGACATGCATTTGGACCAGAATTCTGAAGATCCCCGGGACGCCCAAATGTTGTCTAGAAGGGACAAGCTGCACACCAGGGGCCACTGCTGACAGCTAAGCCTGGACCCCTTTACAGAGCTCAGCACAAGAGTGGGTCCCAGGACAGGGCACGAGTTTCACATACAGACTAGAATCAGGAAGTCAGTGGTGGGTGGTCAGCCCTGGAGGCCTGCTGTGGGAAACTCCCATGCCTATCCTGGGCCCTTGTCCCACCCAGGGCGGCCTCCTTTGATTGGGAGGCCTGGGTCTTCACGGTGCTGGTACAGAGGGGGATGATGTGGAGGAGACAGTGAGCTGGGCTGCATGCCTGAGAAGGGCCTTCTGAAGATGAGGTTTTTGGAAAGGTGCGAAGGAACACATGATGTGAAAATATTTTGCGGGGGGGCTTTTCTGACAGCCAGTGCAAAGCCTGGGATCAAGATGACCCCAGTGGACTTGATGGTGGGGAGGGGAGCATGGAGAGGAGAAGGACAGAGTGGCATGGATGAGGTCAACGTGGCTCCAGAGGCCAGGAGGAAAGTGTGGGTTTACCATAAAGACAATAGGAATAATGAACTAGAGGGTTTAAAATGGAGAAATGGTATGGTTTTACTTGTGTTCATAAAAGATCAGCGAAGGTAATGGAGAAAAACAGGTGTAGATTGTAAGAGGGAAGACAGGAAGCAGAAGAAAGACCACTGAGGAGTGAGTGGGATGGGGAGGGGGGCAGGACAGTGAGGAGGGCTCCTGTGCACCCAGCCAGACTGTCCTGCCCAGCTGGTTGTCTCTGGCACCAGGAGCCCCTGCTCCTTCACAGTCCCTGGCTGCAGGCCCACACATCCCCCTCCAGCATAGCACTTCATGAGTATTCATAATTGTTTCCATTGATCTCATACTTGGGACTTTACATTCATTGCAAGGTTTAAACCTCTATATGATGTTGTTTAAGTTGGTGTGGCCTGCTGTAACAATAGGTTGGAAGGTGTGAACAACACACTTTGGTTTGCACGGTTCTGGAGGCTGGAAGCCCAAGGTCAGGGTGCTGGTAGGGGGAGTTCCTGGTGAGGTCTCAGGTCCTGGTTTCAGATAGACTTTTTCTTGCTGTGTCCTCACATAATGGAAATACAGGAGAGCTTTCTGGGGTCTCTTTTGTAATTGCACCAACATCATTTGTGACAGCTCCCCTCTCATGACCCAAATCCCACAGCTGCACCTCCCAAAGCCATCGCCTTGGGGGTTAGGGTTTCAATATATGAGTTTGAACAGACACAAACATTCAGCTGCTAATGTTCCTCTCCCTCCCTCATCCCAAATCTATGTTCCTCTCCATGCAAAAGACATTCCTTATATTCCAACCGGCTTCCAGAGTCTTAACTCATCATGTGGCATCAACCCTAAAATCTCCTCCAAGCACCACCTCAATCAGATGTGGGTGACACTCAGGTATGAATTGTCTGGAGGCAAAATTCCTCTCTAGCTGAGGGCCTGTTCAACCAACAAGTTACTTACTTCCAAAACACAGTGATGGGACACACACAAGATAGAGTTTCCCACTCCAAAATGGAAGACCAGAAAAGAAAAGAGTTAGGGGCTTCAAGAAAGTTCAAAACTTAGCAAGGCAAGTCTCATGAAGCCTGGACTCCTGCCAGGCAAGGTGGGCAAAAGTCATCTGCCCTGTTGCAAGTCAGTCAAGGGCCTCCCCTTTGGAAACCTAGAAGCATCCCTGATGCCCTCTGAGTCTCCTTCAGGGTCATTTCCCCCTTGTCTTAAAGAATAATAGAGCACCTTTGAAGCCAAATAGCTCTGTGGTCCTGTCCTGCAAAATCCAGGAAGTCAGGTAACCTTCCTTCATTTCTTCCCATCTTGCTACCTTAGGCAGTTTCTGTACTGTGGTAGCCGAATAGTTCTGTGGTTCATATTCATTCTGCTAATCCCTTTGTCAGAGGGTCCTCTGGCCACTCCTTGTGCTCTCTTTCTGATACCAGCCCTTTTAATGAGCTGGTAACCTATACCAATCTTTTATTAAAAATCATAAGCATGCAATTCTGTAACGTAACACTGTTACACTCAAGCAAAGGGTGTTACATTCTGTCTGACCCTATACTTCATTATTTTTTGCAATTTGGATACACTGAGAATTTTTCACATCTTTAAGTTCTAGTTATTTTTCTGCTTAATAATTCCATCTCATGTCATTTCCTCCTCCCTGCACTTGCTATAAGCGGTCAGGAGAGACCAAGCCTCTCCTTTAGCACTTCCCTTAGAATTGTCCTCAGCTAAACATCCAACTTCATCACTCACAGTTCTACCCCCCACAAAACACAAGAATGTGAACTCTAGCCAAGCACTTTGCCACTTTATAGTGAGAACCCCTTTTTCTCCAGTTTTCCTAATGTGTTCTGTCGGAGGCCCCATCAGATGCCCTTCACCACCCACGCGTCTGCTGCCTTTCCGCTTGGGATGACGGAAGTGTCCTCTGAGAAGGCCAAGGCTTTCTCCGCACCTCTCCCCTTTCCTTTCTGAGGACTCAGCAGTCACTTCTAAAACTCCCTTCGTGTCCTTGCATCTTTGTTTCTTCTAGCAGGTACCTCAGAACTCCTTCAGCCTCTACTCACAACCAACTTCCAAAGCTGTTTCTACATTCAAGGTATTTTTCCTAATTCCATTCCTACTTCTTGGTACTATTTCCTATCTCAGTCAGTTTATGCTGCTGTAACAAATACCATACACTGGGTGGCTTAAGTGATAAGCATTTATTTCTCATAGTTCATAATTCATAGTTCTCTTCTTCTTGGTTTGCAAATGGCTGTCTTCTTGCTGTACCCTCACATTGTAGAAAAGAGAATCAGAACTCTCTTTTTAAAATTATTATCATTATTATTATTTTGAGATTGGGTCCTGCTCTGTTGTCCGGGGTAGAGTATAGTGTTACCATCATAGCTCACTGCAACCTCAAACTTGTGGGCTCATGCCCTCCTGGCTCAGTCTCTTGTATAGCTGGGACTACAGCATGCAGGACCATGCCTGGCTAATTCTTCAAAAAGGTAGAGATGATGTCTTGATATGTTTACAGGCTGGTCTAGAACTCTTGGCCCAAGTGACCCTCCCACCTTGATTCCCAAAGTGCTGGGATTATAGGAGTGGGCCAGCTGGGGCTCTTTTATCAGGATCCTAATCCCATCCATGGGGGTTCTGCCTTTATGACCTAATCACTTCCCAAGGCCCCCAGCTCCCAATACTGTCACGTTCAGGATTAAGTTTTGGCATATGAGTTCTGGCAGGATACAAGCATTCAGTCTTATGTATACTACAGAAAATGAACCGTTACATCCTCTCACAGGTAAGAACATGGTGGCTGGGGCAGCTGTTTAACCTGTCCACTGTCACATACCTAGACCACTGTGATAGAGGCATAAGTCAAATGCAGGCGGATCTGGTTCCAGAGTCTTGTTTTCTTCCTATAAGTTGATTTAAGCCTGGTGGAGGAGTGGGCGGGCTGCTTCTGAAGGGGGCTGGGACAGGCATGTCCTTTCACCCCCACCCCATTAAAATTCTACCCAGGCCTATATTTAGAATAAATAAATACCTGGTGTTTAATTAGAAAGTTATTTGTTCTGATATTCTTTCAAAACTTACGTGTCTAACACATGAGCAGAGATCGGCAATACCCTTTGCTCTAGATGAGCCTGTTGGGCCCAACAAGGACCTCGTTCTCGAGAGGGTCTGTGTGGTCTACTCCTCTTCATGTTTGTGCCTTGGGGGAGAGTGTCATGCCTCCCAGAAAAGATGGTCATAAGCCCTGCTGGCAAAATGGGAACCTGAGACATGCAGAGGTAGGGATGAGCCACCAGTAGAGATCCAGCATCCTCAGGAGCCACAGTCCCAGGGGAAAGTTCCGTCACTGGACAGGATTCAGGGCAGCCCCCTCAGGAGTCCATAGTCCCAGACAGACAGTCCTATCTCTGGACGGGAGTCAGGACAGCCTCCTCAGGAGTCCATAGTCCCAGGGGGATAGCCCCATGTCTGAAAGGGAGTCAGGGCAGCACCCTCAGGAGTCCATAGTCCTTCCAAACACTCTGCAGGTTATGTATGATTGTGCCCCGAATAGCCACATAGTCAACACTTTGAGCACCTGCCCTGCATGCCCAGCATCAGTCAGGGAGGCTCATCTGCTGTTGAATAAGATGGCAGGACACCTGTCCTGATGCTGGAGGTGGGGACAGAAAAGGACGCTGGGGCTAGAAAGATCAGCTCAGCTGCCAAGCTTATGCAGTGAGTATTTTAACTCAGGGCTGTTGGTGAAGCATAGGTCACCTATCCTGTCTCCAACTGGGAGCCCCTGGGGAGCCTGGCACACTTCACTGCTCCCTGCTGCTATGGATCCGTGTGTGGGCTGGACATTGGGAACCATTTGTTTGAACTTTTAGTCATGGTGGGGTCTTTTTTGTTTTTGTTAATATGTAACAGCAAACTGATGGACAGACTTTCTCCAGATACCAATTTGTAATTAACATGGAGAAGGCCTAAAGAGATCAGAACCTGCCACAGGCTCCCTGTGTCCTTGCTTGCCCTGCCCCAGCTGCCCTGCCCTGCCCTCTTCATGATGATGATGGGGCTTCTGGTCCAAGGTTCTGAGTCCTTGGATCCCTGAATAGGCACTGCTGAAGCTGGGGGCATCTGGAGACCTTCTTCACACTGGCTCTCCCTGGAGCTGCTGAGGCAGAGGCAGGTTTACAAGCTATGAATTAGCCGTGGGTCAGGCTCCCAGTCTGAGGAAGGGGGTCTGGGTATTCCCAGAAGAGGATAGGATTTGGTTTTGGTGAGAGAAAGACTGTTCTCCTTCTAAGTCAGGGATTCTCCAACTTGGCTGCATTAGAAGTACCCCAAGAGCATTTTGGAACAGAATCTTTACCCTAGAGTTTCTGGTTCAGGGGAGTGGTGTTTCTATTAGATTCCCAGGGGAAGCCCTGGAGCTCTTGGTCAGAACCCCACTGAGGAACCTCTGCACAAGGGGAAATGGGCCACATGGCCACCAGGTCTTCAGGGAGCAAGATTCCAATATACACGTATGGCCTTGCTCCACCGTCAGCCCCAGGGCAGCAGGGGCCATGGCTGGTCAGTCATGATGCTGTGAACTCCAAGCCTTAAGCTCCTTCAGCTGCCTGTCTGGTCTAAGGGACCTCTCTCCCAGAAGGAAACCTTAAAGCTGACTTGCTGGCCATGAGAAGAGGGGTCAGACATGCCTCCTTCTGCCCTGTCCCTTTTGGTTTTATTCTTTATAACAATAAGATACAAAATCATTAGCAAGCGTAAGACCACATAAGACAAAGCTTAAAGCACATCTGCAGGTGATGAGTTTACTCAGCAGGCCACTGGTCTCTGTGCATGGCCAGTGGCTCCTCTCTGATTAACAGACCTCCTCATATTAACTTGAAACATTCCAAGCCCTTAGACCAGTGGTTCTCAACCTTCCTAATGCCGTGAGCCTTTAATATCGTTCCTGTGGGTCGTGACCCACAGGTTGAGAACTACTGCTTTAGACACAGCTTCGTTTCTTAACCAATTACAAATCAGAAACTCTAACCCCACCTATAACATATGATGTCCCACTTTAAGATGTCCTGCCTTAAAAAACAAACAAACAAACAAACAAACAAAAAAAAAAAGATGTTCTGCCTTTTGGGGACAAACCATGTAGGCCACCCCTGGGCTGACATATGACTTTACATGTAATTTCTGCCTCCCCAAAGTACATAAAACCAAACTGTAACCCAACCTCTGTGAGACCCCCTGCTCAAGGCTTCTTAGGTATAGCTCTTTGGGCCATGGTTACACAGACTTGTCTCAGAATAGGCCTTTTAAAATTATTTAGAGAGTTTAAGTTCTTCTCCATTGATGGAAAAAAATGAAAGCCAAGTGGGCCCTAAGACATCCTCACAGTGCCCCCATGAAAACCAAGTGGGGCCTTAGGACATCCTCACAGTGCCCCCATGAAAACCAA
>NW_003852531.1:5192899-5200240 GCF_000181295.1 Otolemur garnettii | reverse complement strand
AGTGCCCCCATGAAAACCAAGTGGGGCCTTAGGACATCCACATAGTGTCCCTTGTAGTGAGCACCTTTCAGAGTTACCTGGCAGAGCTTTTGAAAAATTCTGCCCTGGGGATGGCCCAGGTAATTGGTGTGTTTTAGAAGCTCCACAGGGATCCCCAGGAACAAACTGGTGAGAACCTGGATTTGGTATGGAGGTTCCCAAAGTGAGGTCCCCCAGGGTCTCAGCAGCACCTGGGAACTTGGAAGTGCAAATTCTCAGGCTTTGCCTCAGACTTACTGAATCAGAAACCCTGGGGTCAGGCCCTAGCTGTGTGGCTTTCCTCACATTCTTTGTTGGGGCCTGTCACTCCTTGTTTTGCAGATGAGACAACTGAAGGCCAGAGACTCAAGGACTTTGATGATGTCACACAACCTACCAGCGGCAGAACTGGACTTTGATCAAGCCTCCTGTCCCTGTCAGTGCTATCTCCCTACCCTCCTGCTTCCCTTCCACACAATCCTGCTTAGGCCCCAGGCCCCAGGTCATGCAGGTGTGTGGGGACCACAGACGATGATCACATCCTCCACAGCTTCTCTGTGCAGTCAGCACAAACCTCCTTGCTGAGGCTGAACTGGTGAGCAGAGGATGGAGAACAAATGAGTAGATCAGTGCAGGAATAAATAAAGTGAGGGGTGGGGACATAGGATTGCCATTTACAGGACAAGAAGTCTGGGCTGCCAGACCCGAGTGCCAGAGCCAGAGAACAGCATTGCCAAATCTGATGGTCACAACTTTCATAGGGCCAGTGGCCGGGCCACAGGTTTGTGACATGTTGGGAAGCCCAGTTCCTCCTTCGAAGAAGGTGGGAAGTTGCAGAAGATAACTGAAGACATCAGGGATGGCACAGTGACTGTCTCTCCCAAAAGGGAAAAGAGAACTGTGCCAGCTAAGAGTTGGTTGTTTGCCCCAGGAAGTTTATTAGAGTATAAATGTGTACAGAGAGTTTGTGTGATGTCTGTGTAGTTCTGAGCACCAGTTGTGCTAAACAGACCCTCTATCTAGGACGAAGTGCTCTTGGATAACAGAGCCTCAGAGAGTGACAGTTTAGAGCAGGCCTGTGCCAGGGCTCAGAAGCAGAGCGTCCCAAGCTTGTGTGCACGTCCCGAGCTCTTGTGAAAACATAGACTGTGACTCTGAAGTCTGTGTGGGGCCAGGGATTCCAAATTCTGACAAGTTATCAGCTATTCTTGCCATTTCATTCCATGAAGCACATTGTGGGTAACAAGTAGGTATGGGGGACAAGAAGTCCATCTTGCAGACAGGGCTATGTGCTCCTGGAGGAAGCCAGGCTCACAGCTGATAGAACTGGGAGCATGCTGAGAGCCCTCAGGGGTAGGAGGCCATAGTGGGAGCTTTGGGCTGGGTGGTTTCTCTCTGCAGTGTCAGAATGGGCTCCATTAAAACAAATTTGGACTTCAGTGAAGAGAGACTTCCTGAAAGAAGATGGTCCCAGCAAGCTGGTGGTCCCTCCAGGAGGTAGGTCCAGACTGTGCAATCTACAGGTATCTCCAGGGACGGAGGCCACTGCCAGGGAGGCAGGTCCGAACCATGGGATCTGCAGGTGTCTCCAAGGTCGGGTGGGCAGGAACTTCCTTGGAAAGGGAGGGTGAACAAGACTGGAAAGAATTGGTGTGGTAAGTGGCCTATAGCTGGCAGGACACTTGAGTGGGAAATGGCCAGTCAATTCTGCTCTGTCAAGGAGGGGCTGTCCCCATTCTGATGCTGGCTCGGGCTGAGGGTTGGTTTGGGGGAAGGAGAGAGACTGCATTAAAATTCGGTTAATTCAAATTAGCAGGTGTTTTTGTCCAGATTGGTCAGTGTGACAGCAATTAGCTAAGCAGAGAATGGAAATTTGGTGGGTCTGTGCCTGAGCTTGTGCTAAGTAAACAAGACGCATCTGTGTGGCCCACCAGAGCCATGGGGGAAGGGTGGTTCTGTGCAGGAAGCCAGTTCCAGGAGTGAATGTGTGGGGACATCCCCTACCTGTCCTTACTTTCCGGGGTCACAGGCTGGGGTAAAGATTGACACTGACACTGGTGGTGTGTGGACATCATCTCTGTAATATGTCATTACTGTCCACGTCTAGTTTTTAAAAAGCTAAAAATAAGACTTGTACAAATATAGGGTGAACACAAGCCAGATATTTTTATTTAGCTCATTAGTAAGGAAATTGGATAGTAAAGTTGTTCAAAAATAAGTAGAGAAGCAGGCTTTCAGTCTACAGAAAAGCATACCAAAATAAGTTTGCTGACTTGGGAGACAACACTGGTTGTTTAATATCCTGCAGGGCAAAGGAGAGAAATTATATGCATCTCTCCTGGACAATGTCTCTAGAATTTCACGCAATTTCAGTCTCTAGCCTTATACAATAGTAAATGGCAGGGCAAACACTGGTGCGTTCCCCTGGATAATTAAATAATCATTAAACGTTGCTCCTCTGTGGTAATAACAGGTGGTGTCCCATACACTCTGACCTTATTTCCACATTTTAAATACTTTTTATTCACAACCCTAAGAATTTATATAGGGCTTGTGTATGAGCTGGACTATTCAAAACTGATTCAAATTACAACCTTACTCTAGACAAGCATTCTAATGGATGAGAATAGATTTTTCCAGATGGCCTTTTTATAACCACTGACAAGAGGGTGGCGATAATGTGATTTTGTTGTGTGGTGCCCCTGAACTTCCCACAAGGATCATTTGAGAAACTTTAAAGTATTAAGAGAGGAAATAGCCTGTTTCTGTTAATATCACTCCACAGAGCACAAATAGTTTAGTAAGTTTCAAAACAAACATTTTCCACAGGGCTGAACAATGAAGCCCCCTACAGCCGCGGCCCCAGCATGTGCAGGCTCTACTCCAGAGTGTGCCTGGTGCCCACTGGCTATTATCAGTCCTCCCCGACCCAGAGTCCTTGTTTGCACCCCAGATGAGGCAACGTTAATCAGTCTGTTAATAGAAGCCGGTTGTGTGCCCAGCACTCCTCACAGCTGAGTTTTGTCTCCAGGCTCTGTTAATGCAGTTGAACATCTCTCAGCAGGAGGAATCTAGGAGTTCTGCTAACAAAAACAAGCTGACTTATCAGGTTTGAACAACCAGACTGAAAAAACAGGAATCATTCAGTGATCTCTCCAGCTGAGATGTGAACAACACAATGTTCTCCGAAAACTCTTGGAGTGCTAAACGATTTATTTGTCATGTTATTTGTAGAGAAGGTGTTTTTTGGAAACTGACACCAGACAAGGATGAGCTGAGTAGCAGGGCCCAGTGTTCCTCTGGAGACAGGGATGTGAGTGTGGAGACCCGTCACTGAGCAGGATCGATGGATCAGAGGAGGAAGGAGAATACGGGCTTGTGATGCCTCAGAGCCCACGACAAGGGAGACAGAGACATGTGGGGAGGGAGAAGGAGGGTGTTGAGTGTCGAGTCTAGGATATCCTCCTCATGAGATGTATTTATTGTTTCCTCACAGGCCTGATCACCACCCGACAGTCCGTGTATTTTGCTTTCTGTTTGTTTTTGGCTGTTTCCCCTCGGTCTACCCTCCACTTCCAAGTAGGCAGTCAGTACTTTGATAAATAATAAGACAAATGAATGGGTTAAATTAGGTCCTCCAGGGACTCAGAGTGGGGAGTAAGCATGAAATCGTAGATATCTGGGAATGTGCATTAATCTTGGGGAGGTTGAGCTGATATCTGGGCTACATGTCCAAAGAGCTCCCTTTGCTAAAGGGGAAGTATCAATATGCACTTCTGGGACAGCACCCCCATAGCTCTCCCCACACAGCAGAGGACCACCCTGTCTTCTGTGTGGGACAATTGTGGTTAGGAACCATCCCCCTAACCTTCTACCTCCTACACCAGAAAGCCAGGAACCTGCCCCTGCCCCAGGTTCCACAGTGTGTCCTGTTACTCGGCTTCTGCGTCTGGAATAACCTGCCTGGAGGATCCTTTCCTTCCTCATCTACCTCAGGGGATCTCTTGTGCAGACTCCAAGGCCCAGGGGGGAGCAGGACTTTACCCTCCTGAGCATCTAGAACAGTGATTTTTAATCCAACGTGTTGCAAGAGAATCAGCTGTGTTGCAAAAATTTTTAAAGATTATTAATTAAGTTACTTTCTAAAGAAGTTTGAAGCACAGTAAGTGTATTCTTTTTTTACGGATCAACATAATTTAAGTGTGCCACAGAAGTTTAACTATAGGCTCAAGTGTGCCATGAGATAAAAAGGTTGAGAAACACTAGACTATCCCTCCCTGTTGCACCCACATTCTGTGCCTTTGTCTGTTAACACCCCTCCCAGTGATACCAATTCTGCTGCGACTGATCCTGACAACTTGCTCTGCTGCTTATTGAGCATATAACCCTCTCTCAGTCTCATTTAACTCTCAGAACACACCAGTGGCAGGTGGCCTATAGACACAGAGAAAAAGCTGTGTTCAGGGATACTGAATAACTGCCCGTGTCAGTGGGATGTGAAGATGTGTCTGAGCCCTAAGACTGTGACAATTAACAGGCCAATAGTGCTGAGCCCATTTCCATCCTTCTCCCCACTTGTTGGGATCCTTGCCATAAAGAGCAAACCTGGTTCCATGGGTTCTTCCCTCATTCTCTAGGATGGTGGCTTCCTTGAAGGACTCCTGGTGGGTCTTAGAGGGACCCTCACGTGTGTGCGTGAGCTTGCCATATCCTATGGGCTGTCACTGCCTCCTGCTACACTCTTGCTGGGTAGCGTGTTTGCAGAGGCTGCTCCTGGGCATTTGCGGCCTCTCTGGGCTGGATCCTGGCTGCTGGGCCCCTTCTGTCCACCAGGTGTCAGCTCTCTCCTTCCCTGTTGCTCCCATGCCCAGCTGCCGTCTCAGGGAGGGGACCATAGCTCCCGCAGGCATTTCCGCTGAGTGTCACCCTGGGAGGCAGACTTCAAACGGTGTCAGCTGCATCTGCATCCTGATGGTTTAGGATGAAGCCCCTTGTCTTATTACCTTGCTGCTGACTTCTTTAAGGCTCAGACACGAGGCACTGGGGGGTTATGCCTGCAGGAAGAATGGGGACCAAAGACCTCATTCTTGGTGAATGAAAGCACCCCCAGAAAAAGAGGAAAATTAAAAAGTAAGCTGAGTGAGTTGGAACAAAGAAAAGTCAACTAGTTTACATTTAAGCTAGCCTTTGCTAGCAAGCTTCCTGCCTTTTCTGAAATTCTAGCCTGTTGGGGCTATAGCTTACAAATACCCCTGTTGGGTCTATGAGCACTCTGAGGAGAAATGGCCATAGAAGAGTGTCGGTGCTGCTATGTCATGCCGACACTGCATGCAGGAAACAGCTGGTACACAGACTGAAAGTACAAGCTTGTAAGAGGTGAGGCTCCCCATAGGTGCAGGAGAGCCCTGAGTAACCGCCACCATGGCCTTTTATTGAAACGATATACAACAGGTGTGGGGGGCCCCATGTGTGAGGGACTAAGTGCTTAAGGATTGCTGCGTGCTCTTTCCCCATGGTCCAACTCCCACCCTGATGCATCCGCAAATGTTCAAAGTCCAACATCTGCTTACTAACAAGCAACTGATCTTATCTCATTAGAGCTAAGTTGCTTGAGGCTTGTCTCCAGGCTGCAAAACATCTCCATGCTGGCCAGGAGATTGTCCCGTTCCCAGAGCCTCCCTCAAGAACCAGTGACCATTCCTATAAGTATGGTGCTCAGTCTCCTACAGAAGAGACTATGGCAAAAACCTAGAAAGATACATTAACTAGGTTGTTTCCTGCCTAGTAAACAGGCAAAGCAGATACCCTTTGCCTGTATGTGGGAGAAGGGTCGTAGTGGAGCACAAATCCCAGTCAGGAGGATTCTGGTCTCATGTCCTAATCACATCCCAGAATCCCCATTTCCTAACACCATCAACTTAGATGTTCAGATTTCAACATTTAAATGGAGAGAGATAAACATTTGGACTATAGAAAGCTGTAAAAGAGCAAACATTTTGTGTCTAATTGAAGGTAGGTTGGTTTTAGTTTAAAATAGACTTTTATAACTATAAGATGTTATTTGTAACCCCTGTTGCAATTACATGAAAATATCTATAGAATGTACACTAAATAATTAAAAGAGAATCAAATATGTCTTTTCAGAAAAATCAACTCAGCACAAAGAAAAGCACACACAGAAAGAAAGGAACGAGGGGCAATAAAGCTATAAAGTATATAGAAAACAAATGACAAAATAACTAAGGCAAATCTTTCCCTAATCAAAAGACACAAATGGGCAGAATGGATTTAGAAAATCGTGAGGAAATATGTGGGTGGAAGTGATAGAATAGAAAAGAGATATTCCATACCAATATAGTAATCAAAAGACACTAGGGGTGGCTATAAAAATATCAAACTAAATATACTTTAAGTGAAAATTGTAACAGGAGACAAAGAAACACACTGTATAATGATAAAGGAAATAAATTCACCAAGAAGATATAATTATAAACATATGTATACCAAACATCAGAACTTTGAAATATATGAAGCGAACACTGACAGAACTGGAGGAAGAAAGAGACAGCTCTACAAAAATAGTAGGAGACTTCAATACTCTACTTTGAATAATGGATAAAGCAAGATAATAAGGAAACAGGGGGCTTGAATTACCTAGTTATCCAACCTTTATTGGAAGCATAACCTGCAAAAATCTTCTCCCATTCTGAGGGTTGTCTGTTTGCTTTACTTACTGTGCTCTTGGCTGTGCAAAAGCTTTTTCGTTTGATCAGATCCCAGTAATGGATTTTTGGTGTTGCTTCAATTGCCTAGGGGGTCCTCCTCATAAAATATTCTCCCAGGCCAATTTCTTCAAGTGTTTTCCATGCACTCTCTTCTAGTATTTTTATAGTTTCATGTCTTAAGTTTAAATCTTTTATCCAGTGAGAATCAATTTTTGTTAATGGTGAAAGGTGGGGGTCCAGTTTCAGTCTATAGGTTGCCAGCCAGTTCACCCAGCACCATTTGTTAAATAGGGAGTCTTTCCTCCACTGAATATTTTTGATAGGCTTGTTAAAGATCAAATGATGATAAGCAGCTGGGTTCATCTCTTGGTTCTCTATTCTGTTCCATATATCTACCGCTCTGTTTTTGTCACAGTACCATGCTGTTTTGATCACTATAGATTTATAGTATAGCCTGAAATCTGTTAACATGATACCTCCTGATTTGTTCTTATTTCTGAGTAATGTCTTTGCTTTTCAAGGCTTTTTACTGATTCCATATAAAACGAAGTACTATTTTTTCAAGTTCTTTAAATTATGACAATGGTGCTTTAATAGG
>NW_003852531.1:5191520-5192627 GCF_000181295.1 Otolemur garnettii | reverse complement strand
TTTTTTTTTTTTGTTTGTTTGTGCAGTTTTTGGCCAGAGCTGGGTTCGAACTTGCCACCTCATATGGGGCCAGTGCTCTACTTCTTTGAGCCACAGGTGCTTCCTCACTTCCAAGAGTTTTGAAGTTGAGTCCCTGGGATTTTCCAGGTATAGGATCATATAATCAGTGAAGAATGGGGGTTTGACCTCCTCTGGCCCTATTTGGATACCCTTGATCACCTTCTCTTACCTGATTGCAATGGCTAAGACTTCTGTTACTATGTTGAATAGCAGTGGAGATAGTGGGCATCCTTTCCTCATTCCTGATCTGAGTGGAAGTGTTTTCAATTTTACCCCATTCAGTATGATATTGGATGTGGGTTTGCTGTAAATGGCCTCTATCAATTTAAGAAATATCCCTTCTATGCCTATTTTCTTAAGTGTTCTGATCATGAAAGGATGCTGGATATTATCAAAGGCTTTTCTATGTCAATTGAGAGAATCATATGGTCTTTTTTTTATTTTATTGATGTGATGTATTATATTTATAGATTTGTGTATGTTGAACTAAGCCTGTAACCCTGGAATAAAACCAACTTGATCATGGTGTATAATTTTTTAATGTGTTGTTGAATCCTCTTTGCTAAGATCTTATTGAATATTGATATTCATTAATGATATTGGTCTATAATTTTCTTTCTTTATTGGATCCTTTCCTGGTTTGGGTATCAGGGTGATATTTGCTTCATAAAATATGTTGGGAAATATTCTTTCTCATTCTATGCTTTGGAAAACATTGTATAATATAGGTACTAGTTCCGCTTGAAAGGTTTGATAGAGTTTGGATGTGAAGCCATCTGGTCCTGGACTTTTCTTTTTAGGGAGATTTTGTATTGACGATGCTATTTCACTGGTTGATATAGGTCTATTCAAGATTTCTAATTCTTTCTGGTTGAGAAAGAAATTAGAGGTGGTGTGCTTCCAGGTATTGGTCCATTTCCTTCAGATTTTCATATTTCTGGGAATAGAGATTTTTGTAGTAATCATTGAGGATTTTTTGAATTTCTGAAGTGTCTGTTGTTATTTCTCCTTTATCATTTATGAGAGATGATATTAAAGATTTTACTC
>NW_003852531.1:5175247-5178108 GCF_000181295.1 Otolemur garnettii | reverse complement strand
CCAGAAGTGCATTAATGTACATAGTTACCATTCAATAATAAAAAAAAAACTGTGAAAGAAAATCTCCAACTATTATAGTGTAGGAAGATATCAAGTAGTTCTTAATCATTAGGGTCTGCTTTATGAATTGAGGAGCATTCTGGTAGGGTGCATAAATGTTCATTATTGAAATATCTTCATGTTGGGTGTTTCCCTTGACAAATTTGTAGTGATCTTCCTTATCTTTCTTTATCTTTGTTGGTTTAAAGCCAATTGTATCTACTACTAAAATGGCAACCCCTGCTTTTTTCTAATTTCCATTTTCCTGTATTATACAAGTCTATCCCTTAACTCTGAGTCTATTTTTATCCTTTAAAGTAAGGTGAGATTCTTCTATACAGCAGATGTCTGGTCTGAGTTTATGTATCCAGTCAGCCAGCTTCTTTAGAGGACAATTTAAACCATTCACATTAATTGAGAGAATTGATAAACCTGGTTGTGTTTTGAGTGTCATGATTTTTAAATTTCATGGGACATTTTTAATCCTTTCACCATTGTGGAAGTTAGGTTTTGTTCAAAAATTTCTGGGTGAGTTTACTTTGGTGGGAGAGCATTGTGCTGGTCATTGTGGATGATGGGTCTGAGAATATCCTGGAGAGCCAGTTTAGTTATGACAAATTTCTTCAACATGTTCTATGTCATTAAAGTATTTGATTTCTCCATCACAAATGAAACTCGGTTTAGCTGGATATAGGATCCTGGGCTAAACGTCATTTTGTTTTAGAAGACTGAAGGTTGATGACCATCTTATTCTGGCTTGAAGTGTTTTGGCTGAGAGATCTGCAATCATTGTGATACTTCTTCCTTTGTAAGTGATGCTTTTCTTACATCTGGTTACTTGCAGAATTTTCTCCTTCATCTTAACATTGACAAAGTTAATCACAATGTGTCAAGGAGATGCTTTATTTGCATTGAGTCTTGTTAAGGTTCTGAAACTGTCTGCTATCTGAAGTTCTGTATCTCTTGCAATGCTTGGGAAATTCTCCTCCAAAATCTCTTGGAATAGAGCATCTGTGCCTTTAGGACCATCCTCTTCTCCTTTGGGAATTTCTCTAAGAAAAATGTTTGATTTTTTGGAGTGATCCCACAGCTCTCTCAGAAAATGATCAGTTTTTGCTCTCCATTTGTCTGGTTTTTGAGTGTTTGGGAACATTCAAAAGCTTTGTCCTCAGTTTCAGAGATCCTTTCTTCTGCCTGGTCAATTCTATTACTGAGGGATTCTACTATATCTTGGAGCTCCTCAACTAACTTTTTTGTTTCCTTGAGCTCTATCTCTTTTCTCATTATGTCTATATCTTTGGTGACTTGGACTTTGAATTCATTAATTTCTTGAGACAACTTTAGAACTACTCTTTGGAATTCAATTTCTATCTTTTCTTCCATTCTATTTTTTTTTTTTTTTGCAATCCATATTCTGAATTCAGTTTCTGACATTGCTGCCATTTGTCTATGCATGCATGGCATCTTCAGTTGTATCTCCTTTGTCATTTCTTGGAGGGGGGGATGATCTACTCTGGTTATTCATGTTTCCAGAGTTCTTCTGTTCAGTCTGAACCATTTTTATTTTCCACTGTTTTTTTTTTTTTTATTAGAAATGGCAGGGTGAGATTGAATTGGGGTTCCCAGGTAGTAGAGATAGCCCTTTACCAAAGCTCTAGGCTTTGTAATTTTGGCTTATGTCCTACAACCTTACAAAGGCCCCTTTCAGAGTTTTGGCAAGAGACTCTGAGGACCTACTTGGTGAGATAGTGAAGGGTAGCCCTGTTTTGATGTCAGCCACCTTCTACCCTATCCTAAGAAACCACACTATTAGGTTTAAATCTTAACTGTGAAGAGATACAAATGGCTATGTTGCCCAGCCCCCACCCTTTAGTACTTTTCCACTGAAGAACTTTAAAGGTCAACCTCAGAATGTTCCAGAGTGGACAGCCCCAGACATGGGTTCTAATCAAATTGTCTCTGGCAGTGCAAACCCCCAACATAGAGGGATTCAAGGACAATTCAAAGCAAAAGGATTCAAAGCACAATTGGAGCCAGGGAGCCACACTCCCACTTGCCAGACTCAGTCCACACTATTGTCTGCTTCTTTGCTTACAGGCCCAGCTGCAGCCAGGGACAAAGCCCCTGACCATGGGTCTCAGTCCACACACAGTTAGCCTCTGGCGTAGGGTCTGGAGTAGTGCTTGCCAGACCAATTGGAGTCAGGGACCATGCCTCCCCTTGCCAGTCTCAGTCCACTGCCTGGCAAGCCTCTGTTTTCAGTCTCTATTGGAGTCAGGGCACTGAGCCTTCCCTCTGGTCTCAGTCCACACACAGCTAGCCTCTGCTTGCCAGATCATTTGGAGTCAGGGGACAATGCCTTGCCTGCCAGTCTCAGTCCACTGCCTGGCAAGCCTCTGTTTGCAGGCTCTGTTGGTGTCAGGGCACCACACCCCACCAGCAGTTCTCAGTCCTCACCCAGTAAGCCTCTGCTCACCAGCCCTGCTGGAGACAGGGAACCACGTCCTAGCCCTCAGGTCTTGGTTCACACCCAGCAACCCACTGCTTTAGGGTTCTGTTGGAATCAGGGGACCACGTTCTTGCTCTTAGGTCACAATCCACACCTATTAAGCCTCTGCTCGCAGGCCCAGCAGGGGCTGGGGACCAGCCCTGTCTGCCTAACTCAGTCCACACGGGGCAACCACTCTCCCACTGTGGGTGCTATCAGAGCTGGGGGTTCTGTAGCCTGTCCCACCAGACATAGCCCAAACCAAGGGTCAACACCATCACTGTCCGGGCATAGTCATAACCAGGGGACTTCTCCTCCTTCCACCGAGTGTCCC
>NW_003852531.1:5165510-5174884 GCF_000181295.1 Otolemur garnettii | reverse complement strand
TAGTCAATAGGCTTTGTACTTGTAATTTGTTTTCTTGAATACTCTTCCTTGGAGTTACAGCTTACTGAACTTCTTTCTTGGCTCAGCTCCCCACCTTTGGCTTCATAGAGTCTGATTCCATCCAGTTTTTCTTCCTTTGCACAGGAGCCTCTGCTGAGGGTTGCTACCTGTCAGCCATCTTCCCAGAATCCAGGCCTTTTTTTGTACAACCAAAAGCCTGGTGATTGGCATTTATCTTTTCTCTTCAAAGCTCAGGACTTGGCAGCTTTCTAGATAAGGGCAGTCCTGATCATAAACCTGCCTGCTTTGCACAGCACGGCAGGGGTAGCCTGTCCCTTCCTGCCTTAAATCCTCTGTTATATTCCTTACTAATGAGCACTCTCTGTGACTTTTTTTTCTCCCAAGAATAGGGCATTTTCACCTGCATTGAAACCATGTTGGCAGATCTTTCCCCTCAATAACTTTCTTAATGGTATCTGGAAATTTGGCTACTGTGTCCTGGTTGGCAGAAGCTGTTTCTCCTGATTTCTTGACACATTTTAAACTAAAACTGTTTCTAAAATTATCTACCCCCCTAGACAAAGGACCCAAGAGAAATTTTCTGACTTGGGTCTTTCCCTTTGCCAGAGGCTTTGGTGCCTTTTTTTTTTTTTTTTTTTTACTGCTTTTGTATTCCTTTTTGTCTAATAAAATGTTATCTTACCACTGGAAAAATAAATACATAAAATTATCAAACTATCCTTTGCTGGCGAACCCTCCAGCTTTAGAGCCTGCATCTTCCTTCTGCTTTACAATCTCTTGAGTCCTGTGGCCTGTAGGTGTAGCTTCCTCACAGCAATCCTGCACCCACATAGAAGTTTCATTTTAAATATGCAATAAAGAGTTATCATACAAAAAGTGCAAGATTTTTGTGCCCACTGACATAGCCCTAGGCATGGCTTCATGAACTTCCTTTTCTTAGTTTTATGACAGTCTTTGCTGGATTCATTTATCTTTAAATGGCAGACAGCTGTGGCTGCAGACCTTGGTCTGTGGTACATAGCAGACAATTTCACTTGCCACTTCATTGGCTCAGGTCATAGCTTTTCTCTTCTTCTTGAGAGCATTTCAGCATTATCATTAGAACTTTATATGGGTCCTATGGTGTTATTCAGCTTGACAATATTGCACTAAACACAATGAAAAATACCTGAAAATAACAAGACACACTTTTTCTTGGAAAGACAAATTGCTCATGTGAAGACAACTTGGCATCACAGGACCTTTTTAAGTGGATATTTGTAACACTCACTGCAATGGCAATGAGAAGTGGCTATAAAGTTATCACGGTGGTGTGGCATTCCTGAGCCATGCAGGTGTCATGCAGTTACCTTTAATGGGCATCTGTATGTTTGTTTACATTTCTCTTGACTCTCAATGGCTCCACGTGTGGTCGGTAAATGTGTGTGTATTTTCATGAACTTTAACTTTTATAATAGATTTTCATATGTTTTATGGTGGCAAATGATGAACTATAATGTACATATATTAACATGTCATGTATTCAATGATATAACCTAAATTTTTAAATGTTGTTTCAATATTTCTAGGCTTTGTGGTTTATCTATGAATTTTTTCAAATTATTGCAAATTTTCAAAATATTTTCCAATATATTTATTGAAAAATATCTACACATATGTGGACCCATATCATTCAAACCTGAGCTGTTTAGAGGCCAATGGTACATCTTTATATATTTTGCACTAGTTAATGTAAACTTATAATTTTTTAAGCTTTTGTCTCATAAACTCTCTGAGAAAATAAAAAGCAGAGTTACAAACCATGACAAAAACAATGGCTTTTTTTAGTCCATGAATTTACTTTTATAGGAGAACTTTATATAATATTTTGACAAGACTTTGAGTTACTGTCTTGCCTACTCTCATTTTAATTGGAAGGATTCCTTTTATCATTTTATGTAGGGCTGGTCTAGTGGTAGTAAACTCCTTCTGCTCTTGCTTACCTGAAAAGTTTTAATTTCTCCCTCACTTTTTAAGAAGGATTTTTCCAGATATAGAATTCTCATTTGTGTTTTTTTTCTTTCAGCACTTGAAATATGCCCCCCACCCAATTGCCTTTTGATAGACAAGCTTCCCAAGGAGAAATCCACCAGAAATCGTCCTGAGGGTTTGTCCGTGCTAAAGCTTACCACACTCCAGATTCTCTCTGAGTGTTTTGGTTCTCAGCAGTCTGATTCTGATGTGTGTCAGAGTGGGTCTTTTCAGATTTATCCCACTTGGAATTCATCATGCTTTCTGGATTTATGAATATAACATCTTTTCTCAGACTGGTAGTTGATTGGTCATTATTTCCTCAAATAATCTCCCTGCCTTGTCTTCTACCTTCCTTCTGGGTAGAGATCTGCCTGATGGTGCCCCAGAAATCCCTTAGGCTCTACTCATTTTTCTTCATGCTTTTTTTTCCTTTTTTCTTCCCAGACACAATAACTTCAGATGACTTGTCTTTAAGTTTGCTGAGTCTTTCTTTTGCCTCTTTGAATCTGCTGTTGAAGTCATCTAAGCGAATCTTTCACTTCAGTAATTATGTTATTTTAGCTCCAGAATTTCTGTATCTTTAAAATAATTTTAACTCTTTGTTGACAATTTCATTTTTTATACATCATTGTCTTAATTTCCTTTTATTCATTATCTGTGTTTCTCTGTAGCTCTTTAACATATGTAAGGCAGTTTTAATGTCTTTGTCTTATAAATATGTCTGTATTTCTTTAGAGATGAGTTCTAGAAATTTATTTTTTGTTTGCATGGGGCATAGAAATAAGAAATGTTCTTATTTCTTTGTATGCTTTGTGATCTTTTGTTGAAAACTGATCAGTTGATAGCACAGTCACTCTCCCAGTCTTTGTGGATGGGCTCCGTGCAGTGCAAGGCCTTTCATAATAAGCCTGATGTGAAGGCCTGTGGCCTCCAGTGTTCCCTCTGGCATGTGTTGTTTTTGTACCTGTGTGTGTGCTTTTAAAATTTCCTCCAGGCACCTCTGCTCCTTCTCAGGCCCTTAGCTGTCCACTTGCATTCCTCCATCAGTAAGCTCTTGCCTGGCAACCTGAAAGTCTGAATTCTCACTGAGTCTATCATGAGCCATGACCTGGTGTCTAGTGGCCTTTCCTAGCTTGAGGTCTGAGCTGAGTGAGCTGTTTTTGGTTGTCTAAGATCTGAGTTAGTTCACATTGAGACCAATCTCTTAGCCATCTCCAAGACAGGCAGGAACATTGAAAATTAGGTCCATGGTGCTCCATCAAATTCAAGAAATGGGACTGGGGACTGGGCTGCTGCATCCTCTGCATCATGCCTGTTGCCCTAGGGGAGGACAAGTGACACTGCTGTAAGTGTGGCTTCCTCTTGACTGAGTTCCTCAGTTGCGAGACACCTTTGACTGATGTCTGATCTCTGCACAGTTATTTAGTTTGTCCTCAGTTTTTAACTCACTGCTTCTGTGGGGGGACAAGAGCTGAACGGTTCCCCATCTGCTCTCCATTGACATTGCCCTATGTGAGCATCATGCCCTGTAGTCACCATGCCAAACAGTGATGCTGCTGCTGCTATTAGCCTTATTTCATAAACAAAAGGTCAAGGCCCAGAAAATTTAACAATTCTGCCAGTCTGACAGCAAGTCAAAGGCACAGCAGGGTTTGCACAGGCAGCTGGCTCCAGGGCTCACAGCCGCCTTCTGCATGGCTATTCTCTTTCATGCTAGAGCTCATCTCTTCCCACTGATGCTTGAAATTAAGCTGCATGGGTGCCCTGCCATCAGCAAACTCAGCTGAACTTAGAATTTTAAATTGCTTCCTGTTATTTATAATACTAGTACTACTATAACAAGACTCAACTTACCATTTTCCAGGTGTGCTTGTGTAGGTCACACAGGTGGGGGCGTGCAGCAGTTCTAGTGGAGCCTCTTACAGAGAACTGTCACTGGTGTTCAGGGGTCCTGAGCTCTGTCCATCCTGTAAACTGGGAGGATCCACAATCTTGTCTTCTGTGATGTTGTTTAGAGCCTTAAATGAAATGAATTATGTCTTGCGCTTAAAAGAAAGCTGGATGCAGCTGTGCCCTTGACACCCTGTGGCTTCGAGCACGCCTGTGTTATGATGATCACCACATCTGTGGCAGTCTTCATGCTGGAGCCCACACCTGGAGGGCTGCTGGTCTCCAGAGGCATCTGTCCTGCTTCCTCTCCCACAGAGGTCATGACCATGCTCGATGGCAGCCTCCCCAGAAAATGTGGGCTTGGGCTGCCAAGCTGGGCCCCAGGAGAGAGCTGCTAGAGTTGAACGGCACTGTCAGTATGGCCAAAATATTTACCCTTTACATCGTCTGGGTAAGGATGGTTTTTGGAAAAAGGCACTTCACTATCTTCTCCTCTGAGAGGGTTAACACCTTCATTTTGGGAATGAAAAGTTTGTAAGTAAATTTTGCCTTTGCCTCTGGCAATGTCAGAGGATGGGGCCCAGAAGATAAGTGGCTTATGGGTTATGTACGAAGGGACTTGGCTGGCTCCTGCTGGGGACTAGTACATGACAAGTGTTCCTGGATAATGTTCACATGCTCTGGTGCTTATCACTAGAAGCAGAGACCAGGGTCCGTCCAGCTGGCAGCGAGGTGGGCTGATTGTGCCGGCCGCTCTGTCCTCGGCCAGTGAAGGACAAGTCTGGAGTGTCTTCCACATGCTGGGCTCTGCTTTGTGTCTCCGAACACCAGTGGACACCCTGGGAACCTGCAGCCCAGGCCTCCAGGGAGTGGTGGCTGGGAGAAGTGAGGGCTGGGAGCAAGTCACAGGCTGAGTTGAGAAGTTCCTTGTTGCTGCGTGTAGCCAAAGGTGTATGAACTGTGTCCACAGGACAAAGATTTTGATCTAGAGCCCTTAACAGTCAACTGAGTGATTTTTACATAGAAGCGGCTTTATACCCAGCTTCACCTATGCCAGAGCCTATTTTGAAAACTCTTCTCTTCCCAATAAAACCCCTCCCAAATCCAACCAAATTCCATGTTCCATCAATGATTAACAATCAATTCTACTAAAAACAAAGAAGCCTCCCCCGCCCCCCCGCCCCGGTTTTGTTTTTCTTTCATGATGTAATTTGGTCTGTCAAGTCTTCCTTGAACTCTTGTGAATTAAGTGTTTTGACCATGGAGAGCCTTGCACTGAAGGAGATGGACCCAGGCTCACAGTCCCGTCATGGTGGAGGGACTCTCACGTTCCTGCAGAGTCACTAAACATGGACAGCATCAGTGATGAGGAACTAACCACGATGGTGCTGCCACCCCAGGTATTTTTTTCTTATCAATTAAAATATTTACATTGTTTTATTTTTAGGGGAACAAATTTCATAGTAGAAAATTTAAAAACATGGAAAAGTATGGAAAGTGAATAAAAATCTCCCACAATCCATCAGCATCTTGAGTAGGCATTTTCCTCTTGTATACATTACCAAAAAACTACCCTACACAACAAAACAGCATTAGAATCATATGGAATATGCTGTTCTGCAGCCTTTAAGAATCTTTATTTTATAATGAATATTTTCTTGTGGCATGAAATTTTTTTTTTTTTTGAGACCAAGTCTCACTTTGTCACCTTCACTAAAGTGCTGTAGCATCACAACTCACAGCAACCTCTAACTCTAGGGGATTAAGTGATTCTCTTGCCTCAGACTCCCAAATGGCTGGAACTACAGGCACCCACCACAATGCCTGGCTATTTTTTGTTGTAATTCTCATTGCTGTTTTAGCTGGCATGAGCTGGGTTCAAACTCACCACCCTCGGTATATGGAGCCAACATCCTACCCACTGAGCAACAGGTGCTGCCCATGGCATGAAATATTTTTTTCTGAAATGCTGTTTTTCATGGTTGTTTAGTATTTAATTGCATGAGGCATCAAAGTTTATCTAATCTATTCCTTACCATGGGCCATGGCAGATAATTCCAAATTTTGACATTTCTGTACAAAACAGTGCCAGCATTCATAGTTGTGCATACTTGCATTTAATTCATTCTTTTCTTTTATTTTTTATTGTTTGGGATTCATTGAGGATACAAAGAATTAGGTTACACTGATTACATTTGTTGGGTAAAGTCCCTCTTATAATTGTGTCCTGCCCCCAAGAGGTGTGCCATTCACTGTGACCTCCAAGCCCTTCCCTCCCCTCTCCCCTCTCCCTCAGTCCCCTGCCCCAAAGCTTGTATTAGCTCATCGACTGCCTTCATATTAGAATTGAGTACATTGGATTCTTGCTTCTCCATTCTTGTGATGCTTTACTAAGAAGAGTGTGTTCCACCTCCATCCAGGTTAATACAAAAGCTGTAAAATCTCCTTCACTTTTAATGGCTAAATAATATTCCACAGCTTTTTAATCCATTCCTGGATTGGTGGGCATTTACGTTGTTTCCACATTTTGGCGATTATAAATTGAGCTGTGATAAACAGTCTAGTGCAAATGTCCTTATGATAAAATTATTTATTTTCTTAACTCATTATTTTCTTAGGACAAATTCCTAGAAGTGCAATTGTCGGGATGAATGCACCTGTCAAGGGCTCCCAAGGCCTGTTGCCCTTTCTCTTCCAGAAAGGGTGGAGGAATCTACCTTCTCACACCAGCCCTCCACCTGCTACTCTGCCTCGAAGTGCTGGGCACACGCCTCCACACTGGTTTCCACACTCAGAAAAGGTCATGCTCTGTGTGCTTTTATGACATGGTCACTCAGGTGTGGCCACAAGAGGAGACACAGGAAAGACACAGGAAAACAGAGTTAGTTATAGAAACAGTTCCAGAGAGGGGCCCACTGTGTGCCAGGCAGGCCACAGGAGATCACCAGGTTTTGGTTAGGTGGCAGGAGATGGGGTGAGGAGAAAGCCTGGGGAGGAGCCTTCATTTTGGCTTCAATGGAAAAGGCAGGTTAGGATGGAGCAAATGACTCAGGACTGGCCAATCTGCATAAATCAGGGCTGTAGGACAGTTCCTAGCTGCCTGGTCCTTGGCTTTGGGAAACTCAAAACAGGGATTTGCCACCTGGGTGTCTGGGCCAGGCAGAGGAGAGGCTCTGGAGTGGCCAGTTTGGATGGCAAAGGTGTGCTCTCCACTGAGTCCTTGCTATTCCTGAGAATTGGCTCACCCCAGACATGGCATTCTTTCCCTTGTCAGAAAGTTTTTTTTTTTTTTTTTGTTTTTTGTTTTTTAAGACGTTAAATATCATACCATGTGTATACACAGGTAAAGAGGTAAAGGTGTGGTAAAGTTTCGCAAGAATGGGAAAACAAATACCACGTGAAACATCACCATGAAACTGGAACTAATTGATCAATGCTCATGTGCACGTTTGGTAGTAAAGCTCAATGGAAAGCGAGCAGCTGGGGAGGGTGGAAAGGGAGGGATGGATCCCCACCAATGGGTACAGTGCTTACTAACTGGGTGAGGGCACACTCACAACTTTGACTCAAACTGTAAAAAAGCAATTAATGTAACTAAAACATTTGTACCCCATAATATTCTGAAATAAAAAATGTTTATTACTTTTAGACCAAAGAAAAGATGTTAACGTCGGTCATACTACAGAGAAGACTTAAAATGTGCACTGTGTAGGGGTGCACGCTGGTGAACCCTGCTCTCACACCTGCCTGGACCAGCCGCTGCTCTCTGACAATGCCACTTGTAGGCATGATTACTTTGCAGACAGTGGGGCAGATCCTGTAGCCTTTGGGTGGTTTTAGCTGTCAGGGACATCTGAGCGGGTGACCGGAGAGAAAGCACTTTCTCCCCACACTCACCCCAGATCTGGAGCTGCAATCCTGGCTGCCACTGGTTCAGCTGTATTTCTCTGGTCTAGCTGTTTAGAGGAGGGAGCTCGAGAAAGGGCACATGAGGTGGGGTGGTGTGTGAGGCTGAGCGTCAGTGAGCACGTTGTTGCCCATGTTCTCCTTTTTCCAGGCTTTGCCCTTTTCAGGAGTCCCGTAGACTAGGAAAAACTTTGCTGGCAGCAGAGAGGTTCCTTTCTTACAGTGGCTGGGACAGAGGATTATAGCAGGACATTTCAAGGGACCTGTCAGAAGCCACAGGCCATCTGCTGAATGTCCCCTTGGCTTCAGGCCAGTGGCAGACTTGGAGTAACAAGGAGCACATTATGTAGGTTCTGGGTATGAGGTCAGCATTGTAAAAAGGGGTGCGGGCATGCAAGGGTAATTTGGGGTATGGATGACAATAAGGGCAGTTATTATTTAGCATCTTGTGGCACCAAGCACAGTAAGCAGAGTCTTTCTCAAACATTATTGGGTGTTAAGGGACGACATCAAGTGACTTCAAGTAACCCCAAACTCACACACATGGTCAGGTCAAAAGGATTGTCCCAATAGCCTTATGAGGTAGACAGCTCAAGGGACAGCTCCATGTCAGAGTTCAGGAAGATGATGTATAGAGAAGTGTTGTCATTTTGTCCAAGAATATGGCTAGATTTTAATGCAAACCAGGGTTAATCCCACTTTCTGCCACCCCCAACCCAATACTCTTTCCACTATTGTGCATTGTTTTCTATGAAACATGAAAGTATATTTATTTTGTGTTTTGGGTGAGACAATAGAGGTTTGAGTTACTGATTACAGTTGTTTGGAGTTTGCATAGCCTGAATCCCATCCAGGCACAGATTGTCCCCCAGGCTGAAGAACTTCCTGCCCAAGGTGCATATGAGTATGCTTTGAGTCTTAGGGGCAAAACTTGTACAATAGCACCAAATATTTTTAAGTCAGAAGTCAAAATAAGTCTCTTTCCTTGGCTTTCTAGATCTCTCATTTTCACAACATCTGTGTAGTTTTATTCTAGAGAAAGGAGAAAGATTGTAGTTTAGATTTATAGACAAAGGGCCATATCATCCATCCATCCTTCCACCATCCACACATCCATCCATCCATCCATCTATCCATCTGTCTGTCCATCCATCCTTCCGTCCATCCGTCTGTCTGTCCATCTGTCCGTCCATCCATCCATCCATCCATCCGTCCATCTGTCCATCTGTCCATCCGTCTGTCTATCTGTCCATCCATCCATCCATCTTTCCACCATCCACACATCCATCCATCCATCCATCCATCCATCCACACATTCATCCATCCATCCATCTGTCCATCCATTCATCCAAACATCCATCCATCCATCTATCCGTCTGTCTGTCCATCCATCCATCCATCCATTCATCCATCCATCTGTCTGTCCATCCATCCATCCAAACATCCATCCATCCATCCATCTGTCTGTTTGTCCATCCATCCATCCATCCATCTGTCTGTTTGTCCATCCATCCATCCATCCATCCATCCTCCATCCGTCTGTC
>NW_003852531.1:5162748-5165443 GCF_000181295.1 Otolemur garnettii | reverse complement strand
ACTTTTGCTATTGCTCAGCAAAAAAATGGATCAGTCTTGTTACTAAGTAAGATAAGCTTAGTTGTGCTATGCAATTCACACTTGGTGAATTTAAATGACAGAAGCTGGTTCCGTGTGCATATTCCATGTTCACTGCAGGCTGTTGTCAGGGGTTCTGTTCCGTGTTGTCCCTACCCTGGATCCAGCTGTTGGAATAACCCCTACCTGGAATGGTGCTGTTATTGCAAGGCGATGACAGACTCTGACCTACAAGAGGCAGATGCCACGTCCATCACAACCACTATCTGGAAGCAGCCACCTCCCTACCTCCCCAGGGTACAAGCTGGTACTCTCTTCAGCTTGGAGGTCTGGAGAGGCCAGTGTTGGCTCAGTAGTGTCACTGACCACACATCTCTCTGGCCTGGAGGCAGTTGGTTTCTAGTCTCTTGGTGACAATACAGTTATTCCCTTTGGTAAGAGAATAGGTTTCTAGGAGTGAATGCAGATTTGGGACTGTGGGAGCTGGTCAGTTTAGTAAACTTTACTGTGTGGAAGAGTTTTCCTCTTGCAGCTTATAATTCTTTTGCTGCATATTTCAGATGAGGGAGACAGAATACCGACAAACAAAATAAAATAAGAATGCACTCACACCCAGACCACCCCCCAGGCCTCTCTGCCCTGTGTTCTGTGTTTTTGTTTCCTCCTTAGCCTGTGAGGGTACTTGCTTTGTTTTGCTTAATTAATCATCAGACTATTTCATAAATTAGAAAAAATGAGACTACCAATGGCAGAGACATTTTAAAACTGCTTTAAAAAATACCTTTTTTGGCTCCCATCTTTTGAAAGCCTTGCTTTGCTGCTGCATCTGCTGTGGTGTTTCTGCAGGCCTGGCCGCACCAGCTGCGGCAGTCAATGGCCTTGCTCAGGCCAGAGTGGGGGTCCCAACTCACACAGGGCCTGACACCAGAAGTAACAGCTCTGGGCCATGTCTAGCGGCCACTTGCTTTCCCCCAGTATGTCATAAATTGCCCAGTGATAGGCTGTTCTCTGCCTTTCAGAAAAAGGAAGGCACGGGGGCAGCCTGAGGTCTCAGGCTTTCCAGAGATAGGGCAAAATGTGGCACAAAGATTTGGCAGCATTTTCTTCTCCCCATATGACCACCATGGTCTCTTAGGGTTTTGCCCCTGCCTTTAGGACAGAGCTAGACCAGGATAGATGCACCCTGCCAGGGGGACACTTCTTGGGGACGGGAGGTTCCTTTCCTGCTGGTCATACCCTTGCTCTGAGCACACAGGTCCCAGGCTTCAGGAGAGGGCTAGCTCAATATTGCTCAAATGAGGGGTTTTCTCGAGTCCTTGTCACTGAAGATCAAGGGTGATGAGGACTTGGGGCCACATTTCCTCTGATGTATCAAAGTTCTAGCAGGTGAGTTCTCCCCAGGTCTTAGCCCCCTACATAGCCACCCCCAGACCCAGGCTGGCTGCCTTGCCACAGATACTCTGCGGTAAGTGTGGTCATGACCACAGGCACCCTGAGGCCGTGTTGGCATTCCCCAAGACCTGGAGGACTTTATCTCATTCCCAGGGACAGGCAGAGTCTGAAAATCGCCCTCCCTGGCCTTCCCCTATTCTGACTTTTAAAGGAAGGGCTGCTGAGGCCCCTCAGCTTCTCCTTGCTGTCCAGAGGTCCAGTGTTCTCTTTCATTCAAATCCTTCCTTTCATGACTCCTGACTTGGAGGAAAGGGCTCCTAGATGGCATCCCCTCCCCACATGTACTGAAATCTTTGCCCATCCCCTCCCTCTGCCAGCAAATCTCCTCCCATGGGCAGACACACACACATGACCATACAACATGCCCACCACATACCAACACACATACTACATACTACACAAGAGACCTCCACAGAGACCTGGCACTCAAACATGCCATGTGCACACCTTGGAGACACCACACACAAACACACACCACACATGCAGAGACACCACACACATCACACAACATATATACTACACACTAATACCATCCCACATAAATGCACACACATGCTCATATCACACACTCAGAGCCACCACATGCAAACATGCCATACGCAATCACACACCACACACATCACACACAGATAGCACAAGCAGACATATCACACACACATCATACACAAACACAAACTTATAGCCCATACATAGAGATGCCATATACATTCATATTGCACACATACCACACATGAACACAGACCACACACTCACATTTCTCTTTCATGCACACATCACACCATCAGAGACTTGGCACATAAACACACAGTGCACACCCAGGCACACATAGCTGGCTGAAGAGGAGTCTGTGCAGTGGCTCTGTGCAGAGAGACATGTGCAGAGGGTGTGAGGTGAAGGGCACGTGTAGAGTGTATGAGCAGAGGGATGTGTGCAGAGGGACATGTGGAGAGGGATGTATGCAGAGGTATGTGTGCAGAGGAGTGTGTGCACAGGGGAGTGTGTGCAGAGGGTGTATGCAGAGGGGTGTGTGCAGAGGGTGTATGCAGTGGGTATGTACAGAGGGAAATGTGCAGAGTGTATGTGCAGTGGGTATGTACAGAGGGATGTGTGCAGAGGGACATGTGGAGAGGGATGTATGCAGAGGTGTGTGCAGGGGTGTGTGTGCAGTGGGTATGTACAGAGGGATGTGTGCAGAGGTATGTGTGCAGAGGGGTGTGTGCAGAGG
>NW_003852531.1:5156938-5162439 GCF_000181295.1 Otolemur garnettii | reverse complement strand
TGTGTGCAGAGGTATGTGTGCAGAGGGGTGTGTGCAGAGGGATGTGTGCAGAGGATGTGTGCAGAGGGTGCATGCAGAGGTATGTGTGCAGAGGGTGTGTGCAGTGGGTATGTACAGAGGGACATGTGCAGAGTGACATGTGCAGAGTGTGTGTGCAGTGGGTATGTACAGAGGGATGTGTGCAGAGGGACATGTGCACCTGGAGCCTGACCACTCCCTACCTGCAACCTGATCCCCTCCCTAGTGGCAGAGAAGGAAGGCGCTATGCACAGTCCTGGCAGCTGCAGTTCTGTTCCAGGCCCCAGGGTGTCCCTCACTGCCCCTCTGCCTGCTTGGCCGGGGTGGAGCAGACAGAAAAGGCCCAGGACCCTCCTCCAGAGGAGCTGGAGGGAGGGGCTGACCCATCCCCTCCACACATACCTCTGCACACACCCCTCTGCACACATACCTCTGCATATACCCCCTGCATACATCCTCCTTCTTTGGAGCTGGGTCTGTTCTCCCTATTCCTCAGAAGGGCCCAGCACGACTGGCCCCGCTTACCTCAGGTCCCCCCTCACTACATCCTGTTCTGGGCTTTCCTCTTCCCCCCTTTCTCCCAGGGCCCACCTCTATAAATATGAGGTCTCCAGTCCTTAAATCAGGTCTGCTTCAGGGAACCGGGGCACCATTTGGGGCCCCTTGGGCTCTTCCTGCTGTGATTTCCACCTCCCTCTCTCTCCTCTAGGGAAGACGGTCCACCAGGCCCTGCCTGTGGCCTCCCATCCTGGAGGCTCTGACTCTGTCCCCTGGTGGGATGGGTTAAATTATGTCCCCCTCAAAATTCATATGGTGAAGTTGTCATCCCAGTACCTTAAATGTGACCTTATTTGGAGCTAGGGTCTTCACAAAGGTAATCAAGTTACAGTGACGTCATTAGGGTGGGCCTGGTCCAATGTGGCTGGTGTCCTTACACAAAGGGCGGCTCTGGGCTCAGACAGGAGAGCAGAGGGCAGGCAGCATGAGGAAACAGCCATGGGAGAGCCCAGGGACTGACCTACCTTTGCCCCCGAGGAGGAACCAACCCTGAGAGACTGGTCTCAGACTTCCGTCCTCTAGAACTGCTCAAGATTAAATTTTTCAACCCATCACTTTATGGTGCTTTGCTGTGACCCTGGCAAGCTGCTATGTCTCATGAGGGAGCCTCTGATTTGTCTGGGACCTCATGGTGTCTCCTCTGTACCTAAAGAAGCCACATGAACCCAGGTAGGGTCACCTGAGTACTTATCTGTCTCTTTGCCTAGAGTATCAGGTGGGCAAAAGCTCCCCTGGGCCACAGGGCTGGGGAAGGGTGCTCACCCGCCAGCTGTTCACGGCTGCCACGTCATTCCTCACCCCCTTAGAGGACCTCCTTCTTTGGAGCAGTGAGGGTTTCCAGAAAGGGAGAAGGGGTTCTGTGGAGCTCTCCAGGTTCTTGGCAGGGCCTGGCCTGGGGTCTCCTGGGTGGGCTGGCCTCTTGGGTGGCTGTCAACCGGATAGTCCTCCAGCCCCCACCCACCACAGTGTGTGGTCCACCATTTGGAGCAAGAGACCAAGGGAGGGGATGGGGTGAGAGAAGGTCACTTCCCTAGTCCCATGAAGGACCCATCCAGATGTTGCTGCAGCCTGTAGCCCACTTTTGACTCACAATGTGACCTGGCTGATCCTTGGGAAGGTTTGTCT
This sequence comes from Otolemur garnettii, assembly GCF_000181295.1. NCBI lineage: Eukaryota > Metazoa > Chordata > Mammalia > Primates > Galagidae > Otolemur > Otolemur garnettii. The sequence goes on along the minus strand of NW_003852531.1, from coordinate 5,160,738 downwards.
GGGCAGCTGGCAGCATCCAGGATGGAGACTCTGGGGACACCATCTTTGGAAAAACCCACATGCAATTTTATCTAGAAAGAAAAGGATAACAATTAAAAACAAAGTACATTTCCTGTTTCCAGCTAATTCCAACTCCTGTCACTGTGCTCTCAGTAGGTCTGCTCATGGGCTCAGCCACCTGTCACCTCCGACAAGGGCACTGCACCTGTGGTCCCCTGCGTCCTGGCAGAGAGCTGCATAGCTCACTGGTGGTGCCCTGTCTTCCTTCTGGAGGTGTTTTCCTGGACCTTGTACTCTTCTTACTGGGGAGAGATGGCCCAAAGAGAGCAACTTTTGATATTTTCAGTGGCAGATTTGACCCCAGCAACCATCCTGGAGCTCCTGTCCATGCTGTGAAGTATGCTCCCAGGGTGCAAAGGCTTCTCTCAGGTAGGGCTGGCTCATTACCCACTGTCTACAATAGCCCAAGCCAGAGCATGGATGTTAGGCAAAACCTGCACACAGGTGAGAGTGGGGCTGGGAGAACCTTCCTGGAAGACTTGATGGTGAAAGCTGGGTTTTGAGGGATGAATAGGAGTCTATTAGGGTGGGGGCAAGGATGGGAGTGGGGAGGGAAAGCATTTCACAGAGGCCACAGACATGTTCAGTGACATGAGACAGGCGAGTGTGTTTAGGAAGTGGGCGTCTCAGCCTGCAGAAGGGCACTTCATGAGAGCAGACAGGACTGGGCAGACCCACCTCCCTTTCTGTGCATGTCCTCCTCAGCCTGCCATTTGGATAATCAGGCTGGACCCCTCCCTCTGCACAGCCTCTTAGAGTCTTCTCTGTCCTATCACTTTATTCTATGTCACTTTGAGTTGCCCTCTCCCTCCTGACTGGGCAAACTAGCCCATCAGCCCACCCAAGTCTCCCTAAGTCCCAAACTGGATTCCAAGTCAGCCAATGCCCATCGCAGTGTCAAGACCTCTCTTGTGAGTGTTTCACCAGATTCCCACATTGGTCTGACCCGACAGACAGATGCACTGAGCTCCAGTTCTGGGAGAGAAGATGGGGTCAAAGTACTTGAAAGCCAGATAACCAGGAAGCAGAGAACTTGGTCTTGCAATCTGATTCTTGGAAAAAGCACAGCATTTCCCCACCACACATACCTGCACACCCACAGGCATTTCAATGTTAACAGAAAGTCATTGAAGGTGGGGAATTTGTCACAGTCCCTGCAGGTGAGACCCTTCCTCCAAGTCCAAGTGCAAAGAGCTGAGACTGTGCTCATGGTGAGAGTGCCTCTGTCCTTTGTTCTGCAGAAGCCTGGGGTGGGAGGTGACTTTATTTCCCCCACTCTTCAGGAACTGTCACTGAAGGTTGGTCGGCCTAGCCAGGGGTTCATGAGCCCTGCCACATCCACCTGGCAGGAACAGAAAGGCAGTGTTGAGCCGAAGGCCTTCCTGCTCCTGCTTCACAGGATCCAGATGCCTAGGGAACTGGCTCAGATAAGCAACTGGATCCTGCTATTGTCTCCCTGAGAGGAGGAGGAAGAGGAAGATGACAGCCTGCAGCCCCTCTGACTGCCAGCTCTGCCAGCTCTGCCTTCTTCAGTGTTCCACCCAGGGCAAGTGGCCTGGATTGGCTCTGGCTGGCAGAAAAAATAAACACAGACACTGTGAACTGATAGGTTAGGTTGCTAAGGAAAGCGCTCCTTACAGCCCTGGTGATGAAAGGACGCTCGCGTTTTGTCTCATCTTTTAACACTTTCTTCTTCAGGGTTATTGGGTGGGATACTGGGGTCAGTTCTGGGAAGGAACAGGAAAGATACAGGGTGGGATGGGGGGACAGCGGGCTATGAGGCCATCCCTGCTGAGACCCCTGCCTGCTCTGTGGGGGCTCCCAGGCTTTCATGCCCCTCAAGCCACCATGGGCAGGGGTGTGTCTCGGGGAGGGGTTCTCTCCAGCACAGGCAATCTCTGAGGGCCTAACCATGTAGCTGTCTGGCCCTGGAGCTGGGGCCATGCTCCTCACTCCTGAAGTGGGCTGGGGTGTGTCCTTGCAGCATCCTCTGCGCACCTCCTCTGAGGTGTCAGTGCATCTCCAGGTTCAAGTTGCACCCAGCAAGAACTAGCCGTCCCCCTCTCTGCAGGTGTCGTGGTGACTACCTAGCCATTGCTCCTGGTGAGTATGCCCAACTTTGTCCACCCAGGGTCACCCAATTTGCATGGAAGCTTTATTGGCTGAAACCCTTAAGGACAACCATGTGTCTGATCCTGCTGGGGGAGCAGAGGTGGACAGGTTGTGTCTTGGTGTGTTCCTAGGAAGGGGCAACTAACAGAAGTGCTGAAATAGTTCACAATAAACGTGAAAATGCAAAACACAAAACAAAATCTGCCGCTTATCTAACAACAGATGTTTTTCTTTCTCTTTGACACAAAGCAATGATGGGCTGGGGACAATCCTATGGTGAAGACATGACCTAGAATCAGATTACTTTTGTCTTTGGGGATAGTCTGGGATATCTAGTCATGCCAGATGTTTTCTGCTTATATTTCACAATTTAGCATTTTTTAAAATAAAATTTCTATAACTGAAAGCCAGGAGTGGAGCAGTAGCGGAAACGTCTCGGCGATGCTCAGAACTGCTTTCCTGCCTCCCCAACTGCCCACTTGCCCGTGGTTGCTTCTTACTGTGGCAGAGCTGGCCATGCCCTGCCCACCCTCTGAGGGCCACATCGACTTCCCACAGCCCTTGTGGGCTTCCTGTCCCCTAAGGCTCTTCCTTGAGCTGTGGAGATGCCATTGCCTGCACTGCAGGTGGCCAGAAGTGCAGCAAACTAGCATTTCAGAACACGCCCTGAGGGAGTGGGTCAGAGCACCAGGCTCCTCGCCCTGGCCGTGGTGGCAGTGAGGTTGGACCTGTGCTCAGTCTCCTGGAGCTTCCTTGAGGGATCAAGCCCATTGTCCACTTCATAATACTGGCTTAATACCACTCACTTCATTGCACCACTGCCCCTCTTCCCTCCTCCCTTCTCCACACCATCCAGATAAGTACTGTGCACAGTCCTGGAGTTGGATTTGGGGGACCCCAAATAAAGCGGCCCTGACTTAGTTTGCTCTGTCCAGGGTTAAACACGTTGAGGGGATTTTTGCTACCTCTAGGAAAACACTCTGTTTGGTGCTGAGATTTCCTTCATCTGGCCCCAGGCTTCCTCATCAACCTCATTCCCTGCCTCCAGCCTCCCCTGGTGGGGGGAAGCCTCCCCCAACACCATCTACCAACCAAAGCGAAGGCGGCCACTCAGTGGGACAGCTCCAGAGCAGCTCCCTTTGCAGTCTCCTCCCACTTCCAAGGCTGAAGTTCCAGGGGCATCTCCGTGGTTTGGAGCCCTCAGCTCAGCCATACAGAGGCACAGGTGTGCATGGACTGTTGTGGTTTGGAGTCCTCAGCTCAGCTGCACAGAGGCACAGGTGTGCATGGGCTGTTGTGGTTTGGAGCCCTCGGCTCAGCCTCACAGAGGCACAGGTGTGCATGAGCTGTTGTGGTTTGGAGCCCTCAGCTCAGCTGCTCAGAGGCACAGGTGTGAATGGACTGTTGTGGTTTGGAGCCCTCAGCTCAGCCTCACAGAGGCACAGGTGTGAATGGACTGTGGTTTGGAGCCCTCAGTTCAGCGGCTCAGAGGCACAGGTGTGCATGGACTGTTGTGGTTTGGAGCCCTCAGCTCCACTGCTCGGAGGCACAGGTGTGCATGGACTGTAGTTTGGAGCCCTCAGCTCAGCCGCACAGAGCCACAGGTGTGCATGAGCTGTTGTGGTTTG